>NC_141534.1:250116666-250435833 GCF_021556685.1 Rattus norvegicus
TTCTAGTTGGTTAGCAGTGTTGTTCTTCTGGGGTTGCAAGTCCCTTCACCTCTTTCAATCCTTTCTCTAATTCTTCCAACGGGGGACCTATTCTCAGTTCAAAGGTTTACTGCTAGAATTTGCCTCTGTATTTGCCATGCACTTACTGTATCTCTCTGGAGACATCTATATCCAGTTCCTGTCAGCATGCACTTCTTAGCTTCATCAATCTTTTCTAGTTTTGGTGGCTGTATATATATGGGCCACCAAACTTTGATTCCATATCCCCTCCTATGAATATTTTTGTTCCTCCTTTTAAGGAGTGAAATATCCCTACTTTGGTAACCATTCTTCTTGAGCTTCATATGGCCTGTGGATTGTATCTTGGATAATTTGAGCTTTTGGGCTAATATCCACTTACATAATGTGCATTTTTTTTGGTTGCGTTACCTCACTCAGGATGATATTTTCAAGTTTAATCCATTGGCGGGTGAATTACTTGAAGTCATTGTTTTTGATAGCTGAACAGTACTCCATTTTGTAGATGTACCACGTTTTCTGTATCTATTCTTCTGTTTAACGGCATCTGGGTTCTTTCCAGCTTCTGGCTATTATAAATAAGGCTGCTATGAACATAATGGAACATGTGTTTGTGAATTGGTTTGGAATTTTGATGAGAATTGCATTGAATCTGTAGATTGCTTTTGTCAAAAGGGCCATTTTTACTATACTAATTCTGCAAATCCATGAGCATGGGAGGTCCTTCCATCTTCTGAGATCTTCTTCAATTTCTTTCTTCAGAGACTTGAAGGTCTTCTCATACAGATCTTTCATTTCCTCGGTTGGAGTCCCTCTGAGGTATTATGGTATTTGGGACTATTGTGAAGGGTGTCAATTCCCTAATTTCTTTCTCAGTCTGTTTATTCTTTGAGTAGAAGAAGGGTCCTGATTTGTTTGATTTAATGTTATACCTACCCACTTTGTTTTTCAGGATTAGTAGTTCTCTGGTGGAACTTTTGAGGTAGCTTAAGTATACTACCATATCATCTGCAAATAGTGATATTTTGACTTCTTTCTTTCCTATTTTTCATCCCTTTGACCTCATTTCGTTGATGTTCCTTGAATTCCTGAACTTCCCAGGTCTTTTATCATGAAGGGGTGTTGAATTTTGACAAATGCTTTCTCAGCATCTAATGAGATGATCATGTGATTTTTATCTTTGAGTTTGTTTATGTGGGGGATTACGTTGATGCATTTCCATATATTGAACTATCCCTGCATCCCTTAGATGAAGCCTACTAGATTGTGATGAATGATAGTTTTGATGTTTTCTTGGATTCGTTTTGCAAGAATTTTATTGAGTATTTTTGTGTCAATAATCATAAGGAAAATTGTCTGAAGTTCTCTTTCTTTGTTGGGTCTTTGTGTGATTTAGGCATAAATATAACTGTGCCTTCATAGAAAGAATTTGATAGTGTTCAGTCTGTTTCTATTTTCTGTAATAGTTTTGACAGTATTGGTATTAGGTCTTCTACGAGGTCTAATAGATGTGTGCACTGAACCCATCTGGTTCTGGTCCCTTTTTGGTTGGGAGACTTTTGATAATTGCTTTTATTTCTTTAGGAGTTATGGGGGTTATTTAGGTAGTTTATCTGTTCCTAATTTAACTTTGGTAGCTGGTATCTGTCTAGAAAATTGTCCATTTCAGTCAAATTTTCCAGTTTTGTTGAATATAGGCTTTTGTAGTAGGATCTGATGGTTTTTTGGATTTCCTCCAATTCTGTTGTTTTTGTCTCCCTTTACATTTCTGATTTTGTTAATTTCGATATGCTATCTTTGCCTTCTGGTTAGTCTGGCTAAGGGTTTATCTATCTTGTTGATTTTCTCAAAGAATCAGCTCCTGGTTTTCTTGATTCTTTGTATAGTCCTTGTTTTCTGTTTGATTTCAGCCCTGAATTTGAGTATTTCCTGTCTTCCTGGGTGTATTTGCTTCTTTTTGTCGTAGAATTTTTGGTGTGCTTTCATTGTGTCTCATAAGTTTGGGTATGTTGTGCCTTCATTTTTATTAAATTCTAAAAAGTCTTTAATTTCTTTCTTTATCTCTTCCTTGACCATGTTATCATTGACTAGAGAGTTGTTCAACTGCCATGTACATGTGGGCTTTCTCTTGTCTTGTTGTTATTGAAGACCAGCCTTAGTCCATGGTGATCTCATAGGATGCATGGGATTATTTCTACCTTCTTGTATTTGTTAAAGACTGTTTTGTGGCCAATTATATGGTCAATTTCGGAGAAGGTACCATGATATGCTGAGAAAGTGGTATATCCGTTTTTTTTTTTTAGGATGAAATGTTCTATAAATATCTGTTAATTCCATTTGGTTAATAACTTCTGTTAGTTTCTCTGTGTCACTGTTTAATTCTGTTTCCATGATTCCTCCATTGATGAGAGTGGTGTGTTGAAATCTTCTAGTATTATTGTGTGAAGCATAATGTGTGATTTCTTTTATGGATGTAGGTAATCTTGAATTTGGAGCATAAATATATAGGATTGAGAGTTCATCTTGGTGGATTTTTCCATTGAGGAATCTGAAGTGTCCTTCCTTAACTTTTTTGATATCTCTTGTTTGAAAGTTGATTTTATTTGATATTAGAATGGCTATTCCAGCCTATTTCTTCAAACAATTTTTATTGGAATTTTACCTCTTACTCTGAGGTATTGTCTGTCTTTGACTCTGAGATGTATTTCTTTTATGTAGCAAAATGCTGTGTCTTGTCTGTTAGTCTATATCTTTTTGTTGGGGAATTGAGTCCATTGATGTTACAAGATATTAAGGAATAGTGATTGTTGCTTCCTGTTATTTTGTTGTTAGAGGAAAAATTATTTTTGTGTGTCTCTCTTATTTCAGTTTCATTGCAAGATTAATTTCTTATATTTTCTAGGGTGCAGTTTTCCTCCTTGTATTGGGGTTTTATGTCTATTATCTTTTTGTAGGGCTGGATGTATAGAAAGATATTGTGTAAATCTATTTTTGTCATGGAATGCTTTTGTTTTTCCACCTACATTAATTGAGAGTTTTGCTGGATATATTAGCCTAGCATGGCATCTCTGTTTTCTTATGGTCTGTATGACATCTGCCTAGGATTTTCTTGCTTTCATAGCCTCTGGCGAGAAGTCTGAAATAATTCTTATAGGTTTGCCTCTATATGTTACTTGACCTTTTTCCCCTACTCCTTTTAATATTATTTCTTTGCTTTGTGCATTTTGTGTTTAAATATTATGTGATGGGAGAAATTTCTCTTTTGTTTCAATCTATTTGGAGTTCTGTAGGCTTCTGGTATTTTTATTGGCATCTCATTCTTTAGGTTAGGGATGTTTTCTTCTATAATTTTGATGAAGATATTTACTGTCCCTTTAATTTGGGAGTCTTCACTCTCTTCTATACCTATTATTCTTAGGTTTGATGCTTTCATTGTGTCCTGGATTTCCTGGATGTTTTGGGATAGGAACATTTTGCATTTTACATTATCTTTGATTTTCTTGCCAATGTTTTCTATAGTATTTTCTGCCCCTGAGATTCTCTCCTTTCTCTCTTGTATTCTATTGGTGATGCTTGCACCTATGACTCCTGATCTCTTCCCTAGATTTTCTATCTCCAGTGATGTCTCCCTTTGTGCTTTTTTATTGTTCTTATTTCCATTTTTTTAACCCTGGATGGTTTGTTCAATTCCTTCACCCGTTTGGTTGTGCTTTCCTGAAATTCTTTAAGGTATTTTTGTGTTTCCTCTTTAATTCCTTCTACTTATTATTCGTCTTGCCCTGCATTTCTTTAAGGGAATTCTTTATGTCCTTCTTAAAGTTCTTTATTATCATCATAAAATTTAGTTTTAAATCTAAGTCTTGCTTTTCTGGTATGGTTGGATATCCACAACTTGCTTTGTTTGGAGTACTGTGCTCTGAAGATGCCTGGTAGTCTTAGATTCTGTTGCTTAATCTCCTTTGCTTGCCTCTCACCATCATTTTGTCCCTGGTGTTAGCTTGACTTGCTGTCTCTGACAGTGGCTTGACCTCCCTGTTGGCCTGTGTGTCAGCACTCCTGTAGACCTGTTTTCTTTCATCCTGATCTGGGAACATAGAGCTCTGCTCTCCATTGTATAAGTGCTCCTCATGACTGGCTTTCTACTCTCCATGCAGGCAGAATCCAAAAAGGTCCTGCCTCTGACTGCTCCCAGGTTCCTGTGCCCAGTGGGCACAGATGGCACTAGGCAATTTCCTCTTGGGTCAGAAATGTGGGCAGAAAGTAGTTGTTTCCTCTGATTTCTCAGGAGTGTCCACACTTCTGAGGACCCTGCTCTCTTACCTAGGGAATTTGGGTGCAGTGAACTGTGTGAACTGTTAAGTTCAGTTCCTGGCACAGGCAGAAACCTCTGTTCCTGCTGCTGACTGTGCCTATATTCTTGTATCTAGAAGTACCATGCAGTTTCCTCTGAGTCCAGGTATGTGAACAGAAGTGTGCAGAAGTGGAGGTCTGTTCTGAGGTCTCAGGATTATCTGTGCTTCTGGGGTTTCAGTTGTGGCATCGGTTCAGTTCAGTTCTGGGAACAGTCAGAAACTAGAAGTGCACTGTTCCAGAGTACCTCTGCCTTTGTGTGTCCTGAGTTTACCAGGCAGGTTGCTTGGAGCAAAAAGATGGTCTTACCTCTACTCTTCGGTGTTTAGGCAATCTTGGGAACAGGCAGAAACCTGAAGGGTCCTGCCCCTGACTGCTTCTAGGTCCCTTTGCCCGGAGGTCACTGATGGCACTAGGTGATTTCCTCTTGGGTCAGGTGTGTGGGCAGAAAGTGGTTGTCTCCTCTGAGTTCTCAGGAGTGTCTACACTCTGAGGGCCCACTTTCGCCCCCACAGGATTTGGGTTCAGGGATCTGTGGGACATGTTCAGTTTTCTAGTGTCCAATATTACTAGTCAACTTTCAGCCTCTGTTATGTTTTTGTAACCTCTCCCATTCCCAGAATTCCAAGAGGCAACTGACACTAAAGGTCATAGTATGAAGCAGTTCTAGAGAATAATAATTCGAAAAGAGTTAGTTGACTAGCCATCTGTCATCCATTAAAGGGATAACTTTGCAAAATAAAGCACCTTCTATTTCCTGTCATTTGTTTTAGCTACTGATTATGCAGTTTTGAAGCTGCTTTTCCATTTTTCCCAATGTCCTTTCCAGGGTTCTTAGGTGTTTGATGTGGTCTTTCTGTTGACCTTTCAGTATCCTATCCACAACTGAGATAAAAACCTAGCAGTGATGCTTTTCTTTTCTGTAACATGGATTCTGCTTCCTGAACCTTTTATATGTAGAGACTATCTGATATTCTATAATCTTCTATTCTGGAGTTCCTTGCTGCAGTGTTTTAGTCTGTGCCCACACCTTTGTGAACTTTTGGGTTGTCTCAACTTGGTAATTCAAGATGTAGTATTCAGAAGAGTCTTTTTAAAGTCCAGTTCACAGTCCTATTGTTGCTCAGCATTGTGGATGGCTCTGTACTGCAGGAGATCAAAACCCTGCTCATAGGTCTTTCAGAAATATATGGTAAATGTTTCTCATTCAGGCTTTTCCTACTTGCAGAAGAAAGCAGTGACTTGATAGGCTCTGTTCTTTCCTCTTTTGGGATCAGTGGTCTAGGTTTCCAGAATATCTCCCATGCTTAACTCTGAGATTTATTAGTTTTTTAGTATTCATAGTTTCTTTTTGAAAAAATATAAACAAGTCCATGTCCTTAAGACAAAACATTCTCTGATGTTAACACATTCTTATAGTCCACAGGATGATTTAATTCCAGTTTTTTCTATAACCCCATGTATTTCAGCTGCTGTCCTTTTTTGTATGGCGTATAAACTTTAATTTTCTAGTTCTGCGAGATGAAACATGTCCACCTGCCAGTTTTCATTTGTTTTGGTACTCTTAAAGTTGATTCCAGCAGGAAGTGGAGTTGGGTTATACAAAGGGCCAGTAGAACATTTTATTGTAATTACCTCAGTTTGTTTCCAGGAGATAGAAAAGTTTTTCTTTAAACATTTACTGTTAACTTGAGATTAAATGTGATATTTTGGGGTTACCAATATATTTCCTACTAACAATTGATCAGCGTTTTCATTTCTTTTGTCAAAGTATTTTGCAAGCTTGTATATATGAGATAGAAGATGGTTAATATGATGTATAGTTTCCATTTATGATTGCTTATTGCATTTGCTTAAATAACAAGGATAATTCTGAATTATCTATTAAAATTCATCTGTTTCTATATTTAAAATAACTCGACATATTTAGAATCAGTAATTATATTCAGAGTTTCAGGAAAATCTAATAATTCAATGATAATTACATAACACTCTGATTTTTGAAGTGAATTATATGGGCCTTCTATCAGTTTCTGACTTATAACTAGGCATTCCCAAATTTTTGCATCAGAATAGATTATAGGTGGTTAAAGAATTGATGTTCCTTTTCCAAAACACAGAATTCAATTAGTGCTTTTTATAAGCTAAAGATGCTTGCTTTTAAGATATTGTTGTTAATTTCCCCCAAATAGTTTCTATAAGCTCTTTGACAATTTTTAGTGATTACACAAAACATAGAATATTTTTACTTTGTGTACCAAGAAAATCTTTTCTAAAATACTTTCTCTTATATAATTGAAAACTCAGTTCTTGTTGTGTTCTGTTTGGATAAACTGCAAAGTATATGGTTGTTTTGGATGTTATTTTTCTGTAATTTCCCAAGGAGTATGTTCCATTTCACCCTTAATTTTAGGGACTGTATTTGGTATCGAGAGAATATTAATATGAGTTCCCCAGCGCTGTACTGAAAGTCATCACTATAAGTCCAGGACTTTGTCAGTCATATAAGGTTTTAACTTTCCTATTTAACCTTCTAGTCCCACACGTGTAAGGTATCACAAGTTTGTTTTATGTGAGGTGACTTTTCAATACCTAGATATTTTTTTGAAGTGGCCATTATGAAACCAAAGGTTTGTGTGAAATAATAGTTACATTGGCTTCTGTATGCAATACATCTTCTATTTCAATATCATTCACTTGTGACTTTATTATTGGACTCTGGTGATTAATAACTGCAAGAATTCATGTTTTCCTGTAATTCCAAACTCTTCTGATCTTTCAACTGGAACAGCTTTATCATTAACATAGAAAAATAATAACAGCTGAGCAATGTCATCATCTATGTTAATTGCATATTTTCTTTATTTTTTTTAAACTCCAGAATTTATCCCCTCCCAGTCCATCCTCAGATTGTTTCACATACCAAATGTCCTCCCCTCCACTCCACAAGGATGTCTTCATTCCCCCACCCCAACATCCTGCTCCTCCCTGGGGCCTCCAATCCTTGAGCGTTAGGTGCATCTTTCCTGACTGAATATGGTCCTGGCAGTCCTCCACTTTACATGTGTTGGGGGCCTCATATCAACTGGTGTATGCTGCCTGGTTGGTGGGCTAGTGTCTGAGAGATCTTGGGGTGTCTAGGATAGTACACTTTCGAACCAATAGCATTTGTATTCTTTTTTTTTTCTGTTCATCCTTGAACATTTTCTATGATTTTAGTGGTGTAATAACTTTTCCACATTCTTAATTCCAATTATTGAATTTTAGGTTCTCTACCAACACCTTGATTCTGATTAGATATGATTATGTTTGCCACTGGGATCAATCTTTGTAAAAAGAAAACAAAAAACAGTGAAATCTTATCCTAAGCCTTATATAAATTTTGTAAAAAAGTTAGAAATGTTTTTTATCTGGATTCTCAAATTTGTTCCAAGTTCTTAAAACTTCTAAATAACATAGTTCTGTGATTGCATCTTCAAATTATACCTGTTCTTGTATATTAGCATAATAACCTTCAGTAATATACTGATCCCTCACTACATTATTAATTTCCTTAGTTCTATTGAGTTGTGCCACATTTTTGGCTTCTTCTCTTAACCATGACAACCACTGCAATTCAGGGCCAGCATCTAGTACAGCTGTTACCAATCCCATCAGTCTTGGGGTATTCTATTTTGAGTAGCCCAATTATTTAGAGTTTGTTTCACATGGTATGAGTCCACACCATTAGACATCATTGCCTCTTTTGATTTATCTATCTATCTATCTATCTATCTATCTATCTATCTATCTATCTATCTACCTCAATCAATTTATTTTAATAATCCATATTTTATTCCTCTCCCAATCTACCCCATAGAATTCCACATCCCATATCTCCTACCCACCCACCCTTCACTCCCCCTTGCTATGTTTCCACAAGGATGTCCCTACTTCACCCACCCCACCAGACCTTTAAACATCCTGGGGCCTCCAGTCTCTTGAGGGTTTGCCTGCAAAAACTCAGGATTTCCTCATTCTTTTTTTTTCTTTTTTTCGGAGCTGGGGACCGAACCCAGGGCCTTGCGTTTACTAAGGATTTCCTCATTCTTAATAGCTGAGTAGTACTTCATTGTGTAAATGAACCACATTTTCTGTATTCATTGTTCTGTCATGAGACATCTGGATTGTTGCCAGTTTCTGGCTATCACAAATAAGGCCACTAAAACAGAGTGGAACATGTGTCCCTATGTCATAGTGGTGCATATTTGGGGTATATTCCAAAGTGGGGTATTTCTGAGTCTTTAGGTCTATTTCCAATTTTTTGAGGAAACATTAAATTGATTTCCAGAGTTGTACCAGTTTGCAATTCCACTAGCAATGGAAGAGTGTTCCTCTTTTTCCACATCCTTGCCAACATGTGTTGTCACCTGAGGTTTTGATCTTAGCCATTCTGACTGGTGTGATGTGGAATCTCAGGGTTGTTTTGATTTGCATTTCTCTGACCATTAAGGACTTTGAACATTTCTTTAGGTGCTTCTCAGTCATTCGAGATTCCTCTATTTTATATTATCCATTGATGACAGTTGGGTGTTGAAATCACTTACTATTATCATGTGAGGTGCTATGTGTGCTTTGAGCTTAGGTAAGGTTTCTTTTATGAATGTAGGTGCCCTTCCATTTGGAACATAGATATTTAGGATTGAGAGTTCATCTTGGTGGATTTTTTCTTTGATGAATATGAAGTTTCCTTCTTATCTTCTTGAATGACTTTTGGTTGAAAGTCAATTTTATTTGATATTAGAATGAAACTCCTGCTTGTTTCTTTGGGCCATTTGATTGAAAAGGTGTTTTCTAGCCATTTACTCTGAGGTAGTGTCTGTCTTTGTCTCTGAGATGTGTTTCTTGCATGCAGCAACATCCTGGGTCCTACTTACCTGTCCAGTCTGTTAGTCTATGTCTTTTTATTAGGGAATTGAGTCCGTTGATGTTGAGAGATATTAAGGAATAGGGATTGTCACTTCCTGTTATTTTCATTGTTAGAGGTGGAATTATGTTTGTTTATTTTTCTTTTGGTTTCATTGCAAGTAAATTATATACTTGCTTTCTGTACAGTGTAATTTCTCTCCTTGTGTTGGAGTTTTCCATACATTATCCTTTGTAGACCTGGATTTGTAGAAAGATATTGCACAAATTTGGTTTTGTCATGGAATATCTTAATTTCTGCATTTATGTTAATTGAGAGTTTTGCTGGATACAGTAACTTGGGCTGGCATTTGTGTTCTCTTAGGGTCTGTGTTATATCTGTCCAGAATCTTCTGGATTTCATAGTCTCTGGTGAAAAGTCTGGTATAATTTTTGTAGTTCCGCCTTTATATGTCACTTTGACAATTTTTACTGCTTTTAATATTCTCTCTTTGTTTTGTGCATTTGGTGTTTTAACTATTATGTGATTAGAAGAAATTCTCTTCTGGTCTAATCTATTTGGAGTTGTGTAGGCTTCTTGTATATTTATGGGCATATCTTTCTTTAGGTTAGGAAAATTTTCCTCTATTATTTTGTTGAATATATTTACTGGCCCTTTGAGTTGGGAGTCTTCACTTTCTTCTATACCTACTATCCTTAGGTTTGCTCTTTGCATTGTGTCCTGGATTTCCTGTATGCTTTGGGCTAGGACCTTTTTGTGTTTTACATTATCTTTGACAGTTGTGTCGATATTTTCTATGGTACTTTCTGCCCCTGAAATTCTCTCTTCTATCTCTTGTATTCTGTTGGTGATGCTTGTATCTATGACTCCTTGTATCTTCCTTAGGTATTATAAATTCAGAGTTGCCTCCCTTTGTGCTTTCTTTATTGTTTCTATTTCCATTTTCAATTTGTTTACCTGTTTACTTGTGTTTTCCTGTAACTCTCTATCTATTTATACATATATATATATATATATCATAATCGAAAGGATATGTTTATTTCTCCTCTACTCTATATTCTAGGGTCTTTGTTACCATCACCATAAAACTTTAAAAACTATATAAGGTTTAGTATAAAGTAACCTTGTAAATGAATAAATATATCATGTGAAAAATTATACCCAAAATCTATTCAACTCGGTGAATTTCTATTCAGTTGGAATAGCCATTGAACTATGTACTTTCTCTTGAATTTTAAAACCTCAATATCAACTATTCAACTGTACAAATTGTACAAACATTCAAATGTACAACTGTAGATTCACTGTAATAAGTTGTGTTGGTAAGTAATTTACTAGATTTCCGCATCAAATTATTTATAGGCAAACAACATCGAACAATCAGAATATTCACATGAAAATCTGACATGCAGTATCATGGATCTCATTGGTGCAGGGACAGAGACAATGAGCACAACATTGAGATATGCTCTCCTGCTTCTGATGAAGTACCCACATGTCACAGGTATGTCACAGGTAAGGGCACAGGTGGTGAACAAAAGTGGAACAATACTGGAAAGATGATACCAGGATTCAGCATGTTGTTTTAGTTAGAGCAGTCTCAGTTCTTCACTTTTTGTGCTACTGACTATGATGAATAGCATGACTGAGATGAATGGATTCTGGCTGTAGGAAAAGCAATCAACTGCTGGTCAGTATCTGGGTTCCCTGGGTAGAATATATTGCCTGACAGAAACATATCTTTCTTTTTTATTTTATTTTATTATTTTTACACTTTGGATTTTATTCCCCTCCCAGTACACTCTCTAACTATTCCACATCACAGACTTCATCCCCATACCCCTCATCCCTAATCTCTAGGAGAATGTCTGACCCTGACACCTCACCCCATCAGACCTCTAAACTCTTTGGAGCCTCCAGTCTCTTTAGAGTTAAGTACATCTTCCCTGACTGAAGCCAGAGTATTCTTCTGTATGTATGTTGAGGGGCTCATATCAGCTGCTGTATCTCCCTAGTTGGTGATCCAGTGTCTGAGAGATCTTGAGGTTCTAGGTTAAATTGAGACTGTTGTTCCTCCTACAGGATTTCCCTCCCCCTCAGATACCTCCGGATTTCTCTAATTCAAGCAAAGGGGTCAGCAGTGTCTATTTCTCAGTTGGGTGCAAATATGTACAGTTGACTCATTCAGCTGCTTGGCCTTTCGGAGGGCAGCCACAATGGTCCAATTTTTTGTCAGAGTTCTATACTTTAGTAATGGTATCAGGTCTTGGGGCCTCCACTTGAGATGGGTCCCACTTTGGGACTGTCATTGGCCCTTCTTTTCCTCAGGTTTTTCTCCATTTCCATCCTTACAGTTCTTTCAGACAGGAAGACTAATGGTTTGGGTTTTTGACTGTGAGATAGCAACCTCATCCCTCACTTGATGCCCTGCCTTTCTGCTGGAGGTGGGCTCTACAAGTTCCCTCTCCCCACTGTAGGGCATTTCATCTAGTTCTCCCAATTTGAGTCCTGAGAGTTTCTCACCTCCCAGGTCTCTGATACATTCTATAGGGTACACCCAACCTCCAACATCCCGAGGTTGCCTGTTTCCATTCTTTCTGCTGGCCCTAAGGGCTTCAATTCCCCACCCAATACCAGATCATGTTACCTTCTCCAGCCATCCCATTCCCTTTCTCTCCCAGTACCCTCCTACCCTTCCCCCTTATGGTTGCTTTCTTCAACCTATCAAGTAGTACAGAGGTGTTGTTACTTGGGACTTTTAGTTTGTTGACCTTTATGACTTCTGGGGACTGTATCATGGGTAGTTGGTACTTTTTTGGCTAATATCCACTTATTAGTAAGTACATAACATTCATGTCCTTTTGTAACTAGAAGATACATATTCTTTCATTCTTAAAATTCTTTAAATTTTCTTTAAAATCTCTGTAAGTCAGCTAAAATCTTATGGTCTCATGTCCTTATTTTGATGAATTTAATTTTAGCATAGAAAAAAGAAAACTTACTTCACTGAAGCATAACCTGAAAGTCAAGAACTTATTATGATTGAGATAATGTACCCACTGACAAGAAATCAAAATATTTAGATTATCTAGTGACGTGTTTCTATTCATGCAGAATATTTAGATAATCACACCACACTGTTAGTCCACTTACTTAACCTTCTGTTGAACAATGGTGTTTTTCACCTCTACCAATGATGTTTTCTTTTACAGTGTACTTTAAATCAGATCGAGTGCTTCACCATAAATGAAACACACCTTCACTTCTTTGCCTAACATTTCCTACTCCAAAAAGTACAAATTTAATATTTTTAATGTATGAGAAGATAACAATAAGGCTTCTCAAATTTACTAAAACAAAATATGATGTTTAAGAAAAAAAGAACAAGATTATATTGAAATTTAAATGTTATAAGGACACACATGCATTAATCAAAACATGTTAAGGATGTATATCTACAAACCAGAAAAGACTAGTACTGTTCAACAGTCATAAAAGTTTAAGTAGAAAACAAGGTTATACAGACCATGCTCATCTTGCTAAAAATGCCTTCCTACTCGAATCATCAGAGGACTTACCTTCCAGATTCACTGAATTCTTAAATAAGGGTATAGGGTTGTCTAAGAGGTCTTTTTCCTGAGACATCAGTTGTTAACAGGGAATGAGCAATGAATAGGTATGAAAGGGGAGACGGGCAACATTTGATTCCTGAATTCTCCTTCTATCTGTGCCTCTTCCCTGATTTGTTCCATGAATGTAAGCTTTAGGCTCAATCCTCTAGACACAGAGTGTTAATACTGTTCCATATTTTACTATCCTAGTAGAAAAGACTTTCCAAGTATTCATCAGAATGGATTAAAAACATCCACCAAAGACACAGGTTCATAGTTTCATGAGTCTTCTCTTTATGTGGACTCATGAATAGAAGTGTGAAACCCTTCAGGGAGATCCCTGAGTCAAATGTAAACTATTCTCTTAGAGACTACATCAGAATTTTCAAGAGAAATGGATTTCTGGTAAGTTTATAAATTAAAATCCAAATGAGACCTCTGTTTGCTTCCCCCATTTTTCAGGTCTACTTGAATCTGTGAGATTGTTTTTTATTCTATGATCTAAAGCAAAGTCACAGGAATTCATGGAGTCCAGGAGTCTGAATAACTAATCAAAGAGAATGAGGGTTTCAATGAGGTTCCTGGGTCCCAGGTTTGCTAAGTCCCAAAGTCAGTATTTATATTATTGGTGCTGCAGGTGTGAATGAAAAAGGAGATGAAAGGAAACATTCTGTAGCCTAAAGCTCCCATTACTCGAGTATAATTACCAGCATCTTAAAAAAAATCTATCTCAATATTAAGTATAATTCTTTATCAAGGAATGCAAATTTACAAATAAAAATGTATCCAATTATCAAAATGTGCTAATGAAAGGTAATCACAATTTATTTTCATGACAATGAAAGGTCTTTATTATCATGAATAATATTTTGTGATTAAAATTACTCTAACAATGGATATTGGTTTAACAAAGAATTATAATTTAATCTGCTGTTTTTTTTCTGTTAATTGAAAATTATTTTTTCTCACCTACTATATCATAATTATGGTTTCTCCTCCTTCTTCTCAACCCTATTTTTCCTCACCTTCCACAACCTGCAGATCTACTTCCTTTCTGCCTCTAATTAGAATACAATCAGGCAGCTAAGAGCCAGGACAGTTTCACAGCCCTCACACACAAACTTGCCCTCAGACAACTGGTCCATCAGTAGCACTATCCCTTCTAAATCCTTAGCCGACAGGTGAGACTCTACTACCTTCCGCATTGTCTATCCAAGGAGAGATCCAACAGAATGCACAGTGCTGAGGAGCCACAGTGCAGTCTGGGAATGGACCCTTCTAGTCTCCATCTGTGCCAGAGCTGGGTTTTTCCCCACAGCATTATGGACAATAAAACTGTACACAGAGAGCTGGTCTGCAAGGAGCACTCTCCCTACTAAACCCACAGCCCACAGGAGATATCACACTTTCTCCCCACTGACTATCTAAGGAAACATATTCTGGGAGCACATGGGCACAGGAGATGTAGCACAGCCTAGGACAGGACCCTTCCAGTCTCCATCTAAGCCCAGAGCAGGGGTTGCCCCATAGCTCTCTGACCCAAAACATGCCCACAGACAGCTGGTCTTTCAGGAACTCTCTCACTCCAAAGATCACAGGCTCAAAGGCTCACAGATCCACAGGACAGAGAAGCTCCAGTCAATGACCGCAAGTCCAACTAACATAAGAGATAACCAGATAGCGAGAGGCAAGCACAGGAATCTTAGCAACAGAAATTTCTAAAGCTCAAAACATTTATTACACTGCACACGATAATAGTAGGAGACTTCAACATACCACTTTCATCAATGGACAGATCATGGAAACAGAAAATAAATGTAGACACAGTGAAAATAACAGAAACTTGGAACCAAATGGATCTATAGAACATTTCATCCTAAAACAAAAGAATATACCTTCTTCTCAATACCTCATCATACCTTCTCTGAAATTGACTATATATTTGGTCACAAAACAGGCCTTAATAGATACAAGGATATTGACATAATCCCATGCATTCTATCAGGTCACCATGGACTGAGGCTGGTCTTTAATAACAACAAAAACTTGAGAAAGCCCACATACACGTGGAGGCTGAATATTGCTCTTCTCAATGACAACATGGTCAAGGAAGAAATAAAGAAATTAAAGTTTTTTTAGAATGTAATGAAAATGAAGACACAACATACCAAAACTTATGGGAAACAGTGAAAGCTGTTCTAAGAGGAAAACACATAGCTCTGAGTGCCTGCAAAAAGAAACAGGAGAGAGCATACATCAGCAGCTGGACAACATACCTAAAAGCTCTAGAATAAAAAGAAGCAAATACATCCAAGAAGAGTACAAGGCAAGAAATAATCAAAACCATACAAAGAAAGAGAACTTCAGACCAATTTCCCTCATATATCGATACAAAAATACTCAATAAAATTTTCACAAACTGAATCCAAGAATACATCAAACTGATCATTCACCATGATCATGTAGAAGTCATCCCAGGGATGCAATGATGATTTAGTAGATGGAAATCCATCAACATAATCCACTAGTAAAGAAACTTAAAGGAAAGCTGACATGATATCCACAGATGCTGAGAAAGCTTTTGAAAATACTCAATACACAGAAAAACACACTTGGTATGCACTCATTGATAAGTGGATATTAGCCAAAAGGCCCGAATTACCCATGATGCAATCTACAGACCACAGAAAGTTCAAGAAGAAGGATGATCAAAGTGCAGATATTCACACTCCTTCTTAAAAGGGGAAAAATATTCATAGGAGAGGATATGGAATTATAGTTTAGAGCAGTGACTCAAGGAATGGCCAATCAGAGTCTGACACACATGTGGCCCTTATATATACAGCCACCGAAACTAGATAAGATTGATGAAGCTAAAAAATGCATGCTGAAAGGGACTGTATATAGTTCTCTCCTGAGAGACATATCCAGAGCACGTCCAATACAGAGGTCAATGCTAGCTGCAGACCACCGAACTGAGAATAGGACCCCCTTGGTGGGGGGATTAGAGGAAGTATTAAAACAGTTGAAGGAGTTTGCAACCCCATAAAAACAACAATGCCAACCAGCCAGAGGTTACGTGAACTAAACCACTACCAAAAGACTACACATGGACTGACCCAGGGCTCCAACTGTATATGTAGCAGAAGATAGCCTTGTTGGGGCCCAGTGGAAGGGAAAGCCCTTGTGCAGGGGAATACCCATATGGGGGAGAGGTAGAGGAGGGAATGGGGGCTTATGGACAGTAAACCCGGAAAGGGACTAACATTTGAAATGTAAGTAAAGAAATATATAATAAAAAATTCAAAAAAAGAAAAGTAAAGAAATATATAATAAAAAATTTTAAAAAAAGGAAAAATAGTAGCTTATTTGAATTTCCGGGTTTGGATTATATAGTGATACTTTTATTTTTTTATTTTCTTTCCATTTTTGATGTATTTATTCTTTGACCATCTCACACATACATATAATGAATTCCCATTGTTCTCTCCTCCATTATCCTTTGTCACATCACCACTCACCCCACTGAAAACCCTTCTACCCAGAACGCTCCCCAAAAAGCCACTACTTTAATGTCTTCTTTGTCTATTCAACCCACACATTTCTTTCTCTTTTTTTTAAACATTTTTTGACATTCCTTTATGTACATTTCAAATGTTATTCCCTTTCCTGGTTTCCAGTCCATAAGCCACCTATCCCCTACCCTCCCCTTCTTCTATCAGTGTGCTCCCTTCCATATCCAGCCCCCCCCTTTTCCTCCCTCTAGATATCCCCTTACACTGGGGGTCCAACCTTGGCAAGATCAAGGGATTCTCTTTCCACTGGTGGCCAAAAAGGCCAAGCTCTGCTACATATGCAGCTGGAGCCATAGGTCAGTCCATGTAGTCTTTGGGAGTGGTTTAGTCCCTGGAAACTCGGGTTGGTTTGCATTGTTGTTCTTTTTTTTTTTTTATTAACTTGAGTATTTCTTATTTACATTTCGAGTGTTATTCCCTTTCCCGGTTTCTAGGCCAACATCCCCCAACCCCTCCCCTTCCCCTTCTTTATGGGTGTTCTCCTCCCTATCCTCCCCCCATTGCAGCCCTCCCCCCAACAATCACGTTCACTGGGGGGTTCAGTTTTAGCAGGACCCAGGGCTTCCCCTTCCACTGGTGATCTTAGTAGGATATTCATTGCTACCTAGGAGGTCAGAGTCCAGTGTCAGTCCATGTATAGTCTTTAGGTAGTGGCTTAGTCCCTGGAAGCTCTAGTTACTGGGCATTGTTGTTCATATGGGGTCTCGAGCCCCTTCAAGCTCTTCCAGTTCTTTCTCTGTTTCCTTCAATGCGGGTCCTGTTTTCAGTTCAGTGGTTTGCTGCTAGCATTCGCCTCTGTATTTGCTGTATTCTGGCTGGGTCTCTCAGGAGAGATCTACATCCAGCTCCTGTCTGCCTGCACTTCTTTGCTTCATCCATTTTGTCTAATTGGGTGGCTGTATATGTATGGGCCACATTTGGGGCAGGCTCTGAATGGGTGTTCCTTCTGTGTCTGTTTTAATCTTTGCCTCTCTATTCCCTGCCAAGGGTATTCTTGTTCCTCTTTTAAAGAAGGAGTGAAGCATTCACATTTTGATCATCCGTCTTGAGTTTTATGTGTTCTAGGCATCTAGGGTAATTCAAGCATTTGGGCTAATAGCCACTTATCAATGAATACATACCATGTGTGTTTTTCTGTGATTGGGTTAGCTCACTCAGGATGATATTTTCCAGTTCCAACCATTTGCCTACGAATTTCATAAACTCGTTGTTTTTGATAGCTGAGTAATATTCCATTGTGTAGATGTACCACATTTTCTGTATCCATTCCTCTGCTGAAGGGCATCTGGGTTCTTTCCAGCTTCTGACTATTATAAATAAGGCTGCTATGAACATAGTGGAGCATGTTTCTTTGTTATATGTTGGGGCATCTTTTGGGTATATGCCCAGGAGAGGCATAGCTGGGTCCTCAGGTAGTTCAATGTCCAATTTTCTGAGGAACCTCCAGACTGGTTTCCAGAATGGTTGTACCGGTCTGCAATCCTACCAACAATGGGGGAGTGTTCCTCTTTCTGCACATCCTCGCCAGGATTTGCTGTCACCTGAGTTTTTGTGCTTAGCCATTCTCACTGGTGTGAGGGGAAATCTCAGTGTTGTTTTGATTTGCATTTTCCTTATGACTAAAGATGTTGAACATTTCTTTACGTTTTTCTCAGCCATTCAGCATTCCTCAGCTGTGAATTCTTGTTTAGCTCTGAACCCCATTTTTTAATAAGGGTATTTTTCTCCCTGCGTTCTAACTTCTTGAGTTCTTTGTATATTTTGGATATAAGACCTCTATCTCTTGTAGGATTGCTAAAGATTTTTTCGCAATCTGTTGGTTGCTGTTTTGTTCTAACCACAGTGTCCTTTGCCTTACAGAAGCTTTACAGTTTCATGAGATCCCATTTGTCGATTCTTTATCTTAGAGCATAAGCCATTGGTGTTTTGTTCAGGAATTTTTTTTCCAGTGCCCATGTGTTTGAGATGCTGCCCTAGTTTTTCTTCTATTAGTTTGAGTGTATCTGGTTTGATGTGGATGTCCTTCATCCACTTGGACTTAGGCTTTGTACAGGGTGAAAAGCATGGATCGATCTGCATTCTTCTACATGTTGACCTCCAGGTGAACCAGCACCATTTGCTGAAAATGCTATCGTTTTTCCATTTGATGGTTTTGGCTCCTTTGTCAAAAATCAAGTGCCCATAGGTGTGTGGGTTCATTTCTGGGTCTTCAATTCTGTTCCATTGGTCTATCTGTCTGTCTCCGTACCAATACCATGCAGTTTTTTATCACTATTTCTCTGTAATACTGCTTGAGTTCAGCGATAGTGATTCCCCCTGAAGTCTTTTATTGTTGAGGATAGTTTTAGCTATCCTGGATTTTTTTGTTATTCCAGATGAATTTGCAAATTTTTCTGTCTAACTCTTGGAAGAAATGGATTGGTATTTTGATGGGGATTGCATTGAATCTGTAGATCGCTTTTGGTAAAATGGCCATTTTTACTAAATTAATCCTGCCAATCCATGAGCATGGGAGATCTTTCCATCTTCTGAGTCTTCCTCAATTTCTTTCTTCAGAGTCTTGAAGTTCTTATTGTACAGATCTTTTACTTGCTTGGTTAATGTCACACCAAGGTACTTTATATTATTTGGGTATATTATGAAGGGTGTCATTTCCCTAATTTCTTTCTCGGCTTGTTTCTCTTTTGTGTAGAAGAAGGCTACTGATTTATTTGGGTTAATTTTATACCCAGCCACATTGCTGAAGTTGTTTATCAGCTTTAGTAGTTCTCTGGTGGAACTTTTGGGATCACTTAAATATACTATCATGTCATCTGCAAATAGTGATATTTTGACTTCTTCTTTTCCGATCTGTATCCCCTTGATCTACTTTTGTTGTCTGATTGCTCTGGCTAGAACTTCAAGAACTATATTGATTAAGTAGGGAGAGAATGGGCAGCCTTGTCTAGTCCCTGATTTTAGTGGGATTGCTTCAAGTTTCTCTCCATTTAGTTTAACGTTAGCAACTGGTTTGCTGAATATGGCTTTTACTGTTTAGGTATGGGCCTTTAATTCCTATTCTTTCCAGGACTTTTATCATGAAGGGGTGTTGAATTTTGTCAAATGCTTTCTCAGCATCTAATGAAATGATCATGTGGTTCTGTTCTTTCAGTTTGTTTATATAATGGATCATGTTGATGGTTTTCCCTATATTAAACCATCCCTGCATGCCTAGGATGAAGCCTACTTGATCATGGTGGATGATTGTTTTAATGTTCTCTTGGATTCAGTTTCCAGAATTTTTTTTATTTATAATACATTTTATTTATTTATTTATTTTTATTAACTTGAGTATTTCTTATATACATTTCGAGTGTTATTCCCTTTCCCGGTTTCCGGGCAAACATCCCCCTCCCCCTTCCCCTTCCTTATGGGTGTTCCCCTCCCAACCCTCCCCCCATTGCTGCCCTCCCCCCATAGACTAGTTCACTGGGGGTTCAGTCTTAGCAGGACCCAGGGTTTCCCCTTCCACTGGTGCTCTTACTAGGATATTCATTGCTACCTATGGGGTCAGAGTCCAGGGTCAGTCCATGTATAGTCTTTAGGTAGTGGCTTAGTCCCTGGAAGCTCTGGTTGCTTGGCATTGTTGTACTTTTGGGGTCTCGAGCCCCTTCAAGCTCTTCTAGTTCTTTCTCTGATTCCTTCAATAGGGGACCTATTCTCAGTTCAGTGGTTTGCTGCTGGCATTCGCCTCTATATTTGCTGTATTCTGGCTGTGTCTCTCAGGAGCGATCTACATCCGGCTCCTGTCGGTCTGCACTTCTTTGCTTCATCCATCTTGTCTAATTGGGTGGCTGTATATGTATGGGCCACATGTGGGGCAGGCTCTGAATGGGTGTTCCTTCAGTCTCTGTTTTAATCTTTGCCTCTCCCTTCCCTGCCAAGGGTATTCTTTTTCCTCATTTAAAGAAGGAGTGAAGCATTCACATTTTGATCATCCGTCTTGAGTTTCGTTTGTTCTAGGGATCTAGGGTAATTCAAGCATTTGGGCTAATAGTCATTTATCAATGAGTGCATACCATGTATGTCTTTCTGTGATTGGGTTAGCTCACTCAGGATGATATTTTCCAGTTCCAACCATTTGCATACGAATTTCATAAACTCGTTGTTTTTGATAGCTGAGTAATATTCCATTGTGTAGATGTACCACATTTTCTGTATCCATTCCTCTGTTGAAGGGCATATGGGTTCTTTCCATTTTCTGGCTATTATAAATAAGGCTGCGATGAACATAGTGGAGCACGTGTCTCTTTTATATGTTGAGGCATCTTTTGGGTATATGCCCAAGAGAGGTATAGCTGGATCCTCAGGCAGTTCAATGTCCAATTTTCTGAGGAACCTCCAGACTGATTTCCAGAATGGTTTTACCAGTCTACAATCCCACCAACAATGGAGGAGTGTTCCTCTTTCTCCACATCCTCGCCAGCATCTGCTGTCACCTGAGTTTTTGATCTTAGCCAATCGCACTGGTGTGAGGTGAAATCTCAGGGTTGTTTTGATTTGCATTTCCCTTATGACTAAAGATGTTGAACATTTCTTTAGGTGTTTCTCAGCCATTCGGCATTCCTCAGCTGTGAATTCTTTGTTTAGCTCTGAACCCCATTTTTAATAGGGTTATTTGATTCCCTGCGGTCTAACTTCTTGAGTTCTTTGTATATTTTGGATATAAGGCCTCTATCTGTTGTAGGATTGGTAACGATCTTTTCCCAATCTGTTGGTTGCCGTTTTGTCCTAACCACAGTGTCCTTTGCCTTACAGAAGCTTTGCAGTTTTATGAGATCCCATTTGTCGATTCTTGATCTTAGAGCATAAGCCATTGGTGTTTTGTTCAGGAAATTTTTTCCAGTGCCCATGTGTTCCAGATGCTTCCCTCGTTTTTCTTCTATTAGTTTGAGTGTGTCTGGTTTGATGTGGAGGTCCTTGATCCACTTGGACTTAAGCTTTGTACAGGGTGATAAGCATGGATCGATCTGCATTCTTCTACATGTTGCCCTCCAGTTGAACCAGCACCATTTGCTGAAAATGCTATCTTTTTTCCATTGGATGGTTTTGGCTCCTTTGTCAAAACTCAAGTGACCATAGGTGTGTGGGTTCATTTCTGGGTCTTCAATTCTCTTCCACTGGTCTATCTGTCTGTCTCTGTACCAATACCATGCAGTTTTTATCACTATTGCTCTGTAATACTGCTTGAGTTCAGGGATAGTGATTCCCCCTGAAGTCCTTTTATTGTTGAGGATAGCTTTAGCTATCCTGGGTTTTTTGTTATTCCAGATGAATTTGCAAATTGTTCTGTCTAACTCTTTGAAGAATTGGATTGGTATTTTGATGGGGATTGCATTGAATCTGTAGATTGCTTTTGGTAAAATGGCCATTTTTACTATATTAATCCTGCCAATCCATGAGCATGGGAGATCTTTTCATCTTCTGAGGTCTTCTTCAATTTCTTTCCTCAGTGTCTTGAAGTTCTTATTGTACAGATCTTTTACTTGCTTGGTTAAAGTCACACCGAGGTACTTTATATTATTTGGCTCTATTATGAAGGGTGTCGTTTCCCTAATTTCTTTCTCGGCTTGTTTCTCTTTTGTATAGAGGAAGGCAACTGATTTATTTGAGTTAATTTTATACCCAGCCACTTTGCTGAAGTTGTTTATCAGCTTTAGTAGTTCTCTGGTGGAACTTTTGGGATCACTTAAATATACTATCATGTCATCTGCAAATAGTGATATTTTGACCTCTTCTTTTCCGATCTGTATCCCTTTGATCTCCTTTTGTTGTCTGATTGCTCTGGCTAGAACTTCAAGAACTATATTGAATAAGTAGGGAGAGAGTGGGCAGCCTTGTCTAGTCCCTGATTTTAGTGGGATTGCTTCAAGTTTCTCTCCATTTAGTTTAATGTTAGCAACTGGTTTGCTGTATATGGCTTTTACTATGTTTAGGTATGGGCCTTGAATTCCTATTCTTTCCAGGACTTTTATCATGAAGGGGTGTTGAATTTTGTCAAATGCTTTCTCAGCATCTAATGAAATGATCATGTGGTTCTGTTCTTTCAGTTTGTTTATATAATGGATCACGTTGATGGTTTTCCGTATATTAAACCATCCCTGCATGCCTGGGATGAAGCCTACTTGATCATGGTGGATGATTGTTTGATGTTCTCTTGGATTCAGTTTCCAGAATTTTATTGAGTATTTTTATGTCGATATTCATAAGGGAAATTTGTCTGAAGTTCTCTTTCTTTGTTGAGTCTTTCTGTGGTTTAGGTATAAGAGTAATTGTGGCTTCATAGAAGGAATTCGGTAGTGCTCCATGTGTTTCAATTTTGTGGAATAGTTTGGATAATATTGGTATGAGGTCTTCTATGAAGGTCTGATAGAATTCTGCATGAAACCCATCTGGACCTGGACTCTTTTTGATTGGGAGACCTTTAATGACTTCTTCTATTTCCTTAGGAGTTATGGAGTTGTTTAACTGGTTTATCTGTTCCTGATTTAACTTCAGTACCTGGAATCTGTCTAGGAAATTGTCCATTTCCCCCAGATTTTCAAGATTTGTTGAATATAGGCTTTTATAGTAAGATCTGATGATTTTTTGAATTTCCTCTGAATCTGTAGTTATGTATCCCTTTTCTTTTCTGATTTTGTTAATTTGGACACACTCTCTGTGTCCTCTCGTTAGTCTGGCTAAGGGTTTATCTATCTCGTTGATTTTCTCAAAGAACCAACTTTTGTTTCTGTTGATTCTTTCTATGGTCCTTTTTGTTTCTACTTGGTTGATTTTGGCTCTGTGTTTGATTATTTCCTGCCTTCTATTCCTCCTGGGTGTATTTGTTTCTTTTTGTTCTAGAGCTTTAGGTGTGCTGTCAAGCTGATGACATATGTTCTTTCCTGTTTCTTTCTGCAGGCACTCAGACCTATGAGTTTTCCTCTTAGCACAGCTTTCATTGTGTCCCATAAGTTTGGGTATGTTGTACCTTCATCTTCATTAAATTCTTATGGGGCTGCAAGCCACTTCAGTTTTTTCAATCCTTTCTCTAATTTCTCCAACGGGGGTTCTGTTTTCAGTTCAGTAGTTTGCTGCTAGCATTTAACATGCCCTTGATGTGTCTCTCAGGAGAAATCTATATCTGGTTCCCGTCAACATGCACTTCTTAGCTTCATCAATCTCATCTAGTTTTGGTGGCTGTATATATATGGGCCACATGTGGGGCAGGCTCTGAATGTCCATTCCTTCAGTCTCTGGTCTAAACTTTGATTCTGTACCCCCTACTATGAATATTTTTGTTCCCCTTTTTAAGAAGGAGTGAACGAACTATCTTCATTTTGGTCATCCCTCTTCTTGAGCTTCATGTGGTCCCTGGACTGCATCTTTAGTAATTCGAGCTTCTTGGCGAATATCCACTTACCAATAACTGCATACCATTTGTTTTTTCTGTGATTGAGTAACTTCATTCATGATGATATTTTCTAGTTCGTTCTATTTTCCAATGAATTTCATGAAGTCATTTTTTTTTACAGCTGAGTAGTAGGCCATTGTGTAGATGTACCATATTTTTTGAAACCAGTCCTCCAGTGAAAGGCATCTGGGTTCTTTCCAGCTTCTGGCTATTATAAATAAGGCTGCCATGAACATAGTGGAGCATACATCTTTGTTGTATGCTGGATCATCATTTGGGTATATGCCCAAGAGAAGTATAGGTGGGTCCTCAGGTAATGCAATGTCTAATTTTCTGAGGGCCTTCCAGTCTGATATCCAAAGTGTTCTTCCTCACTTTTTCTTCTATAAATTTCAGTGTATCTTGTTTGACATGGAGGTCCTTGATCCACTCGAACTTAAGTTTTGTAATCCCACCAACAATGGAATTAGTGTTCCTCTTTCTCCACATCCTCGCCAGAATCTGCTGTCACCTGAGTTTTTATCATAGCCATTCTGACTGGTATGAGGTGGAATCTTAGGTTGTTTTGATTTGCATTTCCCTGATGATTAAGGATGTTTTGCATTTCTTTAGGTACTTCTCAGGCACTTGCTATTCCTCAGGAGAAAATGTTTTGTTTAGCTCTGTGCCCCATTTTTCCTGGGGTTATTTGGCTGTCAGGATTCTATCTTCTTGAATTCTTTGTATATTTTAGATATTAGCCCTCTACTGAATATAGGATTGGTAAAGGTAATTTCCCAATTTGTTGTTTGCTGTTTTGTCCTTATGACAGTGTGTTTTTCCTTACAGAAGCTTTGCAGTATTATGAGGTCGCATTGTCAGTTCTTCACCGTAGAGCATGGTGGTTTTTTTTCCAGGAAATTTTCCCCAGTGCCCATGTATTCAAAACTCTTCCTCACTTTTTCTTCTATAAATTTCAGTGTATCTTGTTTGACATGGAGGTCCTTGATCCACTTGAACTTAAGTTTTGTAAGGGCCATAAGAATGGATTGATTTGCATTCTTCTACATGCTGACCTCCAGTTCAGCCAGCACCATTTGCTGAAAAAAATCTTTTCTTCAATTCTATTCCGCAGATCTACCTGCCTGTTTCTATACTAATACCATACAGGTTTTATCACTATTGCTCTGTAATACTGCTTGCAGTCAGAGGTGGTGATTCCCCCAGAAGTTCTTTTATTGTTGAGCATAGTTTTCACTATCCTGGGTTTTTGTTATTCCAAATGAATTTGCAAATTGCTATTTCTATCTCTGTGAAGAATTGGGTTTGAATTTTGATGTGGATTGCATTGACTTTTTTGGTAAAATGGCTATTTTTACTCTATTAATTCTGCAAATCCATGAGCATGGGAGATCTTTCCATCTTCTGAGATATTCAATTTCTTTCTTCACAGACTTGAAGTTCTTGTCATACAAATCTTTCCCTTACTTGCTTAAAGCCACACCGAGGTATTTTATATTATTTGTAACTCTTGTGAACTTTGTCATTTCCTTAATTTCTTTCTCAGCCTGTTTATCCTTTGAGTAGAAGAAGGCTACTGATTTTTTTGAGTTAAATTTATACCCAACCACTTGGCTGAAGTTGTTTTTCAGGCTTAGTAGTTCTCTGTTGGAACTTTTGAGTTCTCTTAAGTTTACTATCATATCATCTGCAAATAGTTATATTTTTACTTCTTCCTTTCCAATATGTATCCCTTTGACCTCCTTTCATTGTCTGATTGCTCTG
This sequence comes from Rattus norvegicus, assembly GCF_021556685.1. Classification (NCBI taxonomy): domain Eukaryota; kingdom Metazoa; phylum Chordata; class Mammalia; order Rodentia; family Muridae; genus Rattus; species Rattus norvegicus. Next base: position 250,142,323 of record NC_141534.1, read on the forward strand.
GCTAGGACTTCGAATATTGAATAAGTAGGGAGAGAGTGTGCAGTCATGTCTCGTTCCTGGTTTTAATGGGATTGTTTCATGTTTCTCTCCATTTTGTCTGATGTTATGTACTGGTTTGCTTTATACTGGTTTTACTATATTTAGGTATGGGCCTTGAAAATCTGGTCTTTACAGGACTTGCATCATGAAGGGGTGTTGAATTTTGTCAAATGTTTCATAGCATCTAATGAAAAGATCATGTGGTTTTTATCTTTGAGTTTCCTTATAGAGTGGATTAAGTTGGTGCATTTCTGTACATCATATCATCCCTGCATCCCTAGGATGAAGCCTACTTGATCCTGATGGATGATCATTTTGATGTGTTCTTGGATTCGGTTTGAAGAATTTTCTTGAGTATTCTTGTCTCAACATTCATAACAGAAATTGGTCTGTAGTTCTTTTTCTTTGTTGGGTGATTTTGTGGTTTAGGTATAAACATAATTGTGGCTTCATAGAAGGAATTTTGTAGTGCTCTGTTTTTCTATTTTAGGGAGTAGTTTGGATAGTATTGGTATGAATGGAGGAATGTTCCTATTTCTCTACCAGCATCCGCCCTGAGTTTTTTTTAATGGATAATTTTTATTTGCATTTCAAATGTTATCCCCTTCCCCAGTTTCCTGGCCAGAAACCCCCTATTCCATCCTTTTCTCCCTTCTTCTATGAAGATGTTCTCCCACCCATCAACCAACCCCTTCCCATCTCCCCATTCTGATATTCCCCTACACTGGAGGGTCGAGCCTTGGCAGGACCAAGGGCTTTTCCTCCCAGTGGTGCCCAACAAGGCCATCCTCTGCTAATTATGCAGCTGGAATCATGCATCTGTCCATGTGTACTCTTTGGATGGTTGTTTAATCCCTGGGAACTCTGGTTGGTTGGCATTGTTGTTCTTATGGGGCTGCAAACCTCTTCAGCTCCTTCAATCCTTTCTCCAACTCCTCCAACTGGGACCCCTTTCTCAGTTCAATAGTTGTCTGTAAGCATCCTCCTCTGCATTTGTTAAGTTATGGCAGAGCCTCTCAGAAGACAGCTATATCAGGCTACCACCAGCATGCACTTCTTGAAATCAGCAATATTGTCTGGGTTTTGTAGCTGTATGTATATGGGCTGGATTCCTGTTGGGCACTTTCTAAATGGTCTTTCCTTCAGTCTTTGCTCCAAACTTTGTCTCCATATTTACTCCTGTGAATATTTTTTTCCCCATTTTAGGAATGACTGAAGCATCTGCATTTTTTGAATGTTTAAGGTTAGGAGCTTTTTACCCTTTGTATTTTCCTTGACTGTGTGTTGATATCTTCTATGGTATCTTCTATACCTGAAATTATCTCCTCTATCTCTTGTATCCTGCTGGTGATGCTTGCATCTGTAACTCCCACCCTTTCCTATGTTTTCCATCTCCAGGGCTGTCTCCCTTTGTGTTGTCTTTAATGTTTCTATTTACATTTTTAGATCCTGGATGGTTGTGTTCAATTCTGTCACTTGTTTGATTGGCTTTTCCTCTATTTCTTTAAGGGTTTTTTTGTGCTCTCTCTTCATGGGTTTCTACTTGTTTATCTGTATTTCTTTTAATGGAGTTATTTATGTCCTTCAAGGCCTCTATCATCTCTATGCGATGAGAATTTAGATCTGAATCTTGCTTAATAGATGTATTGTGGTATCCAGGGCTTTCTGTAATGGGAGAAATGGGTTTTCATGCTGTGAGCAATATTGGTTTCTGTTGCTTATGTTCTTAAGCTTGCCTCTTGCCATCTACTTATCTCTGGTGTTAACTGGCCTATCTGTCCCTGGCCTGTTCTTCCAGTGAGCCTCTGAGCTTGTGATTCTGTGAGACTGAATGAGTCAGAATCCCTGGGGGTTTGAGCTTACTGGGGTGTGGTCCACGTGGATTGGGATCCAGAGCAGAGGCTATACTCCAGGTACAGGTGTAAACCTCAAGGAATGCAGGTCTCTCACTGGGCAGGGTATCTGCAATGCAGGGTCCATGGATCTGGTTCCACCAGGTATTGGGCTGGGGTTTGGGAGTCTCATCTGTGATTGTGGATGTGTCAGAATACCTGGTGATTGAAGTTGCAGGTTGTGTGTGGGTTGAGTTTGTTTGGATCCAGAGCAGAGCCTCTGATACTAGCACAGGGGCAAAAGGGAAATAGCACAGGTCTGGAATGAATTTTGGGTTTAAAACCTAACACTAATAACTTTAACCAAGGACTAAAATATGTTGACTAATTATACTGCTTTATTTGATATTTTAATTACTTATACTTTCTTTGTTCTCATGACTCCAAAATAATGAGTATATGCTGTTTTGTCTAAATATTTCTTTTGGCATACTTATATTGAACTCTGTATGTCCTGAAATTATGACAAACCTGTCACTTTCCCCACATTTTCCTGCTTTTTACTATGACCAACCAGCTAAAGTCCAGGAAGAGATTGACCGTGTGATTGGCAGACATCGCAGCCCCTGCATGCAGGATAGAAAACACATGCCCTACACAGATGCCATGATTCATGAGGTACAGAGATTCATTGACTTTGTCCCGACCAACCTGCCCCATGCAGTGACCTGTGACATTAAATTCAGGAACTACCTCATCCCGAAGGTAAGCTCCTTTCTTTGTTGAGCCTCCAAGTTCTTGATGCTTCTAGTTTCATAGTGTGGTACCAGTCCTCTGATATATCTGTGCCTGCCTTCATGATCCAAAGGGCAGCTCTACTGCAGCCACAGATATATTTTGTATTGACACCGCCACATTTGCTTAGCCTTCCACATACTGTTTTGCAAAGGTTAGGTATTTCTCTGTGAATGTTTCACTATTTTGTCAATTTTCCAAAAGTCTTTTCTGAAATTTTTATGACTGTGAGAAATAAATCTCCAAGTTTGAAAACAAAATGAAATGCTGAATACTTTAATTTATCAATGCCATTCATTTATGTATTGGGGATGTTAATTTTCTCTATGCCTTGTTTCTTTGTCATAGAGCAGCCCATTCATATCTACTTAGAGTTTTCATGAATGGTAAATATACTTCTGTTATCATTTCTCTAAGTGCCTCTGACATTCTTTCTATCTGCTTAATTATTTATTCACTCTGTTGAATTTAAATTTATCCCAATGTAAATGTTTACTTATATTTATATGCATGTAAATGTATGTGGAATTTAAAGTGTTATGTGAGCTAATTCTTTTGTATGTACTTTTTGTATCCTGTGTTATTAGTTTCTCTTCGTTGTGACAAATTGATGTGCAGACCTGGTTCCCTTAGGCATGACTTGTATCATTTCTCATTAGGCTGAAAAATCATAATTTTAACATCTCCATATCAAATTTGATGTTTTAGAAATACACAGTCATGTTGATCAGATGAACATTTTTTAAGTCTGTTCTGTTTAAAGATATAAAGGACACTTTATTTTGGAACAAATTATGTATGAGTATGACCAAGAATACTTATCTATACTTTGGAATGATATTTCTATCCAAAGTCTCTACATTATTTCCAAAATATTTCGCAGCAACATTTTAATGATTCTATGCCTTGTTTACTTTTCTTTTAAACTATTGACTGTATATTGTAGAAACATGGATGTACATTGGATATTTTCTGCTTTACGTTGCCTATGGCTTCTATCATAAGAAATCTCTGTTCTTATTTTTGCTTCCTCAAACTTGTTAGAATTTTGATACTAAAACTGAGATGGCTGCTTAAAACTAAGTTGAAAAATGTTCCCTGATGTGGTTCTGTTTTTATATATTTAATTTTTTGTAGTTACTTAATGTTACTTTCAAGACACTGAAAAAATTCTGATTGAGGATATGGTATTACAGATGAAAAATGCCAAAGTTTTATAATGATAACTCCATTCAGAAAGAGTTCAATGCTATCTCTTGGGCAATTTCATATTTTTAGTGAGTTGAGCCAAAATGATACAGGTAGAGTTCCCACTACTCACATCATGTGGTGCTGATGGAACTAACTTTGCAGGTGGTAATGGGCCTTGCTGTGTAATGCCAGGCTTGGTATAAGTGTTAGGATACCAGTTTGCTCTCTTTAGCCAAATGATATTTTTGAGATATTGTTTTCACTTATTATAGTTGAGATCTATTGCTAATTTTCAAAACTTGTTTATGTTGTATGACCTTAGACCCATCTAAATGGTAAATAGAATGAAAAACAAGATAGGAATGACTTGTGTCATGATAGATTTCTTGAATTTAATGCCTAGCTTGAGGCTAGTGCTGCATCAGTTAAATTTCCCACCCTTTCTACTGCTGTTGGCTCATGACATGATTGGTCTCTGTACTCCAGTGGAGTAGAATATTCCATTATTTTCTTTTTCAAATTTACCTGGTTTAGAAATAAGCATCGCTTCACAGCTGAAAAATGAGGTAATTGATTTGTTTGATAAAACTCAAGCCACTGCTCTTAGTAGAACTAATAGAATAAAGAAGAACCATTCATCTTTGCCATAATAAGCATAGTAGATTTCAGGCTTTCTTGACCATTAGGATTATGCTTCTTCTTCAGAAGCTCTGTCATGAGTAGCAGAGAAGCAATCACAGGCAGTGTGTAAACAAATGACTATGAATATAATATGTTCCATGCTTACTGAGACTTGGACTTAATTTTCACACAACTTAACAATGTATTCTTTCGGGATTTTAAATATTAAATATATTTATTTAAGCTGAATTCAAACACATGTGACAGGCTTGTGAGACCTGTGAACAGAACATTCTTAGAACATTTGCAATGATATGAGGTTACTTTGTGCTTTAGTTAAAGAGAATTTTTCAGTACAAGTTCCCAAAATTTCTGTGAATCTTCAGAAGTTTTATGATTTAGCTTCCATCAGGTTATGGCTATTAAGACTTACACTGTGTCTTATTTTGTTTTATTTTATTTTCTTCTTCTCCAACTCCTTCTATTTCTTCCCTTACTTTTCCCACATAACCCTCATCCTGCTTTACAATCATACACACACACACACACAGACACACACACACACACACACAAACACACACATATATATGTATATCTGAGAATTTGCATCTGCACATTAATAAAGATATATAAATTATATATATATATATATATATATATATATATATATATATATGATAGCACACCTCTACTCTGGCACATATCCCCGCATTTACATTTATATGATATAAATATATAGACAGATGGATGAATAAATAGAGTACATGAAGGGGAAATGTAGTATTTGTCTTTCTATACACTTCCTAATGTGCTTAATGAATTTGGAACTCTCAACATATTATTCCTTTTGGACTCTGATTCATGTGATGTGTATGGAGTCAGATGTGATGAGCTAGAACAGTGAGTGCTACGAGAAGCAAGAGTCCAATCTACAGGAAAGGGAGAAGAAACTCAGAAATTTTCATTCAAGAACTCATGTGAAATGTTACTGGAAGGCACTTTGGCCACATCAGTATGACTGGCCTCAGATAAATTTCCACCCCCTCCTCCAATACTTTGTGCATTAAAATGTCACTGCCATTCTTTGTATTCAACTCCTTCTATATAGCAAAAGATGTGAATTATGTTATTTTCCTGGTAACTTTAGCCCTATGATTTCTTTGTAACTTGATGCTTCTATGTATTGTTCTAGGGAACAAAGGTGTTAACATCATTGACATCAGTGCTGCATGACAGCAAGGAGTTCCCCAACCCAGAGATGTTTGACCCTGGCCACTTTCTAGATGAGAATGGAAACTTTAAGAAAAGTGACTACTTTTTGCCTTTCTCAGCAGGTAATAGAAACTCATTTTTATGGTTTCAGTGACATGAAGATCTGTGGAGACTTACACAGTGGCTCCCAATTCCTGAGAGACTTGCAATTTATGCACAATTGAAAGCATACTTATCCATGTCTCAGTGTCATCCTAGAAGGCAAACTTCATTTACAATTTACTATCTCACTACAGAATTGAGGGAATCATAATTTAAATTCATATTTCTTGTGTCACTCACCTCCATGCTCAGTTAGCTAGTATCAAGTATCAAAAATATAGAAAACCACAAGGGATCCTCAAGTACACTCAGTATTCGCATGAATGACTACTACTTTTTAAACGTCTGCTGGAGAGGATAATGAAAAAGTCTCCAAGATCTCTGGGTTTTTGAGAAAATAGCAAATTTCTTGCTCAAACCTTAAATTTTACAACTGCAAAACATATCACCATCTTAATAATTGACTTCTTAGTTGTTTCAGAATATGGGTAATGGAGAATTATAAGAAGAAACTGCATATCAATGAGGAAGCATTAGATCAGAAACTTTCTATGTGAGTCGAATAACAGAAACTTCAAGATTATTATGAGATGATGGAGACTTTGTATTTATGCCATGATTTTCCACAGTGAAACCTTGGGAAATCACTGGGAACCTTGTTTTCCTCCATTCAAGCTGAGAGTTATGGATTTTGAGTCTAAACTTATTTTGTAGGGTCTGACTTCTGATATGCAGTTTCTTTCCTTGGGTTTGATTTTTGATAGTAAACATAGAATACTTCTTAAATATCCCAGACAGTTTGATTATAAATGTGAACTGTTACACTTTGCTAAAAAGTATTTGCAATTCTCTAGATTATGTTAGTTGAAAAACAAATTTGTTCTATCTTTGACTGTTTATCTAGTCCTTTCCCCTAGCCACCCAGCTAACTACCAATACAATGACTCACCATTCATTCATAATCTTATGGGTCAGATACAAGAATCGTGTATTGCACATTTAGGGATATTTAGTATTCTACTTCGACTTTTTTCTAGGAAAACGAGCTTGTGTTGGAGAGGGCCTGGCCCGCATGCAGTTGTTTCTATTCTTGACAACCATTTTACAGAACTTTAACCTGAAATCTCTGGTTCAACCAAAGGACATTGATACGAGGCCAGTTCTGAATGGTTTTGCCTCTCTGCCACCCACTTACCAGCTCTGCTTCATTCCTTCCTGAATAGATCAGGCATTTTGGCTTCTACTGTGTTGCCTTCTGCAATCCCCTTCAGGTTTTTATCCAGTCCCTTCCCTCTATCATCCATCCTGACTCTTGTCTTAAGATCCAGAAAGCACATGCAGTTTCTGGAGTTATAGCACAAATCCACTTGTATTATCTCTTTCATATAACAATTTATGATCCCTTGTGTCATTGTGTATCCATTCCTGAGTTAAAATAAAGCTTCACTATAAAATAATAATTATCATAATTCCTAGTTATTTTTTATTTTGCATATTTTCAATAATATTTATACTTGATTTGTGTACCTGCTCTAAGACTTGCTTAAAATTTATGTAATAAATTGGCAACTTAACACATCCTTCAGGTCTACATCAAAAGAAGCATAGAGAATGCAAGAGAAACTGTTAGGGAATATATATTGTTTTCTAAACTGCTTTCACCTGTATACAATCTCTAGCACACACACACACACACACACACACACACACACACACACACACACACACACGTGTGTATATATTGACACAGGGACAGTCAGATAGATCAGCGGACTAGAATTGAAGACCCAGAAATGAACCCACATACCTATGGTCACATGATCTTTGACAAAGGAGCTAAAACCATCCAATGGAAAAAAGATAGCTTTTTCAACAAATGGTGCTGTTTCAACTGGAGATCAGCATGTAGAAGCATGCAAATAGATCTATTCTTAACACCCTGTACAAATCTTAAGTCAAAGTAGATCAAGGACCTCCACATCAAACCAGATACTCTCAAACTAATAGAAGAAAAAGTGGGGAGGAGTCTCAATCATGTGGGTACTGTGGAACATTTCCTCAACAAAACACAAATGGCTTAAGATTCAAAGATCCAGAATTGACAAATGGGACCTCATAAAACTGCAAAGCTTCTGTATGTCTAAGGGCACTGTCATTAAGACAAAACAGCAACCAACAGATTGGAAAATACCTTTACCAATACTGCATTTGATATAGGGCTAAAATCCAAAATATCCAAAGAATTCCAAAAGGTTATTTGACTCCAGAGAGCCAAATAACACTATCAGAAACTGGGGTATAGATCTAAACGAAGAATCTTCAGCTGATGAATATCGAATGAAAAGTACCTAAAGAAATGCTCAACATGCTTAGCCATCTGGGAAATGCAAATCAAAACAACCCTGACATTTCACCTCACATGAGTCAGAATGGCTAGGATAAAAACCTCAGGTGACAGCAGAAAGGGGAAAACTCCTCCATTTTTGGTGGGATTGTAAACTGGTACAACTCTGGAAATCACTCTGTATGTTCCTCAGAAATTGAGACACTCCACTACCTGAGGACCCAGCTATACCTCTCCTGAGCATATACCCAAAAGATACTCCAGCATACAATAAAGACACATGCTCCACACTGTTCATAGCAGTCTTATTTCTAATAGCCAAAAGCTGGAAAGAATCCAGATGCCCTTCAACAGAGGAGTGGATACAGAAAATGTGGTAAAGTACATCTACACAATAAAGACTCAGAATGCTCATAAAATTTACAAAATCCAAACACATTCACCTTCAAAGGTATATAAGCAGGAAAAGTTGCTAGAGGTTATGTCTAATTAACTCAGCTTTATGAAGTTGTTCCAAATGTCTATGAGTAAGACCTTAGCTATGGGCTTTTAAGACGTTCTAATAAATTCATTGATTCACTAAGAAAAAAAACAAGAAGAATTAGATGGAACTTCTCAACAGAGACACTAAAATTCAGAAGAACCTGGTTAAAGGTCATGCAAACTCTAAAAGAACACAAATACCAGCCAGGTTACTATACCCAGCATAACTCTCAAACAATATAGGTTAAGAAACAAAAATATTCCTGGACAAAACCAAATTCAAACAGTACCTATCTGCAAATCAAGCCATACAGAGTACTCTAGAAGGAAAACTCCAACATAAAGAGGGTACTCACAACAAAGTCAAAATGAGAGAAACACATGCACATAATGCCATCTACAAAAAATAAATAAAAAAAATGACAGAAGCTAACCACCATCTGCCTTATCATCTCTCGATGTTAATGGACTCATCTCACCTATAAAGAGACACGGGCTGGCAGACTGGATATGTAAACAGAGTCCAGAGTTTTTCTGCATATACAAGGTACCTAAATAACAAAGACAAACATTACCTCAGAGTAAAAGGCTGGAAAAAATATCTTCCAAGAAACTGGTCCCAAGAAACAAGCAGTACTTGCCATTCTAGTATTCAATAAAATAGACTCAACCAAAAGCTATCAAGAGGAATAAGAAAGGACACTTCATATTCATGAAAGAAAAAATTCACCACGAGGAAGTCCCAATTCAGAACACTATTCCCCAAATACAAGGCCAACAACATTCATAAAAGAAACTTTACTAAAGCTCAAAACGCACATTGATCCTCACACAACAATAGTAGAAGAGTTCAACAGTCACTCTCACTAAAGGTCATGTCATTGAAACAGACTAAGCAGAGACACAGTGAAATTAATAGAGGTTTTGAACCAAATAGATTTAACAGATATCTACAGAACATTTCACTCTAAAACTCTTCTAACGACTGCCTGTATTTATGTGTTATATACTTGTTTATGTGCTATTTAATTGTTTTTCTGATCTTGTCTTTACTTCAGTATATTTTATATATATATATATATCAGTAAATGATATATATTTTTAAATTATATATACATATGTATATACATATAATTAATAAAGAAAAGTATCCATTTATAGTTTTTTATTTTATGGAGAACATGTCTTTAAAGTATGAGTTGATGATTCATTGAATTTCCTTGCTGTCTGATGTTATGTCTCCCATTTCATTTCTGATTTTGTTAATTTGGACATTCATTTTCTCCTTTTTAGGTAGTTTGGATCAGGGTTTTTCTATGTTGATGATTTTCTCAAAGAACCTACTTTGTTTTATTACTTCTTTGTATTGCTCTCTTGTTTTCATTTTATTAATTTCAGCCTTTATTCTCCTATTGCTATTATTCTTTTTTAGTCAACTAGAGTTGGTCTTTTCATAGTACTGCAGATTTTTTGGATGTTTTGTTTCAGAAAGCTTTTTTACATATAACCTTTTCTTTGACTGATGTATACATTTCTTCTATTATTTTGCAATTGGCTGAGGTTGGTATCTGTAACTTCTGTTTACATACCTAGATTTTCCATTTTCAGAATTTTCTTTTTGTGTTTTATTCATTGCTTCTTCTTCCATTTTCCATCAACTGTCTGTTCATTTGTTAGTTTTTATTTTTCTTCTTGTTTGAGGAATTTATTTATTCCCTCCAATTTTTTGTTTGTCTTTTCCTCAATTTCTTTAAGGAATCCACTCACTTCATTAGGGTCTTCTGTCTTGTTCATAATGTTGATACTGATGTCTTTTCCTTGTGCTTTTAACTGTGTTAGAGTATTCCAAGCTTCCTGCAGTAGCCTAGCTGTGCTGTAATAGTGAAATAATGCTTTGGCTATTGATTTTGTTCTTATCTTGACATCTAAGCACCTGGGTTTGGTGAGATTATACATCTAGGTGCTGATTTTCAGGTTTTTCTTTGCTACATGTCTGTTTTGTTCCTTGCTTTATGTTTCTACTCTGGCCTTCTGGCCTGTATGATCAGGTTAAGTAAGAGGTCTCCACTGAGTTTGGAGGCTAGATAACTGGTGGCCAGCATAATCTTTTGTCAAACTGGGGGTCACTGTCAATTTAGGAACTGGTCTTCTAGTAGGCTGTAATAAAATGCTTAAATGGAAGATAATAAAACTTGTGGCTATGGTTGGTGGTCATGATCTACGTGTAGCAACTAAAGAAACACAGTTCTGAAAACACATGAGATTTGAGGTAGTGGTTCTAGGCTCTCTTCAATTAATAATCGAAGTGAATTCATATTCATTTTAAATTTCTAATGGGTCCTCATGATCTTCAGAACTTTTACAAGATTGGATTTTGTAGCAATATATTAATTTAAATAACATATTTAAAATTTAAAAAACAAAAAGTTATTTTTGACATATGGAATTATTTGAAAATTAAATGCTAGTTTCAAATTTTTGGAATATTGCTATTCTCGTTTATGTGCACATTGCCTATCACTGTTTTTCTACTATAGTTGCATATTTCAAAAGCATCAGCAAATGCTTGTGAAGTAAAGTGTAAAGTGTTTTTCACAAAGTCATCTGTAAGCAAATTATTACTCTTGTCTTTATCTATTGTCTGAAGTGATATTAGTTGCCCCATCTGTTAAAGAAGTTATTATTTTCATGGTTAGTAAGAGTGTAAAGTCAGTTATAAAAATCATGATATTTCTTTACCAAGTAATTCCAAGAATGAAAAGAATATGATTCAGTTCATAAGACCCAAAGTGTACAAGCATATTATGCATTACAGGTTAGATGGAGGGTTATGAATATATCAAATGTGATAATTGATATAAAGCTTGACTATACTGAACTCATGCTGAGGGGATCTGTGTCATAAGACATCTCTCATTCTTCAGTCTCTTTAGCATTTATTTATCTGTAATGATTTAACTTAAATGTTGCCACATTATACATAAACCCAATATTTAGAAACAAAAAAATATGTCAGAAAGTTCATTTGGCTACAACTTAATAAAAAAACACTTTCCAAATCATATAAATTCTTTTAATTTGACAGAGAAATGTTACAGTTATATTGTTCAAAAATGACATGAACATGCCTATGTATTAGACATACCTATTCTCTCGTATTTACCTCATAATATTTATGCCAATCCTGTCAATTGTCTGGATGAATTATGAATTGATAGTATAATCGACATTTTGAGTTTCTGAAGATCTTTCCATTATTTGGGTACACACATATTCCAAGTGTTCTGATATATTTCTATAAACATCTTATTTTCATGAATTTACAAATTAGCAGCAGTTCAAATTACTGATTAATGAAATTCATCATTTGGGTCAATAATAAGTTAAATGATAATGAAGTACAAACATATGAAAATAAATTTACAGATAAAATGTTCACCAGAAGTCACCTTTAATTTTGCATATAGTTTTAGAAGAAACATCTGTAACTAGCAAAATATATGAGATTAGGTAAGATAAGATCATGTAATGATTAAATCATTTTGAAACAGTAGCTTTAAAAGTAATAAGAAAAGAATATTCATTATTCAAGAAAACTCAAAACTATTTACGAGTTATAGCATTAAAAGGAAATTATTGTGACTTATTATGACTGAAATACACCAAACATAAGTCAAAGTATGATATAGCCTTTTTCATAACTTGAAGAATTATGCATATAAACTACTTTGAATTATTTGTAGTTTTTTTCAGTATTAAAAACTCCCAAACATCTTTTTTGTGTTCAACACAAATTGGAAAATATACCTGAAATTATAAACAACTAATTTTCATACAAAAATCTTTGGAAAAGAAAGACAAAACAAATGTGGAAATGCCCATGTCCTTGCTTTCTTAGAACTGCTTTCCCAATTGTGAACCTGCATAAGTAATAGGAAGCACAGTGTTATGGAGAGTACTTGAATCAAACTGAAACTGGGAAGATCAAGAGCACAGAAGTGTAGCAGAGAGAACGAAGCTTACTTTGGGTATGAAGTAGTTTCTGAATTTAGTATCACAGGTCACTTCATACACTATATTGTTTGGGACAATGTTACTCTATCTCTGTACCTCATGCACCATGGCATTTGTGTAGGGCATGTGATTCCTGTCCTGCATACAGGGGCTGGGGTTTCTCCCAATCACCTGGTCAATCTCTTCTTGGACTCTAACTGGATCTTAGCAATGAAAAATATTGTAAAATGAGAAATACAGCCTGTATTTCCCATTAATGCATAACTACCTAGGCCACGAAGAAAGTGACCCAATAGCATTTGAACTTACATTTCACACTGAGGAGTAAACTTAGATACATAGAATTATTTTAATACAAATTTATACTATTATTCTATCACATAAATAATATGATTCATTATTATATGCCAATTGTTTTTATTCATGGTATCAAATAATATGATATGTAATTCAATATTGGTAATAATAAAACAGAATACAATTAATTTGACATTTATAGACAATATTAAAACATATCAGAAATAAGTTATAAAGTGCTGAATGCAGTACTGATTTTAAAATTATATATGTGAAGATCTTGTTGGTGTCATTTTATGTTCTTTTTTTAACTATTTGTGTGAAGGTTCATCACCAACAACTATGGAGAAATATATTTGTATTTTAAACAATAACTGTTTTTATGTACTCAATCATATACAATATTTTATTAAAATATTGGTATCAAATGAGAACGTATCCATTATATCTATAGTTTATTTATAAATACACATCTACAAGTAGATAATGAACTTACATACCATATACATGTAAATGTACACACATGCATCATTCTTAGATTACCATATTTAGTAATATAGACAAATTGGGGAAAGAGTTAGTTGTAGACATATAAATATAATACCCAGAAGCTGGAAGAACGCAGATGCCCTTCAACAGAGGAATGGATTTAAAAAATGTTTTACATCTACACAATGGAGTATAATCAGCTTTCAAAAAATGAGTACATGAAATTCATAGGCAGATGGAATGAACTAGAAAATATCACCCTGAGTGAGGTTACTCAATCACATAAAAACACACTTGGTATGCACTTATGGATAAGTGGATATTTCCCAAAAACTCAAATTACCCAAGATAAAATCCACAGGAAGCTCAAGAAGAATGAACAAAATGCAGATGCTCCCACTCCTTCTTAAAAGAGGAAAAACATGCATAGGAGGGTATATGGAAGCAAAGTTTAGAGCAGCGACTCAAGGAATGGCCATTTGGGGCCTGACCCACATGTGGCCCATATATATACAGCCACCAAAACTAGAAAAGATTGATGAAGCTAGAAAATGCATGCTGAAAGAGACTGGATATAGATCTCTCCTGAGAGACACATCCAGAGCATCTCCAATATAGAGGTCAATGCTAGCAGCAAACCACTGTACTGAGAATAGGACCACCTTGGGGGGAATTAGTGGAAGTATTGAAAGACATGAAGGAGCTTGCAACCCCATTAAAACAACAATACCAACCAACTGGAGCTTCCAGGGACTAATCCACTCCCGAAAGTCTATATATGGACTGATGCAGGACTCCAACTGCATATGTAGCAGAGAATAGCCTTTTCGGGGCACAAGAGGAAGGGGAAGGAAGCCATTGGATCTGCCAAGTTTGGACCCCTAGTATAGAGGAACATGGGGGGGGCAATAAGGGGCTTGTATAGGGGGAATACCCTTATGGTGGAAGGGGAAGTGAAAGAATGTCGGCTTATGGACAGGAAACTGGGAAAAGGAATAATGTTTGAAATATAAGTAAAGAAATATATCTAATAAAAAGTAATAAAAGTAAAAAATGCACCCCATGGAACTGGAAATTTTCTTTAAGCAAAAGGATATGGTCCATATTGCAAATAATCAACTTACAGATTGTGAAAAACATTTCATTAACTCCATATTCCAATAGATGGCTTAAATCCAAAGTGTATAAAGAACTCATGAAATTTAACACCAAAAACGCAAACAACCCAATCCAAAAATGTGGTATAGAACTAAATAGAGAATTCTCAACAGAGGAACTGTAAACGGTTGAGAAGAACTGAAAGAAATGTTCAAGTCACTAGTGATCAGTGATATATAAATCAAAATGACACCTTACACCAAGCAGAACGGTTATGGTCACAATTTCAAGTGACAGCACATGCTGGCAAGGATATGTTTAAAGAGGGCCTCTTCTCCATTGGACGTGGAACTGCAAATTATTACAACCATTCTGGAAATAAATCTGGAGGTTCCACAGAAAATCGGATATAGATTTACCTGAAGAACTTGCTATACCACCATTGGGTAATGCCTAAAGATGCCCTACCATATCACAAAGGCACTTGTTCCACTATGTTTTTATCAGCTTTATTTTTGATCGGGAGAATGTTGAAACAATCCAGAGGTCCCACAAAGGAAGAATGGATACAGAAAAAATGGTTCGGGTACGCAATATAATATTACTCATCTATTAAGAATGAGGGCATCCTGAGGTTTTTAGGCAAATGGATGGAAATAGAAAATGTCATCCTGAGTGAGGTAACTGAGACCCAAAAGTACATTCATTCTATATCCTCATTAACAAGTGATTATTAGCCAAAAATTTACAGACTACCCAGGACAATCATCAGAACTAAAGAAGGTTAACAAGCTGAAGGGCCCAAGTGAGAATACCTCAGTTCCACTGGTGAGAGAAAAGACAGCAATTGGGGGTTGGGGGCAGAAAGAGGGAGGAACCTAGTTTGGAGAGGGCACAGAATGTGTTAAAGGTGAACATGATGAGGTATTGGTGTGGGAAGCAAGACTGAAGCCCTCAGAGCCAGCAGAAAGAGTGAAAACAAGCAACATCAGGAGGTAGGATGTGGCATATCCTTTATGATGTTCCAGAGACCAAGTAGATGAGAGATTCTCAAGATTCAAAGAGAGGGACCTTAGATGAAATGTTCTACAGTTCAGAGAGGGAGAATTCAGAGTCTACCTCCGGTAGAGCGACAGGATAACATGTGAAGTGATAATGTTGCCATCCCACAGACAAAATTCTGACCCAGATTTGTTACTGTCTGAAAGAACTGCAGGAACAAAAATGGATAAGAGCCTGAGGGAAGGGAAGCAGAATGACTGGCTCAAATTGGGATCTAGCTCAAGGGAAGGCTCCAAGGCCTGACATTATTACTGATGACACGCTGTGCTTACAAAAAGGAGTCTACCATGGCTGCCCTCTGAGAGGCCAAACAAAGAGCTGAAAAAGTCAGATACAGATACTTAAACCCAATCAGTGTACAGAAGCCAGGGGCCCCTTTGGTTGTATTAGGGAAAAGCTGGAAGAAGCTCTGGAGAAGGGTGACCCCATAGAAAAATCACCAGTCTTATCTAACCTGAACACCTGAGATCTCTCAAGACAATGAGCCACCAATCAGGTAGCATACACGAGCTAATCTGGGGCCCCTGACACATATAAAGTGGCCTCAGTGAGGGAAGATGCACATAATCCTTGAGAGACTTGAGAACACAGGGAGTGGGGAAGTCTATTGTGTTGGGGTTTGTGGTTGGGGATATCTTGTTCGAGACAAGGGACAAGGTATAGATTGAAGATCAGTCAGTGGGCAGACAGGGAGGGGCATAAAGAATAGATGGTAAAAATGGAGTAAAAACAACAACAACAACAACAACAACAACAGTAATGGGTAAAAATCAACATACATAAAAAAGGCCAATCTCTGTGAGTCCTCACTGGCCTCCTTACAGTAATTGACAACATATCTTTAAATTCATATGGAAGTTTAAGGATGTAGAATGATCAACAGTCTTGAAAATATGTGGCAAATTCCAGGGACATACAGTCTGGGCTTTTAAAACAGGATTTGAATGTTTCATTAATAGGGAACTGGGACACTGCACCACTAGTAAAGGATATAAACAAAGACAAAGGGAACAGAACTGACTCCTAACAACTAACCTCAATTTCATTAAATGTTTTATAAATTAGATTGTCACATTGTGGAAAAACAGTTTTTCCTAAATTACACAATGCCAATAGTTAATCTTGACAGTTTATTTAATAAACACCTATCTTTAATCCAACTAAGGCAAATTCATCAAAATTATTCTCAGATCTTTCATTCACCTACTCATTCTAATGGTACAACACAATTATCTGTTTAAAAACCTCTATAGGGCTTATTGGTACAAATATGTCCATATCTTTTTAAATACACATGAAATACAAGTGATGCACACACTGGGTAATGGTGGTGAAAATTTTCATATTAATACAGAACTATTTATGATTTGTAAGAATGTTGAATATTGCTTCATTTTATCTGCCATTTATCTTACGCTATTCTGCTTCATTATTTTAAATTTTCCTGCAGAATCACCATCCCTCATCTCAAGCTATATTACAGGTAATTGTGATAAAAACTGTATCATATTGGAACATAGACAGGAAGGTTGAAAATGGAATGGAACTGAAGACCCAGAAATGAACCCCCACAGGTAAGGTCACTTGAACGTTGACAAAGGAGGTAAAAACATACAGTGGGAAAAAGATAGCATTTTTAACACATGGTGCTTGTTCAACTGGAAGTCAGCATGTACAAGAATGCAAGTTGATCCATTCTTTTTCCCCTATCCAAATCTCAAGTTCAAGAGAATTAGGACCTCCTCATAAAACCCAATATACTCAAAGTAATAGAATAAAAATTGGGAAAGAGTCTCAAACACATATGCACTGTGGAAAATTTCCTAAACAGAACACTAATGGCTTATGCTATAAGATCAAGAATTGACAAATGGGACCTCATAAAACTGCAAAGCATATGTAAGGCAAAGGACACTCTCATTAGGACAAAACAACGACCAACACACTTGGAAAAGATCTTTACCAATCCTACCTCAAATAAAGGACTAATATCCAATATATACAGAGAACTCATTAAGTTCAACTTCAGAGAATCAATTAATACTATTAAAAATGGAGTACAGAGATACAAAAATTCTCCTCTGAGGAATATAGAGTGGCTGAGAAGTACCTAAAGAAACGCTCTGAATCTGTAGGTTGCTTTTGGCAAAATGACCGTCGTTACTATATTAATCCTGCCAATCCATGAGCATGGAAGGTCTTTCAATCTTCTGAGATCTTCCTCAATTTCTTTATACAGAGACTTGAAGTTCTTGTCATACAGATCTTTCACTTGCTTGGTTAAAGTCACACCAATATATTTTATATTATCTGGGGCTATTGTGAAGGATGTCATTTCATTAATTTCTTTCTCAGCCTGTTTATCCTTTGAGTAGAGGAAGGCTACTGATTTGTTTGAGTTACTTTTATACCCCGACACTTTAGTGAAGTTGTTTATCAGGTTAAGTAGTTCTCTGGTGGAAGGTTTGGGGTAACTCAAGTACACTATCAAATCATCTGCAAATAGTGATATTTTGACTTCTTCATTTCCAATCTGTATCCCTTTGATCTCCTTGTTGTCTGATTGCTCTGTCTAGAACTTCAAGAACTATATTGAATAAGTAGGGAGAGAGTGGGCAGCTTTGTCTAGTCCCTGATTTTAGTGGGATTACTTCAAGTTTCTCTCCATTTAGTTTAATATTAGCTACTGGTTTGCTGTATATTGCTTCTACTATGTTTAAATATGGGCCTTGAATTACTGATCTTTCCAGGACTTTTATCATGAAGGGGTGTTGAATTTTGTCAAATGCTTTCTTCAGCATCTATTAAAATGATCATGTGGTTCTTATCTTTAAGTTTATTTATATAGTGGATTACATTGATGGACTTTCGTATATTAAACAATCCCTGCATCCATGGGATGAAGCCTACTTGATCATGATGGATGATTGTTTTGATGTGTTCTTGGATTTGGTTTGCAAGAATTTCATTTTTTGTGTCAATATTTATAAGGAAAATTGGTCTGAAGTTCCCTTTCTTTGTTGAATCTGAGTGTGGTTTCTGCATAAGAGTAATTGTGGCTTCATAGAAGGAATTTGGTAGTGCTCTGTCTGTTTCTATTTTGTGGAATAGTTTGGACAGTATTGATATGAGGTTCTATGAAGGCCTGAAAGAATTCTGCACTGGACCAATCTGGACATGGGCACTTTTTGGTTGGGAGAGTTTTAATAACTGCTTCTATTTCTTTAGGAGTTATGGGGTTGTTTAGATGATTTATTTGTTCTTGATATAACTTAGGTACCTGGTATCTGTCTAGAAAATTGTCCATTTCCTCCAGATTTTCCAGTGTTCTTGAATATAGGCTTTTGTATTAGGATCTGATTTTTTTAATTTCTTCAGATTCTGCTGTTATGTCTCCCTTTTCATTTCTGATTTTGTTAATTTGGGTACACTCTCTGTGCCACCTCGCTAGTCTGGCTAAGGATATATCTATCTTGTAGATTTTCTGAAAGAGCCAGTTCCTGGCTTTGTTTATTCTTTGTATAGTCCTTTTCTTTTCAACTTGGTTGATTTCAACTCTGAATTTGATTTCCTTCCTTCTACTCCTCTTGGGTTTATTTAGTTCTTTTTTTCTAGAGCTTTAAGGTATGCTGTCAACCTGGTGACATATGCTCTCTCCTGTTTCTTTTTACAGGAACTAAGGGCTATGAGTTTTCCTCTTAGTACTTCTTATATTGTGTCCCATAAGCTTGGGAATGTTGTGTCTTCATTTTCATTAAATTCTAAGAAGTCTTTAATTTCTTTTTTTTTCTTCTTTGACTAAGTTGTTATTCAGTAGAACATTGTTCATTTTCCACGTATGTGTGGGCTTTCTCTCATTATTGTTGTTATTGAAGACCAGTCTTCATGCTTGGTGATCTGATAGGATGCATTGGATTATTTCTATCTTACTGTATCTGTGGAGGCCTGTTTTGTGACCAAATATATGGTCAATTTTAGAGAAGGTTCCATGAGGTGCTGAGAAGTATGTGTATCCTTTTATTTTAGGATGGAATGTTTTATAAATATCTGTTAAATCCATTTGTTTCACAAATTCTGTTAGTTTCTCTATGTCTCTGTTTTCATGATCTGTTCAGTGATGAGTGGGGTGTTGAAAACTCATAGTATTATCACGTGATGTGCAATGTATGCTTTGAGCTTTAATAAAGTTTCTTTTATGATTGTAGGTGCCCTTGCATTTGGAGCATAGATATTTAGGATTGTGAATTCATCTTGGTGGATATTTCCTTTGATGAATATAAAGTGTCCTTCCTTATATTTTTAATGACTTTTGGTTGAAAGTTAATTTTATTTCATATTAGAATGGCAACTCCAGCTTGTTTCTTTGGACCACATGCTTGAAAAGTAGTTTTCCACCCATTTTCTCTGAGGTAGTGTCTGTCTTTTTTTCTGAGGTGTCTTTCCTGCATGCAGTAAAATGCTGGGTCCTCTTTACGTATCCATTCTGTTAGTCTATGTCTTTTTATTGGGGAATTTATTCCATTGATGTTGAGAGATAGTAAGTTATAGTGATTGTCACTTCTTGTTATTTTCATTGTTAGAGGAGGAATTATGTTTGTCTCTCTTTTTGTTTCATTGCAAGGAAATTATATTCTTGCTTTCTGTACAGTGTAGTTTCTCTCCTTTTCCTGGAGTTTTCCATCCATTATCCTTTGCAGGTCGGTATTTGTAGAAAGATATTGCATAAATTTGTTTTTGTCATGGAATATCTTGGTTTCTCCATCTATGTTAATTGAAAGTTTTGCTGGATACAATAACTTGGGCTGGCACTTGTGTTCTCATAGGGTCTGTATGACATGTGTACAGTATCTTTTTGCATTCATAGTCTCTGGTGAGAATCTGGTGTAATTGTTATAGCTCTAACTTTTTCTGTCACTTTAACTTTTTCCCTTACTGCTTTCAATATTCTTTTTTGTTGTTTTGTGCATTTGTGTGTTTGGTGTGACAGGAGGAATTTCTCTTCTGGCTCAATCTATTTAGAGTTCTGTAAGCTTCTTGTACGTTTACGGGCATCTCTTTCTTTAAATTAGGGAAGTTTTCTTCTATAATTTTGTTGAATATATTTACTGGCCCTTCATGTTGGGAGTTTTCCCTCTCTTCTATACATATTATCCTTAGGTTTGATCTTCTCATTGTGTCCTGGATTTCCTCTATGTTTTGGGCTAGGATCTTTTTGCGTTTTACATTATCTTTGACAATTGTGTCAATGTTTTCTATAGTATCTTCTGCTCCTGAGATTCTCTCTTCTATCTTTTGTATTCTGTTGGTGATGCTTGTATCTATGGATCCTTGCCTCTTCATTTGGTTTTCTATATCCAGGGTTGTCTCCCTTTGTGCTTTCTTTATTGTTTCTATTTCCCTTTTTCAATTCCTTCACCTGTTTCGTTGTGTTTTCCTGTAATTCTTTCAGGGATTTTTGTGTTTCTTCTCTAAGGGCTTCTACTTGTTTACTTGTATTTTTTGCATTTCTCTAAGGAAGTTCTTTATTTCTTCCTTAAAGTCCTCCTTCATCATTATCAAAAATGTGATTTTAAATCTAAATCTTGCTTTTCTTGTGTGTTTGGATATACAGTATTTTCATTGGTGAGAGATCTGGACTCTGATGATGCCAAGTCGTCTTGGTTTCTGTTGCTTGTGTTCCTGTGCTTGCCTCTAGCCATTGGGTTGTCTCTGGTGTTTGCTTGTCTTGCTGTTTCTGAGAGTTACTTGACCCTTCTGTAGGCCTTTGTGTCAGCACTCCTGTAGAACTGTTTTCCTGTTTTCTTTCATCCTTTCCTGAGAATAGGTGCTCTGATTTCAGGTGTTTTGGCACTTCTGGAGACTGTCTTCCAGCTCTAGACATGGGCAGGAATCAAAGGGTCCTGCCCCTGATTGCTCATGTAGTTCCTTGCTCCCAGAGGGCACAGTTGGCACTATGTGATTCTCTCTCATGTCTGGACTATGGGCAGAGGATAGTTTTCTCTGACTTCTCAGGTGTATCCACACTTATGCGGGTCCAGCTCTCTCCCCCATGTGGTTTGGGTGCAGGGCGATGTGTGGCAGTTCAGTTTGGTCCTGGAGGCAGACCAGAACTGCAGCTACCACTGACCATCTGTTCCTATGTCCCCATGTCCAGAGACACTGTGCAGTTTCCCCTTGGAACAGGGATGTGGGCCGAGGTATCCCTTTCTTCTTTTAATATTCTTTCTTTGTTTGCGCATTTGTTATTTTAACTATTATGTGACGGGAGGCATTTCTCTTCTGGTCCAATCTATTGAGATTTCTATAGGCTTCTTGTATGTTTTCACGCATCTCTTTCTTTAGGTTAAGGAAGTTTTCTTCTATAATTTTGTCGAATATAATTACTGGCCCTTTAAGTTGGGAATCTTCACTGTCTTTCATACCTATTATCCTCATGTTTGACCTTCTCATAACATCCTGAATTTCCTGGATGTTTTTGGGGTAAGAGTATTTTGCATTTTACATTATCTCTGACAATTGTATAAATGTTTTCTATAGTATCTTCTGCCCCTGAGATTCTCTCTTCTATTTCTTGTATTCTGTTGGTGATGCTTATATCTATGACTTGTCTCTTCCTCAGGTTTTCTTTTTCCAGAGTTGTCTCACTATGTGCTTTCTTTATTCTTTCTATTTCCTTTTTTAAATTCTGGACAGTTTTGTTCAATTTGTTCACCTGTTTAGTTGTGTTTTCCTGCAATTCTTTTAGGAATTTTTTTGTGTTTCCTCTTTATGGGCTTCTACTTGTTAAAATATGGAATGCTTCACGAATTTGCATGTCATCCTTGCACAGGGGTCATGCCAATCTTCTCTGTATCATTCCAATTTTAGTATATGTGCTGCCAAAGCAAGCAAAAAAACATCTTTTAAAAAAAATACTGCTTTACAGTATTTCGTAAATCATATTACATAAATTCTGTGGATTTTCTTAAAATTCTCAATTCAGTATTTCTTCTGATTTTCTCTACTTTCTTTGTCTAAGCCAAAGCTATTTCTACTGAGCATTAAAGCTGAGACTTGTAGATTCTGTCCTTTGGTAGGCAGACAAAGAATATAGGTAGTTGAGCCAGGTTTTGAGTTCTTACCTTGCCCTTTTTTCCTCCAGATAGACATTTGGTTCTATTGCATTCACCAGCCTTTACTGACAGTGTACTCTGATTCAATATCAACCTTATTCAGTCCTATCCAAACAGACATGAATTTAGTTAATAATTAGATCATCATATTTGACGTAGAGATTAGAAAAGTTTGAACTTAATGATGCTTTGAAACCAGTTAATGATTCAATCATCATTTTCTGACATGGAGATCGAAAGGGTATGACCTTAATTATTTTTAGACATCTGGCAATCCAAAGTCATCTTGCCCTGTTGTCTTTGCAAGGTAAGCAGAATTTGTTACCTGGCTCATGTTGACGTAAAATCTAAAAGAAACAAATTCCATTTATTAGACAAAAGCTAGACTAAAATTTAAAGTTGGTTAAATCTTAAATTGGTGAGATTCTAAGGGCCTCAATGCCCAGAGTACTAGCTGAGAAGGACAGAGTCTATGGAATAGTTAGAGACATATGTCCTAACCTGTTGCATTTCCTACCAGAATCATTGTGGGTGACTGTTAAAATCTTGAGCTACACAGCACCCTCAGATGTATCAGTATATTAGCAGTATGACCTTGGTCTTACTCTTTGCTGAGCTGGTCTCAGAACTTGTGTGAACTATGAATTTAGGATGTGGTCCAACTTAAAGTATTCATTTCCATAGGTCCATATTATTGCTCCCTCAATATCAGGAAGGTCCATGAGAGTAATTGTCTTTATAGAAGAGAGGAGAATATGGGATGTGGGTAACAAGTTGTAACATAAAAGATTATTTTTGAAGGGTACCCACCAAGGAAGATTGCTCAGACATATGTGTAAGCCAATAGTCTATTAGCCAGCTGGTATTACTAGTGTTCTGGATACCAGTGTAGCCCTATGCCTTTCTCATATTGTGTGTTAAGCACACACACAAAGAGACATTTTTATGTTGGCATACTTCAATTAACAATGGTTAGCCAGAAGCAGAATTGCAGAAGCAAAAATAAGCAAAGTAAATACATGTAGAGATTTTTCTCAGAACTATATTTTGATGACTAAGTTCTTTTAGGGGTTTTCGGGTTTTTGTTTGGTTGGTTATTTTTTTGTTTTTGTTTTTGTTTTTGGGAGATGTGTTGTTGATTTGTTTGTTTGTTCTCATTTTGACAAGTAGTATTGTCTATGTGCTGAGTTTTATAATCTCAGCGGTACAGCCATCATGAAGTCAATTGTGCTAATATCTGAGGGCCCATTACAATTATAACTGGTCCCATCACAGTTACTGTGTCTGTGCAAGACCTGAGATAGGGAAGGCACCCAAGGATCAATGGAGGTGTCCTTAGTTGTGACTCACAGGTTCAGGGATATTAAGCCTGGAGCATCTGCCTCCTGTTGCCGGGCAGAAACCTAGGTTGAGAGATAGGGGGACCAATAAACTCACAAAATTTTTGATTCAAAACTTATCCTGTCTACAAAAAATGTATGGATTGTGAATGGAGCAGAGACTGAGAAAACAGCCAATCAATAACAGCCAAACTTTAGCACTATTGCATGGATGGTCACCAAATCCTGATACTATTACTGATACTTTGTTATGCTTGCAGACAGGAGTCTAACATGGCTGTCCTCTGATAGGATCTATCCACCAACTGACTCAGACAGAAACAGACACCCACAGCCAAACAGTGGATGGAGCTTGGGAACTCTTATGGAAGAAGAAGAGACAGGATTGTAGCTCTTAATGAGATTAGAACTCCAAAGAAAGTCAAACAGAATCAACTAATCTGGACCCTTGAGGTTCTCAGAGATGGACCCACCAACCAAAGAATATATGCAGGCTGGACCTAGGCCTCCTCCCTCATATGTAGCAGATGTGCAGTTTGGTCTTCATGTGAGTCCTGAACAACTAGAAAGGAACCTATCCCAAAAACTGTTGCCAGCAGTTGGGATATGGACTTACAGCTGGGCTGCCTTGTCAGGCCTCAATGGGAAAGGAAGCACCTATCCTCTCTGAGACTTGAAAAGGCAGGTTGAGGAGCAATCCAGGGATCTCCTACCCACTCAGAAAAGAGGGTAATGGAGAAGGATTGTGGAAAGGAGTGACCAGGAGCAGGAAAGTGAGTTGGATGTAAAGTGAATATGTAAAAAATTAAAAACTAAAATAAAACATTCTATTATGGAAACTAGTTTCCCACAATGTGCCTCACAGTGCTCCCCTTTTTCCCACATATCCTTACTTACAAATGCTTACTGCAATGAGGCATTGGTCTAGTTGAAACCCTATGGCTTCTGCTACACCATCAATAGGGGATATGCACAGGAACTCTTCTCAGATATCCTGTTCTTGTCATTTTTCATAGAGATCCTATATCTTTCTCTCTACAGGGGTTGCTTTTTCATTCACTTCAGCAGTTCATACATAAGGTAGATATTTGGGTGGGCCAATTAAAAGCCCAGTTTTTGGGACTAGGTGGTAGGTAAGTTGGTCATTCCATCAGATCTCCTGCACCACACCACCAGGGCAAGATCTTCAGCATCATCTCAGCTAGCTCACCCAATGCTGTAGTCAACAAGGGACATGGCCAGCTCTCACACTTTCATAATGTAAAAGTTGGCTCATCCATGTCATTGCCATCAGGGCTATCTCTACTGTGCTGCCTATGTAAGATGCAGGGCCTCTCTACTGGTGCTGCAGCTAAGGTTGGGTGAACTAGCTCTTCCATGATCATACATCCATTTCCTTCAACTGTAGCAGGTGGAGAGGGCATTTCTCCAGTGCCCACTCCATTTCCTCATGTTAGGAAAATGGCAGGGCCAGCTTTCCCAATCTCACACATTGAGGGCTGACACAAGCAATCAGAACCAGCTCTACTGTACTTGTTGGATGAGGTACAAAACCTGCTCTTAGAGTGCTGCAGCTGGAGAGTTGTGGAGCCAGCTCTTCCACAAGGCACAGGCAAAGAATGAAGCCATCTCTGCACAGCCCTCAGACATCAACATGGACCCAAATGGCAGAAGAGACCAGGGACATCCTGTGCTTACAACAGACTCCTACTGTCTTGGAGCCATGAACCCAGACATGGCCTTTGGTGGCAGCATAGACCAGGACTTCACAATGGCCTTAGGCAGCATTGCTGTCTATTCATATCAGGATGCTCCTCACTACTCTCAAGTGTCCAGTTACAACTCTCTTCCTTGTGCACACATCCTTCTACTTCTCTTTTTCTTCTATCTCTCCACCAATTACTTGCTCAACTTAGTGATACCCATGGTATCTGGGTGTCTAAGAATGTCTCATCAGTTCTCTGCCACACCCATGCCACATATCGCCAGGCTAGGGATCCTCTAAGGTTTGCTTTGACAAACGCAGCCTCATGGGACTGGGCATGGTAATCTTGGGGGTGTTCTGACTGCCCAGGCCCAGTGACACTGGGCTTGGGATTGTCTCTGGCTTGTTCTGCCCACCTGGGCCACATGACATCAGATGCATAAGAAGAAGCCACATTTTCAACAAGTTAATAAAAAAGTCAACCCTTGCTCTTTTTTTTCTTGTATTGCCATACAGCCTGAGTTTCCAAGATGCCCCTCTGCTCTATCACTGTAATCCAGTTCATGCTAAAAACACACCACCTGTGTTATTGGATTATCACCCTCTAGTGGTGATGTAAAAATACTCCATGGCAAAGCCCCGTCTTGTGGCAAACCTAAACACAAGATACAGTGTGCTTGTGTGCTGAGATAATAGTGTCAAACATATAAAGTAAGAACTGATTAAAACTATGATGAAGTATATGAACTCTTCATAGTAATCATGCCTGATATGTAAAAAATTAAATTCCTTTGGTCTCCTAGCTTCAAGAATCCCCAAGGTAAAGGCTCTATATAACTGGAGGCCCTAGTCTGCCCTCTGCCGTTTTCATATCACCTAACCCTGGTACGTAAAAGGTCCTTAGAAACTCAGTCCCTGGCCCAAATGTCTGTCCTCTGCTTAGTTCACGGAACTGACAGGTCAAGGGTTCTTGGGCTTTCACAGGCCCACATTTGTACACATCCAGCTAACTCCAGTTACCCAAGTTTCAGCACAAAATTAGAACCAACATTAAAAAAATCAAGGCAATGTACTGAGCCAGAAATTTTAAAATGGTATTCATTCGACATAGTCTATCACCAATCCTCCTAGCCAAAGGGGAAGACCATGACTTACACAAAGAGGGTGCTCCCACACCTACCCACCGAATCCCTCCTCCTTACCTGCCCTGACATTCTCCTCCACTGGGGCATGGAACCTTAACAAGGCCAAGATCCTCTCCTATTGACACTCAACAAGTCAGTTATTTGCTACATATGCGACTGAAACCATAGGTCCATCCCTGTTGATTCTTTGGATCGTGGTTTAGTCCCTAGAACCTTTGAGGAGGGGTGTGTATACTATTGTTTTTCTTATGGGGTTTCAAAACCCTTCATATCCTTTAGCCATTACTCTAAAGCCTCCACTGGGGATCCCATTTTCAGCTTAATTGTTGGCTGTGAGCATCTACCTCTGTATTTGTCAGGCACAGGAAGAGACTCTGAGGAGACAGTTATATCAGGTTCCTGTCAGCATGCACTGCTCTTTTATTTGTTCTGCTATCTCATCTCCCTCTTTGGGGCAGGCTTTGTGTCCAAGGTCTATCGTCTGGGCACAGATGAAAACTGGAAAGCTAATTTTCTCTTTCTTCTTTTTTGATGGGATTTTTCTCTTAGTACTTCATCTATTCATGCTGAAGTATACCTCAGAATACCTTTCCTTAAAAATTTAAGTCAGATTTATTTATTTATTTATTTATTCACTTATATTTATTTATTCACATTTATTTATTTATTTAGTGTGTGTATGTGTGTCTTTGTGTGTGTGTGTGTGTGTGTGTGTGTGTGTGTGTGTGTGTTTCTGGGGTGCTTATATGCAACAGTTGACATATAGAAGTCAGAAGACAATTTGTGGAATTTGGTTCTCCCCTTCTACCACATGGGGCCTGGGGTTTGTTCTCAGGCTTACCCTCTGAACCATCACATTAGACCTTTCTGTCCTTTTAAAGCTGAAATCATATTCAATTGTCTCTATGTAATACCATTAATTATCCATTCATCTGTCAGTAGAAGGATGACTTGAAAGAGTAGAGATATGTATGAAGTCATCATACATGGAGGAAACAGTGTTGGATGGAGGCTCTCTCAGATAAAGAACGTGGCAATGTAGTAAGCAAGTCCTAGGTTCATACTGACTGCTTTCAGGGATCCAGGATCATCAGATGACCTGGAGTTATAATGAACTGCTATTGTTAGGAACATGTCCTTGGTTTGGTGAGCATTGTAGTGTCATGGAAGACTATTGATCAATGAAATGAATAGAAAAACAGTGGTATGTTAATTAACTGAGTTTTATTCCTCTTCAGAAACAAACAAATGAAACATGGATGGAGGGTTTCCTGGAAAAAGAGATATTTGGGAATATTTCTATTTGTTTGGAGACCAATAGGAAACAAAGAGTATTCCAACTTCCAGGCTTGGCTTTTTAAGTGATAAAAAACTATTTACACCTTTCTGATGATATGACAGAATGATTTCCAGAGTGGTTGTACCAGCTCACAATCCCACCAATAAGGAAGGAATCTTCATCTTTCTCCACATCGTCATTATGATTATCTGGCATCTGAGTTTTGATCTTACCCATTCTGACTGGTGTGAAGTAGAATCTCAGGGTCACTTTGATTTGCATTTTCCAGAGGACTAAGATGCTTCACAAATTTACAAGTTTCTCTACCTATTCAATATAGGACTTGAGGTCCTAGCCAGAGCAGTTAAACAACAAAAAGAGGTCAAAGGTACACAAATTGGAAATGAAAAAGTCAAAATATCCCCCTTTGCATATGATATAATAGTATACATAAGTGACCCAAAAATTCCACCAGAGAAGTTCTACAGCTGATAACACAGCTAAGTGGCTGGATACAAAATTAACTAAAACAAAAAAATAATGAGTAGCCTTCCTTTACTCAAAGGATAAACAGACCGAAAAAGAAATGAGAGAAATAAACCCCTTCATAATGGCCACAGATAATATAAAATACCTTGGTGTGACTCTAACCAAGCAAGTGAAAGATCTGTATGACAAGAACTTCAAGTCTCTCAAGAAAGAAATTGAAGATGATCTCAGAAGATGAAAAAATCTCCCATGCTCATGGATTGCCAGGATTAGCATACTAAAAATGGCCTTCTGGCCAAAAGCAGTCTAAAGATTCAATGCAATCCCCTTCAAAATTCTTCATAGAGTTAGAAAGAGCAATTTACAAATTGATGAGGAATAAGAAATAGCTGAGGGTAGTGAAAACTATCTTCAACAATAACAGAACTTCAGGGGAAATCACCATCCCTGACTTCAAGCTGTATTACAGAGTAATCATGACAAAAGCTCCATGGTGTTGGTATAGATTTAGGCAGGTAGATCAATGGAATAGAATTGAATGACCAGAAATAAACATACAAACATATGATTGCTTGATTTTTGACAAAGGAACTAAAACCTTCTTGTGGAAAAAAGCAATTTCAACAAATGGTGCTAGTTAAAGTGGAAGACAGCATGTAGAAGATTGCAAACTGACACAATCTTATCTCTTTATATAAAGCTCAAATACAAGTGAATCAAGGACCTCCACATAACACCAGATACACTGAAACTTACAGAAGACAAAGTGGGGAAGAGCCTTTAACACATAGGCTCAGAGGAAGATTTCCTGAACAAAACACCAATGGCTTATGCTCTAACATAAAAAAAATGACAAATGGAACCTCATAAAATAGAAAAGCTTCTTATGTAAGGCAAAAGACACTGTCAATAGGACAAAATGTCAACCAAAAATGGAGAAAAATCTTTACTATTCCTACCTTGGAAAGAGAGCTAGTATCTAATATATTCAAAAAACTCAAGAAGTTAGACTCCAGAGAATAAAAGCATCCCATTAAAAATGGGCTACAGAGCTGAGACACCGCCGGAATTGAAGGAAACAGGCCGGATAAACAGTTCTCTGCACCCAAATCCCGTGGGAGGGAGAGCTAAACCTTCAGAGAGGCAGACAAGCCTGGGAAACAAGAAGAGACTGCACTCTGCGCACACATCTCGGACGCCAGAGGAAAAAGCCAAAGACCATCTGCAACCCTGGTGCACTGAAGCTCCCGGAAGGGGCGGCATAGGTCTTCCTGGTTGCTGCCGCTGCAGAGAGCCCGTGGGCAGCACCCCACGAGCGAACTTGAGCCTCGGGACCACAGGTAAGACCAAATTTTCTGCTGCAAGAAAGCTGCCTGGTGAACTCAAGACACAGGCCCACAGGAGCAGCTGAAGACCTGTAGAGAGGAAAAACTACACGCCCGAAAGCAGAACACTCTGTCCCCATAACTGACTGAAAGAGAGGAAAACAGGTCTACAGCACTCCTGACACACAGGCTTATAGGACAGTCTAGCCACTGTCAGAAATAGCAGAACAAAGTAACACTAGAGATAATCTTATGGCGAGAGGCAAGCGCAGGAACCAAAGCAACAGAAACCAAGACTACATGGCACCATCGGAGCCCAATTCTCCCATCAAAACAAACATGGAATATCCAAACACACCAGAAAAGCAAGATCTATTTTCAAAATCATTTTTGATCATGATGCTGGAGGACTTCAAGAAAGACGTGAAGAACTCCCTTAGAGAACAAGTAGAAGCCTACAGAGAGGAATCGCAAAAATGCCTGAAAGAATTCCAGGAAAACATAAATAAACAAGTAGAAGGCCATAGAGAGGAGACACAAAAATCCCTGAAAGAATTCCAGGAAAACACAATCAAACAGTTGAAGGAATTAAAAATGGAAATAGAAGCAATCAAGAAAGAACACATGGAAACAACCCTGGATATAGAAAACCAAAAGAAGATCCAAGGAGCTGTAGATACAAGCTTCACCAACAGAATACAAGAGATGGAAGAGAGAATCTCAGGAGCAGAAGATTCCATAGAAATCATTGACTCAACTGTCAAAGATAATGTAAAGCGGAAAAAGCTACTGGTCCAAAACATACAGGAAATACAGCACTCAATGAGAAGATCAAACCTAAGGATAATAGGAATAGAAAAGAGTGAAGACTCCCAGCTCAAAGGACCAGTAAATATCTTCAACAAAATCATAGAAGAAAACTCCCCTAACCTAAAAAAAGAGATGCCCATAGACATACAAGAAGCCTACAGAACTCCAAATAGATTGGACCAGAAAAGAAACACCTCCCGTCACATAATTGTCAAAACACCAAACGCACAAAATAAAGAAAGAATATTAAAAGCAGTAAGGGAAAAAGGTCAAGTAACATATAAAGGCAGACCTATCAGAATCACACCAGACTTCTCGCCAGAAACTATGAAGGCCAGAAGATCCTGGACTGATGTCATACAGACCCTAAGAGAACACAAATGCCAGCCCAGGTTACTGTATCCAGCAAAACTCTTAATTAACATTGATGGAGAAACCAAGATATTCCATGACAAAACCAAATTTATACAATATCTTTCTACAAATCCAGCACTACGAAGGATAATAAATGGTAAAGCCCAACATAAGGAGGCAAGCTATACCCTAGAAGAAGCAAGAAACTAATCGTGTTGGCAACAAAACAAAGAGAATGAAAGCACACAAACATAACCTCAGTTCCAAATATGAATATAACGGGAAGCAATAATCACTATTCCTTAATATCTCTCAATATCAATGGCCTCAACTCCCCAATAAAAAGACATAGATTAACAAACTGGATACGCAACGAGGACTCTGCATTCTGCTGCCTACAGGAAACACACCTCAGAGACAAAGAAAGACACTACCTCAGAGTGAAAGGCTGGAAAACCACTTTCCAAGCAAATGGTCAGAAGAAGCAACCTGGAGTAGCCATTCTAATATCAAAGAAAATCAATTTTCAACTAAAAGTCATCAAAAAAGATAAGGAAGGACACTTCATATTCATCAAAGGAAAAATCCACCAGAATGAAGTCTCAATCCTAAATATCTATGCCCCAAATACAAGGGCACCTACATATGTAAAAGAAACCTTACTAAAGCTCAAAACACACATTGCACCTCACACAATATTAGTGGGAGATTTCAACACCCCACTCTCATCAATGGACAGATCATGGAAACAGAAATTAAACAGAGATGTAGACAGACTAAGAGAAGTCATGAGCCAAATGGACTTAACGGATATTTATAGAACATTCTATCCTAAACCAAAAGGATATACCTTCTTCTCAGCTCCTCATGGTACTTTCTCCAAAATTGACCATATAATTGGTCAAAAAGGGCCTCAACAGGTAGAGAAAGATAGAAATAATCCCATGCGTGCTATCGGACCACCACGGCCTAAAACTGGTCTTCAATAACAATAAGGGAAGAATGCCCACATATACGTGGAAATTGAACAATGCTCTACTCAATGATAACCTGGTCAAGGAAGAAATAAAGAAAGAAATTAAAAACTTTTTAGAATTTAATGAAAATGAAAGTACAACATACCCAAACTTATGGGACACGATGAAAGCTGTGCTAAGAGGAAAACTCATAGCGCTGAGTGCCTGCAGAAAAAAACAGGAAAGAGCATATGTCAGCAGCTTGACAGCACACCTAAAAGCTCTAGAACAAAAAGAAGCAAATACACCCAGGAGGAGTAGAAGGCAGGAAATAATCAAACTCAGAGCTGAAATCAACCAAGTAGAAACAAAAAGGACCATAGAAAGAATCAACAGAACCAAAAGTTGGTTCTTTGAGAAAATCAACAAGATAGATAAACCCTTAGCCAGACTAACGAGAGGACACAGAGAGTGCGTCCAAATTAACAAAATCAGAAATGAAAAGGGAGACATAACTACAGATTCAGAGGAAATTCAAAAAATCATCAGATCTTACTATAAAAACCTATATTCAACAAAACTTGAAAATCTTCAGGAAATGGACAATATCCTAGACAGATACCAGGTATCGAAGTTAAATCAGGAACAGATAAACCAGTTAAACAACCCCATAACTCCTAAGGAAATAGAAGCAGTCATTAAAGTTCTCCCAACCAAAAAGAGCCCAGGTCCAGACGGGTTTAGTGCAGAATTCTATCAAACCTTCATAGAAGACCTCATACCAATATTATCCAAACTATTCCACAAAATTGAAACAGATGGAGCCCTACCGAATTCCTTCTACGAAGCCACAATTACTCTTATACCTAAACCACACAAAGACACAACAAAGAAAGAGAACTTCAGACCAATTTCCCTTATGAATATCGACGCAAAAATACTCAATAAAATTCTGGCAAACCGAATTCAAGAGCACATCAAAACAATCATCCACCATGATCAAGTAGGCTTCATCCCAGGCATGCAGGGATGGTTTAATATACGGAAAACCATCAATGTGATCCATCATATAAACAAACTGAAAGAACAGAACCATATGATCATTTCATTAGATGCTGAGAAAGCATTTGACAAAATTCAACACCCCTTCATGATAAAAGTCCTGGAAAGAATAGGAATTCAAGGCCCATACCTAAACATAGTAAAAGCCATATACAGCAAACCAGTTGCTAACATTAAACTAAATGGAGAGAAACTTGAAGCAATCCCACTAAAATCAGGGACTAGACAAGGCTGCCCACTCTCTCCCTACTTATTCGATATAGTTCTTGAAGTTCTAGCCAGAGCAATCAGACAACAAAAGGAGATCAAGGGGATACAGATCGGAAAAGAAGAGGTCAAAATATCACTATTTGCAGACGACATGATAGTATATTTAAGTGATCCCAAAAGTTCCACCAGAGAACTACTAAAGCTGATAAACAACTTCAGCAAAGTGGCTGGGTATAAAATTAACTCAAATAAATCAGTTGCCTTCCTCTATACAAAAGAGAAACAAGCCGAGAAAGAAATTAGGGAAACGACACCCTTCATAATAGAGCCAAATAATATAAAGTACCTCGGTGTGACTTTAACCAAGCAAGTAAAAGATCTGTACAATAAGAACTTCAAGACACTGAGGAAAGAAATTGAAGAAGATCTCAGAAGGTGGAAAGATCTCCCATGCTCATGGATTGGCAGGATTAATATAGTAAAAATGGCCATTTTATCAAAAGCAATCTACAGATTCAATGCAATCCCAATCAAAATACCAATCGAATTCTTCAAAGAGTTAGACAGAACAATTTGCAAATTCATCTGGAATAACAAAAGACCCGGGATAGCTAAAGCTATCCTCAACAATAAAAGGACTTCAGGGGGAATCACTATCCCTGAACTCAAGCAGTATTACAGAGCAATAGTGATAAAAACTGCATGGTATTGGTACAGAGACAGAAAGATAGACCAATGGAATAGAATTGAAGACCCAGAAATGAACCCACACACCTATGGTCACTTGATTTTTGACAAAGGAACCAAAACCATCCAATGGAAAAAAGATAGCATTTTCAGCAAATGGTGCTGGTTCAACTGGAGGGCAACATGTAGAAGAATGCAGATCGATCCATGCTTATCACCCTGTACAAAGCTTAAGTCCAAGTGGATCAAGGACCTCCACATCAAACCAGACACACTCAAACTAATAGAAGAAAAACTAGGGAAGCATCTGGCACACATGGGCACTGGAAAAAATTTCCTGAACAAAACACCAATGGCTTATGCTCTAAGATCAAGAATCGACAAATGGGATCTCATAAAACTGCAAAGCTTCTGTAAGGCAAAGGACACTGTGGTTAGGACAAAACGGCAACCAACAGATTGGGAAAAGATCTTTACCAATCCTACAACAGATAGAGGCCTTTTATCCAAAATATACAAAGAACTCAAGAAGTTAGACCACAGGGAAACAAATAACCCTATTAAAAAATGGGGTTCAGAGCTAAACAAAGAATTCACAGCTGAGGAATGCTGAATGGCTGAGAAATACCTAAAGAAATGTTCAAAATCTTTAGTCATAAGGGAAATGCAAATCAAAACAACCCTGAGATTTCACCTCACACCAGTGCGATTGGCTAAGATCAAAAACTCAGGTGACAGCAGATGCTGGCGAGGATGTGGAGAAAGAGGAACACTCCTCCATTGTTGGTGGGATTGCAGACTGGTAAAACCATTCTGGAAATCAGTCTGGAGGTTCCTCAGAAAATTGGACATTGAACTGCCTGAGGATCCAGCTATACCTCTCTTGGGCATATACCCAAAAGATGCCTCAACATATAAAAGAGACACGTGCTCCACTATGTTCATCGTAGCCTTATTTATAATAGCCAGAAGCTGGAAAGAACCCAGATCCCCTTCAACAGAGGAATGGATACAGAAAATGTGGTACATCTACAAAATGGAATATTACTAAGCTATCAAAAACAACGAGTTTATGAAATTCGTAGGCAAATGGTTGGAACTGGAAAATATCATCCTGAGTGAGCTAACCCAATCACAGAAAGACATACATGGTATGCACTCATTGATAAGTGGCTATTAGCCCAAATGCTTGAATTACCCGAGATCCCTAGAACAAACGAAACTCAAGACGGATGATCAAAATGTGAATGCTTCACTCCTTCTTTAAATGAGGAAAAAGAGTACCCTTGGCAGGGAAGGGAGAGGCAAAGATTAAAACAGAGACTGAAGGAACACCCATTCAGAGCCTGCCCCACATATGGCCCATACATATACAGCCACCCAATTAGACAAGATGGATGAAGCAAAGAAGTGCAGACTGACAGGAGCCGGATGTTGATCGCTCCGGAGAGACACAGCCAGAATACAGCAAATACAGAGGCGAATGCCAGCAGCAAACCACTGAACTGAGAATAGGTCCCCCGTTGAAGGAATCAGAGAAAGAACTGGAAGAGCTTGAAGGGGCTCGAGACCCCAAAAGTACAACAATGTCAAGCAACCAGAGCTTCCAGGGACTAAGCCACTACCTAAAGACTATACATGGACTGACCCTGGACTCTGACCCCATAGGTAGCAATGAATATCCTAGTAAGAGCACCAGTGGAAGGGGAAGCCCTGGGTCCTGCTAAGACTGAACCCCCAGTGAACTAGACTATGGGGGGAGGGCGGCAATGAGGGGAGGGTTGGGAGGGGAACACCCATAAGGAAGGGGAGGGGGGAGGGGGATGTTTGTCCGGAAACCGGGAAAGGGAATAACACTTGAAATATATATAAGAAATACTCAAGTTAATAAAAAAATGGGCTACAGAGCTAAACAAAGAATTATAAATGAGGAATAACAAATGGCTAAGAGCCACCTAAAGAAATGTACAACATCCTTAGTCATCAGGGAAATGCAAATCCAAACAACCCTGATATTCCTCTTCATACCATTCAGAATGGCTAATATCAAAAACTCAGATGGTACTCAGACCACTCTGGAAATCAGTCTGGTTATTCCTCAAAAAATTGGACACCATATTACCTGAGAATCCCACTATACCACTATTGGGCATACACTCAAGTAATCTCTAATATACAACAAGTAAACATGCTCTACTATGCTCATTGCAGCTTTATTTATAAAAGCCAAAAGCTGGAAAGAACCCAAATGTCCTCAACAGAGGAATGGATACAGAATATATAATACATCAACACACTGGATTAATACTCAGCTATTATAAACAATGATTTCATGAAATTCATAGGCAAATGGATGAAACTAGTAAATATCATCCTGAGTGAGGTAACCCAATCACAAAAGAATACACATAGTATTCACTCAGTGATAAGTAGAAAGCTTAGAAAACTTCAGAAAAAAATGCACAGATCATATAAACCTCAAGAATAAAGAAGACCAAAATGTAGATACTTCAGACAATCTTAGAAGGGAGAACAAAATGCTCACAGTAGGATAGAGACAAAGTGTGGATTAGGCACTGAAGAAAAGTCATCTAGAGATTGCCCCATCTGGGGATCTATTGCATATGCAGCCAGCAAAACCAGTCACTAATGCAGATGCCAACAAGTGCTTGCTGAAAATAGACTAATGTGGATATCTCTTGAGAGAGTCTGCTAGAGCCTTACTGATACAGATGATTATGCTTGCAACTAAACATCAGACTCATAAAGGGGACCCCAATTGAGGAGTTAGATAAAGGATTGAAGGAGCTGAGGTGTTTACAATCCCATAGGAAGAACAACAATGTCAACCCACTAGACCCCCATAGCTCCCATGGACTCAATCACCAACCAAAGTGTACAAAAGGATGGACCCATGGCTCCAGCTGCTTATATAGCAGAGGATGACATTGTCTGGAATCAGTAGGGTGAGAAGTCCTTGATCCAGTGTACGCACATTTCACTACTGTAGAAAAATCCCAGGTTGTTGATGTGGGAGTGGGTAGGTAGAAATGGGAGCATATTCAGTGAAGCAGAAGGAGAGCGAGTGGAACACACAAACAGAGAAAGTAGGATAACATTTGAAATGTAAATACATAGAATATTCAATAAAAATAAATAAAAAAGTAAGCAAAACATAATTTACCGAGGAATTGCGAATGGGGAAGAAACACCTTAAGAAATGTTCAAATTCTTGGGCACTGGAACTGCAGGTCCCCAGCACTCCACACACTGCCCAGACCTGAAGGGACCAGATCAACAGTTCACTGTACACAAATCCCATGGGAGGGAGAGCTAAACCTTCAGAAAGGCAGACACACCTGGGAAGCTAGAAGAGACTACACTCTGCCCACATTTCTGACTCCAGAGGAAACCACCTAGTGCCATCTGGGATACCTGTGCATGGGGGCTCCCGGAAAAGGCAGCACAGGCCCTCCTGGTTGCTGCCCTCACTGAGAGCTCAAAAGCAACACCTCACAAGCAAACTTGAGTTGTAGGACCACAGGTAAGAACAACTTTAATGCTCCAAGCAACCTGCCTGGTGAACTCAGGACATAGGCCCACAGGAACAGCTGAAGACAAGTAGACAGGAAAAACTACACGCCCGAGAGCAGAACACTCTGTTGCCATAACTGGCTGAAAGAAAACAGGAAAACAGCACTCCTGACACACAGGCCTATAGGACAGTCTAGCCACTGTCAGAAATAGCAGAACAAAGTAACACCAGAGATGGCGAGAGGCAAGCACAGGAACTCAAGCAATAGAAACCAAGACTACGTGGCATCATCGGAGCACAATTCTCCCACCAAACCAAACACTGAATATCCAAACACACCAGAAAAGTAAGATCTAGATTTAAAATCATATTTGATCATGATGCTGGAGGACTTCAAGAAAGACATGAAGAACTCCCTTTGTGAAATGTAGGAAAACATAAATAAAAAGTAGAAGCCAATAGAGAGGAATCACAGAAATCCCTGAAAGAATTCCAGGAAAACACAAACAAACAGGTGAAGGAATTAAAAAGGGAAACAGAAGCAATGAAGAAAGAACGCAGGGAAACAACCCTGGATATAGAAAACCAAAGGAAGAGACAAGGAACCGTAGATACAAGCATCACCAACATAATACAAGAGATAGAAGAGAGAATCTCAGGAAAAGAAGATTCCATAGAAATCATCGACACATCTGCCAAAGATAATGTAAAATAGAAAAAGCTACTGGTCAAAAACATACAAGAAATCCAGGAGAAGATGAAACCTAAGGATAACAGGTATAGAAGAGAATGAAGACTCCCAGCTCCAAGGACCAGTAAATATCTTCAAAAAAATCATAGAAGAAAACTTCCCTAACCTAAGGAACGAGATGCCCATAACATAGAAGAAGCCTACAGAACTCCAAATAGATTGGACCAGAAAAGAAACTCCTCCTGTCACATAATATTCAAAACACCAAATGCACAAAATAAAGAATGAATATTAAAAGCAGTAAGGGAAAAAGGTAAAGTAACATATAGAGGCAGACCTATCAGAATCACACCAGACTTCTTGCCAGAGACAATGAAAGCCAGAAGATCCTGGACAGATGTCATACAGGCCCTAAGAGAACTCAAATGCCAGCACAGGTTACTGTATCCTGCAAAACTCTCCATTAACATAGATGGAGAAACCAACACATTCCATGACAAAACCAAATTTAACAATATATTTCTACAAATCCAGTGCTACAAAGGATAATAAATGGTAAAGCCCAACTTAAGGAGGTAAGCTACACCCTAGAAAAAGGAAGAAACTAATCATCTCCGCAACAAAACAAAGAGAAGAAAAGCACACATACATACCTCACATCCAGATAGGAATATAACAGGAAGCAATAATCACTATTCCTTAATATCTCTCAACATCAATGGTCTCAACTCACCAACAAAAAGACATAGATTAACAAACTGGATAGGCAATGAGGAGCCTGCATTCTGCTGCCTACAGGAAACACACCTCAGAGACAAAGACAGACACTACCTCAGATTGAAAGGCTGGAAAACAACTTTTCAAGCAAATGGTTGGAAGAAGGAAGCTGGAGTAGCCATTCTAATATAATAAAGTCGATTTTCAAGTAAACATCATCAAAAAAGATAAGGAAGGACACTTCATATTCAGCAAAAGAAAAATCCACCAAGATGAACTCTCAATCCTAAATGTCTATGCTTCAAATACAAGGGAACCTACATACATAAAAGAAACCTTACTAAACTTCAGAACACACATTGCACCTCAAACAATAATAGTAGGAGATTTCAACACCCCACTCTTATCAATGGACAGGTCATGGAAACAGAAATTAAACAGAGACATAGATAGACTAAGAGAAGTCATGAGCCAAATGCCCTTAACAGATATTTATAGAACATTCTATCCTACAGCAAAAGCATATACATTCTTCTCAGCACCTCATGGTACTTTCTCCAAAACTGACCATATAATTGGCCATAAAACAGGCCTCAACAGATACAGAAAGATAGAAATAATCCCATGCGTCCTATCTGACCACCACAGGCTAAAGCTGGTCTTCAATAAAAATAAGTGAAGAAAGCCCACATATACACGGAAGTTGAACAATGCTCTACTCAATGATAACCTGGTCTAGGAAGAAATAAAGACAAAAATTAAAGACTTCTTAGAATTTAATGAAAATGAAGGTACAATGTACCCAAACTTATGGAACACAATGAAAGCTGTGCTAAGAGGAAAACTCATAGCTCTGAGTGCCTGCAGAAAGAAACAGGAGAGAGCATATGTCAGCAGCTTGACAGCACACCTGAAAGCTCTAGAACAAAAAGAAGCAAATACACACAGGAGTAGAAGGCAGGAAATAATCAAACTCAGAGCTGAAATCAACCAAGTAGAAACAAAAAAGACCATAGAAAGAATCAACAGAACCAAAAGTTGATTTTGAGAAAATCAGCAAGATAGATAAACCCTTAGCCAGACTAACGAGAGGACACAGAGAGTGTGTCCAAATTAAGAATATCAGAAATAAAAAGGGATACATAACTACAGAATCAGAGGAAAATCAAAAAAACATCAGAACCGACTACAAAAGCGTATACTCAACAAAACTTGAAAATCTGCAGGAAATGGACAATTACCTAGACAGATACCAGGTACCGAAGTTAAATCAGGAACAGATAAACCAGGTAAACAACCACATAATTCCTAACGAAATAGAAGTAGTCATTAAAGGTCTCTCAACCAAAAAGAGACCAGGTCTAGATGGGTTTAGTGCAGAATTCTATAAGACCTTCATAGAAGATCTTATATCAATACTATCCAAACTATTCCACAAAATTGAAACAGACGGAGCACTACCGAATTCCTTTTATGAAGACACAATTACACTTATACATAAGCCACACAAAAACCCAACAAAGAAAGAGAAGTTCAGTCCAATTACCCTTATGAATATCGACACAAAAATACTCAATAAAATTCTGGCAAACCGATTCCAAGAGCACATCAAAACAGTCATCCAGCATGATCAAGTAGGCTTCATCCGAAGCACGCAGGGATGGTTTAATATACAGAAAACCATCAACGTGATCCATTATATAAACAAACTGAAAGAACAAAACTACGTGATCATTTCATTAGATGCCGAGAAATCCTTTGAAAACACTCAACACCCCTTCATGATAAAAGTCCTGGAAAGAATAGGAATTCAAGGCCCATACCTAAATATAGTAAAAGCCATATACAGCAAACCAGTTGCTAACATTAAACTAAATGGAGAGAAACTTGAAGCAATCCCAGTAAAATCAGGGACTAGACAAGGCTGCCCACTATCTCCCTACTTATTCAATATAGTTCTTGAAGTTCTAGCCAGAGCAATCAGACAACAAAAGGAGATCAAGTGGATACAGATTGGAAAAGAAGTTAAAATATCACTATTTGCAGATGATATGGTAGTATATTTAAGTGATCCCAAAAGTTCCACCAGAGAACTACTACAGCTGATAAACAACTTCAGCAAAATGGCAGGCTATAAAATTAATGCAAATAAATCAGTAGCCTTGTTCTACACAAAAGCGAAACAAGCTGAGAAAGAAATTAGGGAAACAACACCCTTCATAATATACCCAAATAATATAAAGTACCTCTGTGTGACATTAACCAAGCAAGTAAAAGATCTGTACAATAAGAACTTCAAGACTCTGAAGAAAAAAACTGAAGGAGACCTCAGAAGATGGAAAGATCTCCCATGCTCATGGATTGGCAGGATTAATATAGTAAAAATGGCCATTTTAGCAAAAGCAATCTACAGATTCAATGCAATCCCCATTAAAAAACCAATCCAATTCTTCAAAGAGTTAGACAGAGCAATTTGCAAATTCATCTGGAATAACAAAAAATCCAGGAAGCTAAAACTATTCTCAACAATAAAAGGACTTCTGGGGGAATCACTATCCCTGAACTCAAGCAGTATTAC
Source organism: Rattus norvegicus (assembly GCF_021556685.1). Lineage (NCBI taxonomy): Eukaryota > Metazoa > Chordata > Mammalia > Rodentia > Muridae > Rattus > Rattus norvegicus. Next base: position 250,183,897 of record NC_141534.1, read on the forward strand.
AGAGCAATAGTGATAAATACTGCATGGTATTGGTACAGAGACATACAGATAGACCAGGGGAATAGAATTGAAGACCCAGAAATTCACCCACACACCTATGGTCACTTGATTTTTGACAAAGGATCCAAAATATTCAAATGGAAAAAAGAGCATTTTCAGCAAATGGTGCTGGTTCAACTGGAGGTCAACAGGTAGAAGAATGTAGATTGATCCATGCTTATCACCCCGTACAAAGCTTAAGTCTAAGTGGATCAAGGACCTCCACATCAAGCCAGATACACTCAAACTAATAGAAGAAAAGGTGGGGAAATATCTCAAACACATGGGCACTTGATAAAATTTTTTGTATAAAAAACCAATGGCTTATGCTTTAAGATCAAGAAACGACAAATGGGATCTCATAAAACTGCAAAGTTTCTGTAAGACAAAGGACACTGTGTTAAGGACCAAACGGCAACCAACAGATTGGGAAAAGATCTTTAGCAATTGTTCAACTGATGGAGGGCTTATATCCAAAATATAGAAAGAACTCAAGAAGTCAGACCGCAGGGAGACAAATAGCCCTATTAAAAATGGGGTTCAGAGCTAAACAAAGAATTCACAGCAAAGGAATGCCGAATGGCTGAGAAACACCAAAAGAAATGTTCAACATCTTTAGTCATAAGGGAAATGCAAATCAAAACAAACCTGAGATTTCACCTCACACTAGTGAGAATGGCTAAGATCAAAAACTCAGGTGACAGCAAATGCTGGTGAGGATGTGGAGAAAGAGGAACACTCCTCCATTGTTGGTGGGATTGCAGACTGGTACAACCATTCTGGAAATCAGACTGGAGGTTCCTCAGAAAATTGGACATTGAACTACCTGAGAACCCAGCTATACCTGTCTTGGCCATATACCCAAAAGATGGCCGAACATATAAGAAAGACACATGCTCCACTATGTTCATAGCAGCCTTATTTATAATAGCCAGAAGCTGGAAAGAACCCAGATGCCCTTTAACAGATGAATGGACACAGAAAATGTCTTACATCTACACAATGGAATATTTCTCAGCTATCAAAACCATGACTTATGAAATTCATAGGCAAATGGTCGGAACTGGAAAATATCATCCTGAGTGAGGTAACCCAATCACAGAAAAAACACACATGGTATGCCCTTATTGATAAGTGGCTATTAGCCCAAATGCTTGAATTGACGTAGATGCACAGAACACATGAAACTCAAGATGGATGAACAAAATGTGAATGCTTCACTCCTTCTTTAAAAGGGGAAGAAGAATACCCTTATCAGGGAATAGGGATTCAAAGATTAAAACAGAGGCAGAAGGAACAGCCAATCAGAGCCTGCCCCACATGTGGCCCATATATATACAGCCACCCAATTAGACAAGACGGATGAAGCAAATGAGTGCAGCCAGACAGGAACTGGATGTAGATCTCTCCTGAGAGACACACCCAGAATACAGCAAATATATAGCAAATGCCAGCAGGAAACCACTGAACTGAGAACGGGACCCCCGTTGAAGGAATCACAGAAAGAACTGGAAGAGATATAAGGGGCTCGAGACCCCATACGAACAACAATGCCAACCAACCAGAACTTCCAGGGACTAAGACACTACCCAAAGACTATACATGAACTGACCCTGGGCTCCAACCTCATAGGTAGCAATGAATAGCTTAGTAAGAGCACCAGTGGAAGGGGAAGCCCTTGGTCCTGCTAAGACTGAACCCCCAGTGAACGTGATTGTCGGTGGGAGTGCGGTAATGGGTGAGGGGAACACCCATGTAGAAGGGGAGTGGGAGGATTTAGGGGGATGTTGTCCCAGAAACCAGGAAAGGGAATAACAATCGAAATGTTATTAAGAAATACTCAAGTTAATAAAGAAAAAAAAGAAATGTTCAAAGTCCCTAGTCATCGGAGAAATTCAAGTTAATATGACCCTGAGGTTCCACCTTACACCAATCAGAAGGGATGGTGACGACACCTGCAGATCAGGATTTGGAGAAAGAGAGAGGTACATTTTTTTTCATTTTGGTAGTATTGCAAGCTTGTAAAAGCACTTTGTGAAACAATCTGGTGGTTCCACAGAAAATTAGAAATAGTTTCTCCTGGAGACACAGCTATATCCCAGTACTGGGTATATAGCCAACTGATGTTCCAACATATAACAATTATACATGCTTCACTTTGTTCAAAGAAGCCAAAAGCTTGAATCAACCCAGATGTCTCTTCACAGAAGAATTGATACAGAAAGTGGGGTACAATTCCATAAAATATATCAATAGAGTACATCTATTAAAAATACCACCTTGAGTGTGATAGCCCAGACCTCAAAGGACATACATAGTTTGTAGTCACTGATAAGCGCACATTAGTCCCAAAACTCAAATTTTTCATCATACAACTCCAAGACCATATAAAGCTTAATAAAATCAAAGGCCACAGTTTAGATACTTCAAACCCATTTAAAATTGGGAATAAAATAATCACAGAAGGCAGAGCTGGCTGGAAGAGGGAAGAGGAATAAAAAATGGGGATGGGTTGGGGACAGGACCAGTTATGGGAAGAGACAGGAGAGAAGTTCAGAGTGCCAGGAGAAGAAATAGAAATATGTTGGGGTGGGAACATGGAGCTTGGGGAAGATTAAAAAGTCCAAGATGCTAGAGTTGCAAGAGACTCCTAGGACCCATTGGGGATGATATTAACCAAAATACCAACAACAGAGAAATAGATGTTGAAGAGACTACTTCCATTAGATAGACATGGTACCCAGCTGAGGAATGTGGCCACCACCTATCTCAAATTTTTCAACCCAGAATTGTTCCTGTATGAAAGGAATGCATGGATAGAAATGGAGCAGAAACTGCAGGAAAGACCATTCAGAGACTGCTTCACCATAGCAATCATTCCATCTATAGACACCAAACCCCAATACTACTGAGGGTGCAAAATGTGCTTACAGACAGGAACCAGGTATGGCTGTCCTCTGAGAGGCTCTGCCATCACCCTACTAAAACAAAAGCAGTTGCTCATAGCCAATCATGGTACCTTGCCTTGGGTCCAGAATGGAAGAGTCTCAGTGAGGGAAGAAGGAGATGAATGGAATTGCAAAGTCATTAGAAAAGGAACAGTATCGAATACCTGGACCTCTCAGAGCTCTAAAGGACTAAACCATTAATCAAACTGTATACATGAGCTGGTCCATTGCTCCCACTACATTTGTACCTAAGGACTGCCTCATCTGGCATCAGTGGGAGAGGAGGCACTTGGACTTGTGGAAACTTGATCCCCCAGAGAAGGGGCATGTCAGAGGGGTGAGATAAGAGTGAGTGGATGGGTTGGGGAACACACTCATGAAGACAAAGTACAGGGGAATGACATGAAGAATTTGTGAATAAAAGACTAGAAGTGGTGATAACATTTAAAATGTTATTAATTAATGAAATTATTAATAAAAATGATTCAATATATCTGGTTTTATGTTGAGGTGCTTGATCCATTTGGACTTTGTGCAAGGTGATATATATGGATCTATATTCATCCTCCTACATACAGGTCTATAGTTAGATCAGCACCATTTATTGAATATGTCTTAAAGACATAATTGCATCATTTATGGTTAGAGAAAAAAAACCATGAAGCTGCATCACAAAGGATTACAAAGGGAGTTGAGTATCTTTTTCTGGTTGGTATCAATAGAGAATGCTAGTGCTTTTGATAGTGTTGGTCATACAATATTAGAGGGACTGAAGACACTCTGGAGATTATGATGATATCAAGATGACTATTAGAAAAGAAACTATATTTTGTTTATAATCCTGCATCAACATTTAAATCTATAATCTTATTAACAATTCTGTAGCACATGATCTTTGCAACTTTGTCACCTGTATTCCTCTTGTTCTCTGCTTTATGTTGTGAAGGTTACAAATGTGTCTTGTTTTGTCTTCACAACTTAGTATCTTGTCATTTATATTATCAAACCTTTCAAATTATATAGATTATATTCCTAATTGTTGTTCACATAAAGTGGAGCATGTTTGCACTGACTGTGAATCTATCTAATCTTGCTAGGACTGATTCATCACTTCATTTATAAAATTTGAACTTTGTTCAGAGTGTGCAGCTAGCTATTGTTAGTAGATAAAAACTTTGAGATTATGTTTAAAGCGAACTCTTTATACAAACTTGGTGCAGCTAGCATAATGTCTCCAACTTCTTATTTGTACTAAATCAAATTGTGCTTCCTAACAAATAAAGGGAAGTCTAGCTATGGATGCCTTAAAAATATAAAGGATCAGTGGACAAAGAAACTCATTGTAACCCACTGATAACCCACAAGGAGATATAAAGCATTAGAGTCAAGTGCCTTTCAATATTCTTACTATGTTTAGTGTGTAAGCTTTCTTTGAATAAATGCATCTCCTTATGCCTAGATAAGATGAAACCTCAATCTTTCCTTATATGTGTTTTAATAGAAAGAAACAACAAAATATTAGCATCTCTTCATATTTTTGTAGACTTATTATGCATTGTACACACACACACACACACACACACACACACACACACACACAAGAACATTAAACATGACCTTGGGCATGCTGTTTGACAAACAGAAAAAATGAGTGTGGAAAATGAAGTTTAGATCATACACACCCCAGTCTCTAAAATGCTATAATAGGTTTTGGCTCTGATGATTCTAGATTCTGTGCTGTCAACAATATAGATTTGTCCAGTCTTTTCTATTCAATTATAGTTGATTATTCAAGGACAATATTTATCAGGAAATAGTATCAATCCATTCTTAGGAAAATGGCAATCAGCAGATGAACTATACACAAGAACATCTGGCAACCATGGTGACTGATCTGTTATTTTGGTGGAAGAGAGACATTAAACTCAACGATGAGATTTGCGTTTCTGTTTTTGATGAAGTACCCATACACCACAGGTAAGGACATCAGTGTTGAAGCACAGCATACATGGAGGTTGCTGGGAAGATGCAGCTTATAGCCTGCAGGTTGTTAATCAAAATATCAATATTTATCTTTCTGTTCCATTGTCTTTAATGAGAATGATGACTGAATTAACTGAGGAGACATTAGATTTTGAAAAAGGCATCAAGGGTAGTCCTTTGCCAGAGTTCTCTGTACCTTGAGCATACATTCGTTCATGATTGCATAGTGTTGTCTTCCCCTAAATCAGGCCTTCAGAGCAGATGAATTCTTGCAGTTACTTTAATCACTGTGATAAATTTAATTCTGGTTTAGATAAAAGAATACTCAGCTCATTAAAGCATAAAATAAAGTCGAGTTTTTAATGTGTTTTTGTGGGAATTTTTTTTTCTGTGAAGGATTTTAAATTGTTTGGTTCATCATAATTGTATTGCACTAAAGGTCAAGGTTATGATGTCAAATTTATAAAAGACAGAGTTTTGTCATTTCTAATAAAAATTCTCATGAGTAATATTTTTCCAAATATGTGACAAAGTTTCATTTTACAAATATAATTATTGCAAAATTTTATTTTTAAACAGAAACAGGTGTTCAACATTAAACATACATTTTACCCTGTGTCAATATCTGCTGAAATCACAATAGCAGAAATTTTGAAACAGAATTAGTTCATTTAGGCTAGCAAATGAAGAAAACAATAAACAGCAGAATCCTTCATAATATAACTATAATAATGTAGTAGTGGTAGTGAAGAGTGAGTGGGGAAAGGTCGTGGAAGATGATAGGGTAACATATGCTTGAAGAAATGTTATATAATAGGAAAAGCATACTGTGCCTCACCGGTCTTCCTAAGAATCCCTCTTTATAAAAATATTTTATTAGATATATTTCCTTACTAAAATTTCAAATGTTATTCCCCTTCCCGGTTTCATGTCCATAAACTCACATCCTTTCTTCTCCCCCCCCCATACAGGTATTCCCCCATACACCCCCTTACTGCCCCCCATATTTCCCTGTACTGGGGGGGACTAACCATGGCAGGACCAAGGGCTTCCCCTCTGACTGGTGCCCCAACAAGGCTAATCTCTGCTACATATGCAGTTGGAGCCCTGGATCAGTTCATGTATAGTCTTTCAGGAATGTTTCAGTCCCTGGGAGATCTGGCTGGTTGGCATTTTTGTTTTTATGGGGTTTCAAGCTCTTTCAGCTCCTTCAATACTTCCTCTAATTCCCCACAACGAATTCTCAATGTAGTGGTTCTCAGTTCTCAGTTCAGTGGTTTGCTGCGGGCATTGACTTCTGTGTTGGACATACTCTGGATGTGTCTCTCATGAGAGATCTATATCTGGTCACTTTCAGCATCCATTTTTTAGCTTCATCAATCTTATCTACTTTAGTGGCTGCACATATATGGGCCACATGTGGGGCAGGCACTGAATGGCCGTTCCTTGAGTCACTGCTCATATCCCCTCATATCCCCTCATATGGATATTTTTCCCCTTTTAAGAAAGAGTGGGAACTTCTGCATTTTGGTCTTCCTTCTTCTTGAGTTTCCAGGGATGTGTACTTCAAGCTTTTTGGCTAGTATCCACTTATCAAGGAGTGCATACCAAGTGTGTTTTTCTGTGACTGAGTTACCTCACTGAGGACGATATTTTCTAGTTACTTCGATTTGCCTATGAATTTCATGAAGTCATTGTTTTGATAGCTGAGTAGTACTCCATTGTGTAGATTTACCATATTTTTTAATCCATTCCTTTGTTGAAGGGCATCTAGGCTCTTTCCAGTTTCTGGCTATTATAAATAAGGCTTCTATGAACATAGTGGAGCATATGTCTTTGTTATATGTTGGGGCATCTTTTGGGTATATGCCCAAGAGAGGTATAGCTGGGTTCTCAGGTAGTTCAATGTCCAATTTTCTGAGGAGCCTCTAGACAGACTGATTTCCAGAGTGGTTGTACCAGTTTGCAGTCTCACAACAATGGAGGAGTGTTCCTCTTTCTCCACATATTCTCCAGCATCTGATGTTACAGGAGTTTTTATCTTAGCCATTCAGACTGGTTTGAGGTGGAATCTCAGGGTTGTTTGGATTTGCATTTCCCTGATGACTAAGGGTCTTGAACATTTCTTTAGGTTCTTTTTGGCCATTTGATAATCCTCAGCTGAGAATGTTTTTTTAGCTCTGTACCCCATTTTTAATAGGGTTATTTGGCTCTCTGGAGTCTAACTTCTTGAGTTCTTTGTGTATTTTGGATATTAGCCCTCTGTTAGAGGTGGGATTGGAAAAGATTTTTCCCAATCTGTTGGTTGCTGTTTTGCGCTAATGACAGTGTCTTTTGCTTTATAAAAGCTTTGAAGTTTTATGAGGTCCCATTTGTTGATTCTTGATCTTAGAGCATGAGCCGTTGGTGTTTTGTTCATGAAATTTTCCCCAATGTCCATGTGTCTGAGAATCTTCCCCACTTTTTCTTCTATTAGTTTGAATGTGTCTGGTTTTCCTTTTATCTTACAAATTTACATAGAACCAGGTTGGAACTGGTGTATGCTCTGCTCACTGATCCTGTAATTACTTTATCCTTCAGATGAGAGTTTCTAAAACAAAAAACAGAATTATTTTAATTTTCATGATATACAAGCCCCAAATTTTTTAACTCCATGTTTTTTCATACTTAATTATTTTCAAAATGGAAATTTAGGAAGACCCAGAAAAGACAAAAGGAGAAGAGAAAAGAGACAAATAATTAACAGTAATAAGAAGCAAAATAAACAATGGATATAGAGCCAAAAGTAAGATGGAGACCTGGCTTCTATCTTGTGCTTGGTTACACGGGATCCATCTCTACCACATGGCTTAAACAAAAGACTGACAAAAAACAATGTTGATCAACATATGAACAAGTATATTATATATCATTGATATTAATTTAAAATTGTATAACAACCTTTTAAAAATTGCTAAGAATCTCCTTCTCAATATATGTGTAACCAAGCCACATCACTGTTGGTCATACACAAGTGAATTAGTATTTATATATTCATAATATAATCAGATGCTACTCAACAGTTAAAAGGATATATAAATGATATTGTGCTTAATATAATGTACATCAATAGAAAAAGATGAATTCTTTTACAGGCAACAACATGAATGTTAGAGATAGCTCCTTTTTTTAATGGGTATTTCCTTATTTACATTTCAAATGTTAAATCCATCCAATGAAAAAAAGATAGCATTTTAAACAAATGGTGCTGGTTCAACTGGAGGCCAGCATGTAGAAAAATGCAAATCGACTCATTCTTATTGCCCTCTACAAAGCTTTAATGCAAGTGATCAAGTACCTCCACATCAAACCAGATATACTCAAACTAATAGAAGAAAAAGTGGGAAAGAGTCTTGATCACATGGACACTGGGCGAAATTTCCTGAACAAAATACCAATAGAATTACTTTAAAAAATAACCACAAATCCATATGTAAAAGAGCACTGAAGTCTTGACAGGGAAAGGATTATGTAGAAGGTGAAAGTAGAGTATGGGCAATGTTGAATAGAGAGTCTCAGAGCCCTTTACTCCACTCTTTCATGAATAGCAAGACCATTTTTTCCCCATTGGGAGACTTTTAATGGCTGCTCCTATTTTTTTAGGTGTTATGGAACTGTGTAGATGATTTATCTGATCCTGATTTAAGTTTTGTACCTGGTATAGGCTTTTATAGTAGGGTCTGATGGTCTTCTGATGGTTTTGGGCATTTTTTATTTTTTGTTCAGTTTTGTTTTGTTTTTATTAGGTACCCTTGATTTTTGTTGTTATATCTCTCATTCATTTTTGATTTTGTTAATTTGGATATTAGCCCCAAAATTGCAATACTTAAGAATAAATTCACAGATCATATGAAGCTCTAGAAGAAGGAAGACCAAAATGTAGATGCTTCAGTCCTTCTTAGTAGGAAGAACAAAATAATAACCAGAAGAAAGACAGGGACAAAGAGTGGATTAGGGACAGAAGAGAAGGTCATCCATAGACTGTACCACCTGGGGATCCATCCCATATGCAGCCAGCAAACTCATTCACTATTGCTGATGCCAAGAAATGCTTGCTGACAGGAGCCAGATGGGGTTCTTTTTAGAGGCTCTGTCAGAGCCCTACTGATACAGATGAGGATGCTTGACCATTGGAATTAACAAGCGAACATCAATGTCAGAATTAGAGAAAAGATTGAAGGAGTTGAAGGGGTTTGCCACCCCACAGAAGAACAACAATATCATCTAACAAGATCTCACCAGAGTTTCCAGAAACTAAACCAAAATCCAATATGTACACATGGAAGAACCCAACACTCCAGCCACATATGTAGCAGAGGATGGCATTGTCCAGTATCAATAGAAGGAAATTTCCTTGGTCCTGTGAAGGCTTATTTCCCCAGTGTAGGGGAATTCCAAGGTGTTGAAGTAGGATTGGGTAGGTGGGAGTGGGAGCATCCTCCTTTAAGTAGGGGGAGGCAGTAAGAGGCCTGGGAAATGCGGGAAATGTAAATACATAAAATATAAATAAATAACAATAAAAATAATACAAAAATGAATATAAAATGCTTGGTATAACACCCAGACTGTAATGCAGTAAAAACAGCTCTGTATTTTGCATAGACATTTTTCCAAATAGCCTTCAAATATAACCATATAAATACCAGGATGTATACAATGGAATGAGACCACAAAAATATTCAGGTTCTCTGACAATCTCGTTTAAAATATAGACACTACACCAAAATTCTCAAGAGCAGGTGGTCATTGCATTATACATGAAAAAGGCAAGATTGTAAAGATCAATCTTCAATTTTAAATGTTGTTCCCAAATTTGCTTCTTTTATGAATCCCTGTAGGAGGTTTTCCACCCAATTGTCTAGAGTAAATTTCTGGCAAGCAATTAAATCTAGATACCTGTATAATTTATAACAGAAGCTGATATTTTCAAGGAGTTTTCTGGACACTAGAATTAGAAATCCCCATATTTGATACTTACCTGGGGTTACTGCAGGAATAAATAGAGAATGAGGAAAAGCACAGAATTAGTGTGTCTTCTGATGTCTTCATTAAATGCACATTTATTTTAGTCTCTGAACCATACACTTGAATAGGGGGAATTCTAAATCATGTAAAGGAAAATTACTAAAATAAACAGCATGCATTAATTCAATTAATTAAATAAATAAATTAAAAGTATATCAATAATGTAAACTAACTCATATCAGAGATAGGAGTCATATTTATATATCTGCAACTCATTACACAACTTGTCTATATTATTAAATATGGTAAATATTGTGTGTACATTTACGTGTAAATGTTATGTATGTATGGTCATTATTTACTTTTGGATACATATTTGTAAATAAAATATGGGCATAACTGTTATGCTCTACTACCAATATGTCAAATATATTATAAACAATCAAGTACATAAATAGGATTGTTTAGAATACAATAATATTTTAAATAATTGTTAGTGATGGACCCTCACACTTGTAATTAAAAATAAGACAGGTAGAATAAAATTGCACAAAGACTTTCACATACATTATTTTAAGATCAATACTATATTCTCTAATTTAATAATTGATTTCTGATATATTTTATTGATGTGTATAATGTCAAATTATTTGAACTCTGTTTTATGGTTATCAATATTTAATTATAACTCATATTATTTGATAAAATGGATAAAAACAAATAGCATATAGTAATGAATCATATTAGCTAAGTGATAGGACAATGCTATAAATTTATATTAGAATCATTCTATGTATCTAAGTTTACTCCTCAGTATGAAATGTATGTTCAAAACTTTATTGGCTACTTTCTTCATGATATAGGTATACATGCATTAATGGGAGATACAGGCTACATTTTTCCTAGTCCAAAATTTGCCATTTCTTATATCCGGATAAATGAAGAGATTGGCCAAGTGATCTGGAGACACCACAGCCCCAGTATGTTAGACTGGAGCCATATGATCTACACAAATGCCATGGTTCATGAGGTTCAGAGATATATTGATCTTGCCCCAAATGGGGTGGTGTGTGAAGTGAACTGTGACACTAAATACCCAAGAGACTACTTCATACCCAAATTAAGATTCTTTCTCTCTGCTATACTTCTGTGCTCTTGATGTTCTCACCAACAACGATAGGAAAATGAACTTCAGGAATTGGCAATACAATAGAAGAAATATATACATCAGTCAAAGAAAGGTAAATATTTTTTAAATATTAAATTTTAAATATTAAAAACCCTGAAATAAAATATTCAGGAACTATGCAGTAGTATGAAGGGACCAAATATAATTAACTAAATAATAATAATAGGAACAAGAGAGGAAATTAATGCAAAGATAACACCCCAAATTATTTTTTACTAAATCATACAGGAAATTTTTCCTAACTTAAAAAAGAAGATGCTTATAAGAATATAAAAAGGAATCAGACATGAAACATTGCACCAGAAATAAAAGTTCATTCTCAACATAATCATTGAAATACTAAACATGCAGAACAAAGAAATAATATTAAGAGGTGCAGGGGGGAAATCAAGTTACTTATAAATATAGATATATTAGAATTGTACCTGACTTCTTAATGGAGATTCTAAAAAGGAAGTGGCTGGGGAGATGTACTGCAGAGCTTAGGCAACAAAGGTATCAGTCAAAACTACTAGATTCAGGAAATATTTCAGTCACCATAAAGAAAACAAGTTATTATATGATAAATTTGAACTCAAACACAATCTAAATACAAATCCAGTCTTACAGATGATATTAGAAAGAAAACCTGAGGCCAAGAAGGTTAAATATACCTATGGACACACAGAAAATATATAAACTCACATCAACAAAATCAAAATAAAGACTTCTACCACCCATCTCTCTGTCTCTGTCTCTATCTCTGTCTCTATGTCTCTCTCTCTCTTACACACATACACACACACATACACACACACACACACACACACACACACACATCACCATCACTACCACCACCACCACCACATGAATCAATACAATAACAAGAATTGTTCACTGATATCTCTCAGTATTAGTGGATGCAACCCTCCCGCAAAAGACTGAAACTAACAGAATGAATAAAGAGCAGTATCTATCCTGTAGGGGCAAACAATAAATAAACTTTGTCATCAAAGATGGGCATTGCTTCAGAGTTAATGGTCAGAAAAATGTTTTCCAAGCAAAGGGACCTAAGAAGCAACCTCTTACAGACATTGTAATAGCTATTAATTAGACTTCCAATGAAAATGAGGAAGGACACTTCATATTCAATTAAGGAGTAATGGACCAAGATGGTATTTTACTTCTTAACTTTTATGCCCCTAACACCAGTGCACCTTTTATTGTAACAGAAAATTACTAAAGTTTAAATAACACATCAACACTCACACATTGGTAGTAGGAGAGTTTAATATTAAACTTCTACCAACTAACAGACCATCCAGATGAAAACTAAACAGAAAATTGTGAAGCTAAGAGATATTATCAAATAACAATCATCACAAATATCTACAGAACATTTACCCAAAACACAAAAGAATATTTCTTCTTCTGAGAAACCCATAGAAAATTCTCCAAAATTGAGCATACACTGTTTCCTACAGCAAGTCTTAAAAGATACCAAACAATTTAAATTAATGGAGACCACTACAAATTAAAACTTGGTTTCAACAACAGCACAAACAATAGAAACCTACAAACTCATGAAAACTGAGGAACTCTCTCATGATTGAAAACCGTGTCAAGACAAAAACGAAAGAAAGGAAAAATGAAGGAAAGAAATAAAAATTAAAGTCTTTCTATATATCAGTGAAGATGCATGCACAACATACCTAAATGTATTGGATACAATGAAGTCTAAAAGGAAAATTCATAGCACTAAGTGACTAAAGTTAACAAAAAAGAGTAATCTCCCACTAATAATTTGACAACACAAGGACAGACTAAAGGACCTGACAGGGTTTGCAAGCCCATAGGAAGAAAAATGTCATCAAATCATCGGACCCCACGAGAGCTCTCAGAAACTAAACTAACAACTAATGAGTAAATGTGGAGAGACCCATGGCTCCAGCCACATATGTAGCAGAGGATGGTATTATCCAACATTAAAAGGAAGAAAAGCCCTTGGTCCTATGAAGGGTCATTTCCCCAATGTAGGGAATGCCAAGGTGTTGAGTTATGAGTGGAAGGGTGGAAGTGGGAGCATCCTCATTGATTCCAGGGGCGGAGGAAGGGAGGATAGAGAGGGGTGAAGTAAGAAAACATTTGAAATGTAAATACATAAATTATCCAAGGAAAATAAGATGGCAAAAAGGTAATAGAGGCTGTCATTAAAATTGTTTTTAGCACAGAATTTTACAAGTCTTTTAAAGAAGAATTAATGCCAATAATACTCAAATTATTCAGAAAAATGAAACAGAAGGAACATCAAAAAGTTCATGTTATAAGGCCACAATCACAATGTTATTAAATCCACAGAAAAATCAACAAAGAATTTTATATGAAAATTTAACATAGATGTAATAGTACTCAAAAAGGTTTTTGCAAAATATTAAAAATCAAATAAAAAATCCTTTATGAATGGCTACATACTAGAGATGTAAACATGGTCCAACATACAAATTACCCACCCTACATATAGAAAGACAAAATCCCATGATCATCCCATTTGAAACTAGAAAAACCTTTGACAAAAAAGAACCCCCTTCCATATTAAAGTCTTGGAGAGATTAGACTTCAAAGGCACATACTTAAAAATAAATGAAATTCATTTCAAGCCTATAGCTATTCTCAAATTAAAGTGGAGGGGTGTCAAAGAAATACCACTAGAATCAGAAAATGGATATAGGCACAACAATAAAAGAAGTGAAAGAAATGAAATTGGTATATATTGAAAAAGAAGAAGTCTGTTTATATTTATATTTATTTGCCATTAATATGATAGTATGCATAAGAAACACCAGATATTTTACAAGGAAACACCTACATCCAATAAATTCCTTCAGAGATGTGATATGAGATTAACTTGATAAAAAAAATCAGCAACCCTCCTTCATACAAATAAAAATGGAGTGAGAAAGGAAAGAGGGAAACAATATTCATCACTATAGCTATTAACAATATTAATCTTTGGGCTAACCCTAACCAAGTGAATAGAAAATCTTCTATAATGAAATTCATGTCTTTGAAGAAAGAAATAGAAGATATCAAAAGAAGAAAAGATCTCTCATGCTTACAGACTGCTAAAATTAACATAGTAAAAACGCCCAATGTACCAAAATATCTACAAATTTAATGCACTCTCCATTAAAATTTCAACTCAATTCTTCTCAGTCCTTAAATGTACAATTATCAACACCTACATATGGAAAAACAAAAAGCCTCCATTAGCTAAAGTAATCCTGAAAAAGAGAAGTTCTAATGGTATCACCATTCCTTACTTCAACCTATAATACAGAGTAATATTATTAGTACTGATGGTAATTATATATAACAGACATGTTAATTATTGGAATAAAATTGAAAAGCCAGACATAAATTTACATACCTATAGCTAACTTACTTTTGATAAAGTAGCCAGAATAATAGAATGGAAAAAAATCCCACTAGAATCAGGAACTAGATTTAGGCACAATAATATAAGTGAAGGAAATCAAGTGGGTGTATTTTGGAAAAGAAATCAGTTTACATTTATTTGAAGCTAATACGATAGCATGCATAAGCAACATTAGATATTCTATGAGGAAACTCCTACATCTAATATAATCCTTCAGAGAAGTGATATGAGATTAACTTGAAAAATCAGTAACCCTCCTTCATACAAATGTAAATTGAACGACAAAGAGAATAGGGAAGCAATATCTATTACTATTGCTATCAACAATATTAAAACGTTGGGCTAACTGTAACCAAGTAAATAAATTTTCTATGATAAACTTCATGCCTTTGAAGAAAGGAATAGAAGCTATAAGAAGTTGAAAAGATCTTCTTCCATCCTTCAGATTGCTAGAATTAACACAGTAAAAATGCCCAGTGTACAAAAAAACATCAATCTACAAATTCAATGTAATCTCCATCAAAATTCTAACTCTATTCTTCTCAGACCTTAAAAGTACAATGATCAACTTCATATAGGAAAAATGCCTCTGATAACTAAATGCCAGGAACCTTGATATTTTAGAGCAAGTTGAGACCTGGAGTCTCAATGGGCACACACCAGAGACTTAGCTTATCCCTACACCCTGCCAGATTCTTGGCATGTAACAGATGCCATATTCCTCACAGAAGGAAATGTGACCTATGGTCACATAGTCCAGAACAGAGTTCTCCATGCTAGTGAGGTACCTAGTGGTCCAGAGGGCTTATCCAATAAACTTTCCTCCCTGCAAAAGTTATTTAATCTCAGGTCCACTCTAAGCAGTTGGTACCAAACAGCATACATGGATTCTACACAATGAACAGTCAATAATCAGTTGACAACCATGGACTGTCTCTTTCATCAAGTTCCTCCTCAGGCAGCCTTGGAGAAGGCATTTGCTTATAGAACCTCAACTTAATTCCCCAGGAGAAGGCTCCTCTGTGTTCCTAGCAATAACTGCCACCAGGCGAAGAATAGGCAACACTGGAACAAGTCAGAGCTCTTCTTTCCTCAGTCCCAAGGATAGACACTGTCCACAGACTGTGGACTCTGACTCTGTTCTCAGCTCCTCTGCAACTCCTAGCTGCACCTGGAAGTCTAAGAGTCAGAGAATCCCCTTGGCCCCAGGTTTGTCACATCTCAGACTGCTTTCCACCATTGAGCAGTGTCTTGGTGCTTCCCTACAGCACAGCACATAACCTACCAGTGGTGTGGGACAAGCACAGACAAGCTGCCTATGTTCCACCTACGCAAGAGGCTGTGACTAGCAACAGGGTAGATGTGGACTCACATCACCACACAACCAGACACAGTAAACCTGATAGAAGAAGAAATAGGAAATAGCTCTGTATGCCTTGGCATGAGAGACAATTTCCTAAACAGAATATTGATATTGCAGTTCTTAATACTGACAATTAATAAATGAGATCTCGTGAAAGTAAAAAGATTCTTTAAGGCAAAAGACATGGTCAATATAACACAATGGCAGCCTTCCAAATGGGAAAAAGATTTTCACCAACTTCACATCTGACAGCATACTAATACCTAAAGTATATAAGCAAAGACTAGACATTAACAAACCAAAGAATGAAATTATTTAAAAATGTACATATCTAAATGAAGAGTTGTCAGTTGAGGAATCTTAAATGGCTGAGAAACAAAGAGTAAAAAATGTTCATCATCCTTATCCATCATGAAAGTAAAAATCAAAACTACTATGAGATTCCATTATACCTCTCAGAGTACATAAGATCAATTGCATAAGTGACAGTTCATGTGGGATTAGGAAATCAACCCAGTTATAAGACTTTCAATCTAAAATTTGTCCTTCCTGGAAATGTTCTGAAGTAATGGCAAGTCTCAGAACTTGTGAGAATAACCAATCACTGACTGGTGTAAATTAAGTCTCATGCCAAGTCAGGGGGCATAGCCTGGACACTGTCTCGGTGTAGATGGCCCAAACTGAATGTTGCACATCTCGGGTATCTACAGTAGAGATGAACACAATTTGCAGCAAATAAATCAATTAAATTAGTTGTAATTATATTCTGCTATGTTAGTACCTAGACTAGTTGTCATCAGAGATGATTATTAAGGCAGTGACTAGGGGCAGATACAGAGACCCACAGCCAAAATTAAAGTACAGCTTGGGAAACACCACAAAAGAAGGTGAGATAAGATTGTTGGAAACAGAGGAAATGAAGACACCAGAAGAACATGACACACAGAATCAACTAACTGGGCTGATAGGTACTTACAAAGATAGATACAACCTGAGAACGAGAATGGGTCTGGACTAGGTATTCTGAAAATACATTATGGTTGATTGGATTGGAGTTCTAGTGGGACCTCTAACAGTGGGACTGGGATGTGTCTCACTTTTCCCTGTTCTTCTTAGTAAAATGAATACTTCTTCTTACTAAGTTTCCTGCTTTGATATGAGGGCTTATGCCTTGTCTTAATAGATCTTGTTGTGACATGCTCAGTTTATTTCACTGGTAGAGCATTGTTTGCATTTATTTATTTATATTTCTTTATTTAGTGAAGGTAAAGAGCAGGGCAGTGGCCTTGGGTAAAGAGGAGGATAGTGAGTAGAATGGGAAGAGTAGAAGGAGGGAGGATACTGACAGAATTTATTGTATGAAAGAATAAATACGAGGAAAAAATAGTAAAATGGGTCCTATTGTTTCCTCTAATTACTTTCTTTCCTTTCACAGTCTTCCTTCTATTTGTATATTTGCATCTGTCTTTATATACATAAATTCTGTTTGTGAAAGTAAACTCTTCCATCCATACATATAAGATCTTAATTATGTGTGTGAGAAAAAATAAGAAGAAATTTTCTTAGTAGACGTTTTTTGCCAGCACGAATGATTCCTATTTGCCTCACATAGAAAACAAGTCTTCATTTGAAATCATGACTGATGTGACTTATGAAAAGCATTGACAAACAAGAGTGGCAGGTGATGAAACAAACCTGCAGGGAAAGAGAAAAGAGTCACCAGCATTGTCACCAAATCCCCAATGCTGACTACAAATGTCACTGAAGGCACCTACTCACACCACTGTGGCTAATCTCAGACTCCTCCCTGTTCCTTGCATGTTCTGTGTTCAAATGACCCTTTTATTCTTTGTACTTCCTCTAAGGAGGAGAAGGTGAACAATATTAGTTCCCTTATCTTTTAGCACTCTGTTATATTTGTTCATTGCTTCCTTTATTGTGTGTAGTTTGCAGCAAACAATAGTAATAACATAACTGACATCAGTGCTGCATGACAGCAAGGAATTCCCAAACCCAGAGATGTTAGACTCACGTCACTTCCTAGATGAGAATGGAAACTTTAAGAAAAGTGAGTACTTCATGCCTTTCTCAGCAGGTAATAGAAACTCATTCCAAGGGCTCCAGTTACATGAGTGAGGTCCTCTGGGAAAGTTTATAGTGACTCCCAACTGTTGGTGGACTTGTAATTTGTGCATGATCAGAACCATTACTTCCAGTGTCCTTGTCATCGATAATAATGACTCTTTCTCCATGACTGAATCAAACATTAAGAATTCAATTTGTTCATTCTTTCCAAGCCATCCTAGTGGTTATACACTTGCAATTTTCCTTAATGTACATTTTGGGGAGGGAAAGACATTATCCTAGAGAATAAGTGCCACTAGCCTTTGATCAACCACCATTAAGATAAAGAATCAACCATAATTTTTTGTGTCTCTCTCCTTCAGGCTCAGCTATACATAAAAATTAAAAAGTTGAAATAAAACAAATAAGAGAAAATGACCAAAAACCTTCAATAGGCATAATATTCATGGAGGGAAGTCAATGAGCAAATGGGCTGATATAGTTGGACTTGTGGTTGGAGAGAATTACATATCACTGAACAAGCAGGCTGCTTGATAAAATCCTCCATAATTTTTCCTCTTTAGTATGTCAAAATCAAAATGGAAACGTGAATCAACATTATAATTGAGAATTTTCTACCTGCCACAAAGAACATAAGTGATAGACAAAAGGAAATAAAAGAATATTTTAAGGTCTCATTTTTTTATTGTTTTAGCTTTGTACGTGTACAGAAGGCTGTACTTTTATATGTTCATTTGTTTATTAACCATCTCTGGAGAATAATAACCCACAAATGGCCTAAGATTAGTAAAACTGTCTTTCCCTCTCTTAGTAGCCTGCAGTTACCAGTAACTTTTCATTAGAATTTAGGATTTGTGAGTACATTCCCAGCAATTACTGGAAATTTGGCTGGTGTTTGACATTCTGACAAAGCTAATAAATGGCTTAATAGATGGCTCAGCAATTAAGAGAACATGCAGCTCTTGCTATAAACCTGAGTTGAATGCCTAGCACCTATCTTGGGTGCTAAGGACCACCTGCATTTCCTCCTCCTGTAGACCTTGAGAAGTCTTCTAAACTCCCTTAAATAGCTAACTTTGACATTCACTCACCAACACATGCAAACACTATACACATTTATTTATATAAATAAGTTAATGAAACACAGTTATACAATACTTTCTAGGTCTAGATATTAGAAACTTCTAGGTCCCAATAAGGTCATTGAGACCTTGTAATTGTGACAGGAGACTAGGCTTGGATCATGGGCTTCCCTACTGCTCCATCAATGAGGATATTTTATGAGTATCACATCTCCTTACCTACAGTGTTAGTTTAGGTTCTGGTGATGGATTCATGTTCAGTCATCAATTGAGTTTGATAAAAAACTCATAACTTGACTCTTTCATCCTGTTTGATTTTGTGTCAATACCATCCTGATCCTATTACTATAGCACTGTATTACAATTTAAGGTCAGTGACAGTTACATCACTGTCCATTTTGTAATCATTCAGAATTGTTTGTTCTATCATGGCATTTTGTGTTTATTTTATATTAAACTGAAAATTCTTCATTACGTTGGAATTTCAACAAGGATGGTGCTGAATCTCTATAGTGCTTTTGGTAGACTAACCATTTTTCACTCTGTTAATCCTGCTGATCCATGAGCATTGATGATCTCTTTGCATCTTCTGATTTCTTCTTCAATATTTTAATTTTTTGTCTTTTAAGTCTTTCACTTACTTTTTCAGAGTTACCCTAAGATTTTTTTTGTTGTTAAAAAAGTGGAAGTCGTTGTTGCTCTGACATCTCTCTCAGTACAGTTGTCATTTGTACATAGAAAGCCTGTTTATTTTGTGTTAATTTTGTATAATGATACTTTCCTTAGAGAAGTATCAACTGCTGAAGTTACCTAGAAGAGATTTTAGGGTTTTATAGATATAATTTTATTATCTACAATTAAGAATATTTTGAAATATTTCTTTCCTACTTGTATTACCTCAATCTCCTTCACTTGTCACATTACTGTAATGTAGATTCAAGTACTATATTGAATAAGTATGGAGATAATGGAAATCCTTTTCTTGTTTCTGTTAGTAAAAATGCTTTAAGACATTCTGTTTAATTTGATTTCAGGTATAGGTTTTCTCTAAAATAACTTGTGTTATCTTGAATAAGGTTCCTTCGGCTTATAATCTTTCCATACTTTTCTCATGAAGGAATGCTGTGTTTCAGCAAAATCCTCTTCTAATGAGAAAATCATATTTTTGTCTTTTAATATGCTTAAATTGTGGATCACATTGATTTATATATGTCAAACCATCTGTTCATCTCTAGGATGAAGCCAACTTGATAATCTTTTTGGGTATTCTAGTATTTTATTATGAAGTATTTGTACTGAGAATTGTTACATCTATGATTGTAAGACAATTTGGTTTATAATTCTCTTTTATATTTCGGTCTTTACGTGGTTTAATTATCTGGGTAATTGTGACCTTGTAACATGAATTAGGAAGTTTCTTTTGTATCTATTTTGAAGAATAATTTTGTTATTGTTGCCTTTAATTTTCTTTGAAACTGGTACAATTTCTTGCTGAATCCTTCTGACCACAGACTTTAAATTACTGCTCCTCTTTAACTCTGAGTAATAAATTGGAAGCTTGATTTAACTTTTTGTATATATATCTTATAACTTTCTCTTAGTTTTTACAATTTGATAGGGTTTATAATTTTTTAAATTAATCATTCCATTCATCTATATCTCAAATGTTATTCCACTTCACAGTTACCCCGTGACTACTCCCATCCCATATCTCCCCTCTCCTCTTTGCCTATACGAGAGTGCTCTTCGACCCACCCTCCCTCTTTTCCTCCACCACTCCAGCATTCTCCTCTGCTGGGGCATCAAACTCCACAGGACCAAGGGCCTCCCTTCCCATTGTGGTCAGTCAAGGCCATCCTCTGTTACATATGTATCTTGAGCCATGGATCCCTTTCTGTATACACCTTGGCTGGTGGTCTAGTTCCTCAGAGCATTGGTTGGTCTGGCCAGCTGATGTTGTTCTTCCTATGATGTTGCAGTCCCCCTTAGCTCCTCCAGTCCTCATGCCAACTGCTCTACTAGAGTCCCTGGGCTCAGTCTGATGGTTAGCTCCAAGCATCCACATATGCATTTGTCAGTTGCTATGCAAACCTCCAAAGGAACAGCCACACCAGGTTCCTGTAAGTAGGCTATTCTTTGCAAAGGCAACAGTGTTGTGTGGGTGTCTGTAGACAAGGTGGATCCCCATGTGGGACAGTCCCTGAATGGCCCTTCCTTTAGTTCTCTGCTCCATTTTTGTCCCTGTCTTTCCTTTAGACAGGAAGGTTTCTGGGATAAAAACTTTGAGATGGATGGATTTCCCCATCCCTCAACTGGGGCCCATGCCTATCTACTGGTGGTGATCTCAACAGGTTCTATCCCACCATCTCTGCACATTTCAGCTATAGTCATCCGTGTTGGTTCCTGGGAGCCTCTCATTTCCTTGGCATCTGGGACACTCCAGTGGCTATCCCCAGTTCCTCATCCCCCCACCACTACTTATTTTAATTCGATTTCCTGATCCTCTGTACCTCTCTTCTGTGCCCTACAGCACCTCATAGCATTCCTTTATAATTCTCTGGATTTCTTCACTCTATTCTCATGTCTAATTTTCAACTCTAATTTTATTTACTACCATTTTATCTATTCATCATTTAGATAGTTTTGTCAATGGTTTATCAATCTTGTTTTCTCAAAGAATCAACACTTTCTTTTATTGATTCTTGTACTGTTTTGCTGTTTTTTTTCAATTTGTTGAATTCAGACCTTTATTTGTTTCTTACCACTTACATCTTCTGAATGTTATTTTTTCATTTATGCATAGAGCTTTCATATATAAAATTAAGTTAATATGAGTCCTGCCACTCTCCCACCTCTGTTCATCTCTCCTTCTCTCCTTGTTTTAATAAACAGGTCTATGACTTTGCCTCTTAGGAATGACTTTATTATGTGCCATTGGTTTCAGTTTTCATTATCATTTAATTTTTTACATTTCTTGCTTAACATGTTTTTTTTCCCCTCGGTATTGCCTACTTAAATTTCTATTAATTTTGTAAACCTGTGGTTTCTGTTGTTTTTAGTATTCATGAAGAAATCCATGGAAATCAGATTTTGTCTTGTTTTTTCTGTATTTATTGAGACATGCTTTGTTTCCACTTAAGTCTTCACTTATGAGAAAGTTCCATGAACTTCTGACAATGAAGTACATGCTTTGGTATTTAGTTGAAATGTTTGTGGATATCTGCTAGGTTCATTTGACTTATGATGTCATTTGTCTTCAACAGTTTTCTTTTGATTTAACTGGATGACCTGTTTCCAACAATACATTTCTTCTTTATTTTTCCCTTTTTAATGGATATTTTATTTATTTACATATCAAAGGTTATCCTGCTTCCCAGTTTCTTTCCAGCACCCTCATCACCTCATTCATCAACCTGCTACTATGAGGGTGCTCTCTCATCCATCCACTCCTACCTCACTGTTCTAGCATTCCCATATGCTGGAGCAATGAGCCTTTACAGAACCAATGGCCTACCCTCCCATTGATTCGAGATAAGGCAATCCTCTTCTACAGATGCAACTGGAGCCATAGGTCCCTTCATGTGTACTCTTTGGTTGGTGGTTTAGTCTTTGGGTGCTCTAGGGTGTCTGGTTTGTTGATATTGTAGTTCTTCCTTATGGGGATGCAAACCCCTTCACTTCCTTCAGTCCTTATCCTAGCTCCTCCATTGGGGTTCCCATGCTCAGTCTGATGTGTGGGTTCAAGGATCCATATCTTTTTTTGTCAGGCTCTGGTAGAACCTCCTGGGAGACAGTTTATCGAGTGCCTGTAATCAAGAACTTCTTGCCATCAGCAATAGTATCTGGGAATGATGTCTGCAAAGGAGTAAATCTCAAGGTGGGGAAGTCTCTGGATGACCTTTCCTTCAGTCTCTTCTCTATTCTTTGTCCATGTATTACTATTAACAAGTCTATATTAACATTTTTGAAATGGGTGGGTGGCCCCAATCCTCAACTGAGGTCAATACCTAACTTCTGGTAGGGTCTCTACAGGTTCTCTCTCCTCTTTCTTGAATATTTCAGCTAATGTTATCCCCATTGGGTCCTTGTTTTCCTGGTTTATGGGAGTTTCTGGTAGCTGCACCCAGTTCCCCAACCCAATGTTATTCAGCACTTTTCAATTTCCAGATCTTCTGTGCATCTCCCGTGGCTCCTCCCACACAATGTCCTACCCCATTTACTATCCCCTACCTCGCTCCCTCCCAAGTACCTCCCTTCCTCTGCCTCCCAGCATTATTTTCTTCTCCATTCTAAGAAGGACTGAAGAAGCATCTAAATGTTGGCCTTCCTTCTTCTTGAGCTTTATATGAGCTGTGAGTTGTATGGTGGGTATTCCAAGCTTTATGCATAGTATTCACTTATCAGTGACTTTGTCCTATGTGTTCTTTTGTGACTTGGTTACTTCACTCAGGCTATTTTCTAGTCCCATCAATTTGCCTAAGAAATTTATGTAGTCAATTTTTAATAGCTGAGTAGTACTCCATTGTGTAAATGTACCACATATTCTGTATGCATTCTTTTGTTGAGAGACATTGGGATTGTTTCCAGTTTCTGGCTATTATGAATAAGGCTACTATGAACATAGTGAGGCGTGTGTCCTTGATTTATGTTGGATCATCTTTTGTGTATACACCCAGAAGTGGGGTAGCTGGGTCTTCAGGTAGTACTATGTCCAATTTTCTGAGGAACCACCAGACTGATTTCCAGAACAGTTGCATCAACTTGCAATCACAACAGCAATGGAGGAGTGGTCCTCTTTCTCCACATCCTCCCCAACATCTGTGCTCACCTGAGCTTTTAACTTAGCCATTCTGACTGTTATGAGGTGGAACCTCAGGGTCGATTTGACTTGCCTTTCTCTGATGAGTAAGAGTGATGAACATTTCCTTAGGTACTATTCGGCCATTTGAGATTCAGTAGTTGAGAATTTTTTGTTAGCACCATCTACCATTTTTAAATAGGTTTATTTAATTCTCTGGAGTTTAACTTCCTGAGTTCTTTGTATATATTGGATATTAGCCTTCTCTCAGATGTAGAATTGGTAAAGAACTTTTCCAATTTGTAGTTTGCCAATTTGTCCTGATGACAGTATCCTTTGGCTTACAGAAAAAATTTCAATTTTATAAAATCTCATTTGTCTATATTTGATCATAGAATCTGGGCCATTGTTGTTCTATTCAGGGAATTTTCCCCTGTGCCAATGTGTTGAAGGCTCTTTACTATTTCCTCTTCTTTTCAGTGTATCTGGATCTATTTGGAAGTCTTTGATACACTTAGACTTGAACATTGACAATGTCAAAAATGGTTCAATTTACATTCTTCTCCATGCCAACAACCACTTAAGGTAGCACCATTTCTTGAATATGCTCTCCTTTTTCCATTGGAGGGCTTTGGCTTCTTTGCCAAAGATAAGGTGACCATAGGTGTATGGGTTTAATTCTGAGTCTCCAATTCTATTACTTTGATCTTCCATGCTTGTCTCATTACCAATACCATTCAGTATTTATCAGTATTGCTCTGTAATACAGCTTGAGGTCATGGATGGTGATTCCCCCAGAAGTTCTCTTATTACTGAGAATACTTTTTGGTATCCTGGGTTTTTCGTTGTTCCAAATAAATTTGATAATTGTTTTTTCTCTCTGTGTGAAGAATTGACTTAGAATTTGGATAGGGATTGCATTGACTCTGTAGATTGCTTTTGGTAAGATAGGCATTTTTACTATGTTAATTCTGCTGATCCATGAGCATGGGAGAACATTCCATCTTCTGAGGTTTTCTTCTATTGCTTTCTTCAGGAACACATAGTTCTTGACATACAGATCTTTCTCTTGTTTTGTTAGAGTCAAACCAAAATACTTTATATTATTTGTTACTATTGTGAAGGCTATTGTCATCCTATTTATTTCAAGCCATTTTGCTGAGATTTTTTTCAGCTACAGGAGTTCTTTGGTAGAATCGTTGTGATCACAGAAGTAAACCATTATATCATTGGCAAATAATGATAACTTTACATCTTCATTTTCAATTTATTTCCCCTTGACCACCTTTTGTTGTCTAATTGCTCTGGCCAGAACTTCAAGTATTACATTGAATACCTAGGGAATGAGTAGGTAGCCTTGTCTAGGCACTGATTTTTTTTGGGGGGGTGGGTAGGTGGGTGGGAGACTTTTAATGACAGGTTCTATTACTTTAGGCATTATGAAACTGTTTAGATGGTTCAACTTTTGTACCTTGCATTTGTCTAGAAAATTGTCCATTTCATAAAGAGTTTCCAGGTTTTTTGAGTATAAGCTTTTGTAGTAGGATTTGATGATTTTTTAAAATTTCTTCAGTTTCTGTGGTTTAGTCTCCCTTTGCATTTGTAATTTTGATAATTTTGCTACTGTCTTTGTGGCCTCTGGTTAGTCCGACTAAGGGTTTATCTATCTTGTGGATTTTCTCAAAGAACTAGCTCATGGTTTTGTTGATTCTTCGTATAATTCTTCTACTTGGTTGGTATCAACCTTGGTTGATTATTTCCTGCCATCTACTCCTCATTGATATTTTTGCTTCTTTTTTTTCTAGAGATTTTAGATGTGCTGTTAAGTTGCTAGTGTATGCTCTCTCCAATTTTCTGCAGGCAACCAGAGCTATGAATTTTCCTCTTAGCAGCCCTCATGTAATATAAATTTGGGTATGTTGTATCTTCATTTTCATTAAATTCTAAGAAGTCTTTAACTTTTTTTTATTTTTTACTTGACCAAGTTATCATTGAGTAGAGAGTTGTTCAGCTTCCATGTGTATTTGTTTTCTATTGATGTTTTTCTTTCTTTTGTTTTTTAGAAAGAAAGAAACTACTTTTTCTTTTTTTAAAGAGATTTATTGCATGTGAGTACACTGCAGCTGTCTTCAGACACACCAGAAGAAGGCATCAGATCTCATTACAGATGGTTGTGAGCCACCATGTGGTTGCTGGGATTCGAACTCAGGGCCTCTGGAAGGGCAGTCAGTGCTCTTAACCGCTGAGCCATCTCTCCAGCCCAGTTGTTTTTCTTTTTTTAATTGAAGATCAGTCTTAATCTGTGGTGACGTGACAGGGTACAAGGGATTTTTCAATCTTCTTGTTTCACTGAGAGCTGTTTAGTGACCAATTATATGTTCAATTTTGGAGAACATTGCATGAGGTATTGAAAAGGAGGTATATTCTTTTATTTTATTGTATATATATATATATATATATATATATATATGTTATATCTATTTGGTTCATTTCTTCTTTTAGTTTTGCTGTGTCTGTTCATTTGTGATAATATGCTGTGGATGTTTCCCACTATTGTTCTGTTAGGTTCAATGTGTGCTTTGAGTCTTAAAGCCATTGTTTTTTAACAAACATGGTTGTTTTTGCATTTGGTGCATAGATGTTCAGAACCGAGCATTCAACTTGGAAGATTTTTCCTTTGAAGAGTATAAAGAATCCTTCCTCATCTTTCTTGATAACTTTAGGTTGAAAGTCAACTTTACTCAGTATTAGAATGGCTACTCTAGCTTGTTTCTTGCAAACATTTACTTGGAATTTGTTTCTAGCCCTTTACTCTGAGTTAGTGTTTGTCACTGAGGTATGTTTCCTCTATGCAGCAAATTCTGGGTCCTGTTTACATATTCATTGTGTTAGTGTAAGTCTTTTTATAAGGAACATAATTCCATTGACATTAAGAAATAGAAGTGACCAGTTATTGTGCTTCTTGATGTTTTTACTGTGAGAGGTAGAATTATGTTTGTGTGATTATCTTCTTTTGGGTTTCATTTAAGAAGATTAATTTTTTGCTTTTTCTTCTGTATAGTTTCCCTCCTTGTGTTGAAGTTGTCCATTTTTTATCTATTGTAGAATTGGATTTTGGAAAGATAGTCTGTAAATATTTTTTTCATGGAATATCTTGGTTTCTACATCTATGTTATTGGAGAGTTTTGCAGTGTATTGTAAGTAGCCTTGGCTGCCATTTTTGTTCTGTCAGGTATGACATGACATTTGCACAAATCTTCTAGCCTTTATTCTTAGTTCAGACGTGATCGGTCTGCCTTCATATGTTACTTCACCATTTTCCCTTAGCACTTCTAATATTCTTTCTTTGTACTGTGTATCAGTTGTTTTAATTATTATGTAGAGGAATTTCTTTCATGGTCCAATCTATTTGGGGTTGTATAGGCTTCTTTATCTTGATGGGCATCTCTTTCTTTAGGTTCCAGAAGTTTTCTTCTATACTTTTGTTGGAGATAGTTACTGGCCTTTTGAGTTGAGAACCTTCGCTTTCCACTATAACTAGTATTCTGAGGTTTGGTTTTTTTATATTGTTCTGGATTCCCTGGATGTTTGTTCTAGGAGCTTTTTGTGCTTTACATTATCAATGAGGGCTCTGACAAAGTTTTTTATGGTGTCTTCTGCCCCTGAGATTCTCTGTTCTATATCTTGTATTCTGTTGGTGATGCTTGTGTCTGTGACTCCTAATCTGTTTCCTTGGTTTTCTATCTCCAGCGTTTCCCCCTTTGTGATTTCTTTATTGATTCTATTTTCATTTTTAAATCTGGATGATTTTATTCAATTCCTTCACCTGTTTGCTTGTGTTTTCCTGTATTTCTTTAAGCTATTTAGGGATTCTATCTGTCTACCTGTGTTCTCATATATTCTTTAAAGGGAGTATTTGTGTCATTTTTAAATCCTCAATCATGAAGCAAGCAACACACCATGAGCAAACTTGAGCCTCGGGACCACAGGTAAGACCAACTTTTCTGCTGCGAGCGACCTGCCTGGTGAACTCAGGACACACAGAGGCAAAATTCCTCTAGGACCGGACACTTCCAGTATTTAGCAGGAGTCCCAAACCTGCGGATCCCTGCCCGCAGCAGCTGTCTGCTCCCAAACCCCATGGGAGAGAGCCCTCACCGCCTGGTCAGGTGGGCACTCCTGAGACTGCAGAGCGGAAGAGACCACAAACACTGCCCACCCCTGCCCACATCCCTGGCCCAAGAGGAAACTGTATACGGCCTCTGGGTTCCCGTACAGGAGGGCCCAGGAGCAGCAGGTCCACTGCACCTGAGACACCACCGGAACTTGAAGGGAACGACCAGATAAACAGTT
Organism: Rattus norvegicus; assembly: GCF_021556685.1. Lineage (NCBI taxonomy): Eukaryota > Metazoa > Chordata > Mammalia > Rodentia > Muridae > Rattus > Rattus norvegicus. The sequence continues at coordinate 250,212,156 of NC_141534.1, forward strand.
CTCTGTACCCAAATCCCATGGGAGGGAGAACTAAACCTTCAGAGAGGCAGACGCACCTGGGAAACCAGAAGAGACTGTACTGATTCCAAAGGAAAACACCAAACACCATCTGGAACCCTGGTGCACAGAAGCTCCCGGACAGGGCGGCGCAGATCTTCCTGGTTGCTGCGGCCGCAGAGAGCTTATAAGCAACACCCCATGGGCAAACCTGAGCCTCCGGACCACAAGTAAGACCAACTTTTCTGCTACAAGCGACCTGCCTGGTGAACTCAAGACACAGGCCCACAGGAACAGCTGAAGACCTGTAGATAGGAAAAACTACACGCCCGAAAGCAGAACACTCTGTCCCCATAACTGGCTGAAAGGAAACAGGAAAACAGGTCTACAGCACTCCTGAAACGCAGGATTATAGGACAGTCTAGCCACTGTCAGAAATAGCAGAACAAAGTAACACAAGAGATAATCTGATGGCGAGATGGAAGCGCAGGAACCAAAGCAACAGAAACGAAGACTACATGGCATCATCGGAGCCCAATTCTCCAACCAATGCAAACATGGAATAGCCAAACACACCAGAAAAACAAGATCTAGTTTCAAAATCATATTTGATCATGATCCTGAAAAACTTAAAGAAAGACGAGAAGAACTCCCTTAGAGAACAAGTAGAAGCCTACAGAGAGGAATCACAAAAATCCCAAAAAGAATTCCAGGAAAACATAAATAAATAAGTAGAAGCACATAGAGAGGAGTCACAAAAATCCCTGGAAGAATTCCAGGAAAACACAATCAAACAGTTGAAGGAATTAAAAAATGGAAATAGAAGCCATCAAGAAAGAACACATGGAAACAACCCTTGATATAGAAAGCCAAAAGAAGAGACAAGGAGCTGTAGATACGAGCTTCACCAACAGAATACAAGAGATGGAAGAGAGAATCTCAGGAGCAGAAGATTCCATAGAAATCATGGACTCAACTGTCAAAGATAATGTAAAGTGGAAAAAGCTACTGGTCCAAAACATACAGGAAATCCAGGACTCAATGAGAAGAATAAACCTAAGGATAATAGGTATAGAAGAGAGTGAAGACTCCCAGCTCAAAGAACCAGTAAATATCTTCAACAAAATCATAGAAGAAAACTTCCCTAACATAAGGAAAGAGATATCCATAAGCATAAAAGAAGCCTACAGAACTCCAAATAGATTGGACCAGAAAAGAAACTCCTCCCATCACATAATAGTCAAAACACCAAATGCACAAAATAAAGAATATTAAAAACAGTAAGGGAAAAAGGTCAAGTAACATATAAAGGCAGACCTATCAGAATCACACCAGACTTTTTGCCAGAAACTATGAAAGTCAGAAGATCCTGGACAAATGTCATACAGACCCTAAGAGAACACAAATGCCAGCCCAGGTTACTGTACCTGCAAAACTCTCAATTAACGTAGATGGAGAAAGCTGGAGTAGCCATTCTAATATCAAATAAAATCAATTTCCAACTAAAAGTCATCAAAAAAGATAAGGAAGGACACTTCATATTCATCAAAGGAAAAATCAACCAAGATGAACTCTCAATCCTAAATATCTATGCCCCAAATACAAGGGCACCTACATATGTAAAAGAAACCTTACTAAAGCTCAAAACACACATTGCACCTCACACAATAATAGTGGGAGATTTCAACACCCCACTCTCATCAATGGACAGATCATGGAAACAGAAATTAAACAGTGATGTAGACAGACTAAGAGAAGTCATGAGCCAAATGGACTTAACGGATATTTATAGAACATTCTATCCTAAAGCAAAAGGATATACCTTCTTCTCAGCTCCTCATGGTACTTTCTCCAAAATTGACCATATAATTGGTCAAGAAACGGGCCTCAACAGGTACAGAAAGATAGAAATAATCCCATGCGTGCTATCGGACCACCACGGCCTAAAACTGGTCTTCAATAACAATAAGGGAAGAATGCCCACATATACGTGGAAATTGAACAATGCTCTACTCAATGATAACCTGGTCAAGGAAGAAATAAAGAAAGAAATTAAAAACTTTTTAGAATTTAATGAAAATGAAGATACAACATACTCAAACTTATGGGACACAATGAAAGCTGTGCTAAGAGGAAAACTCATAGCGCTGAGTGCCTGCAGAAAGAAACAGGAAAGAGCATATGTCAGCAGCTTGACAGCACACCTAAAAGCTCTAGAACAAAAAGAAGCAAATACACCCAGGAGGAGTAGAAGGCAGGAAATAATCAAACTCAGAGCTGAAATCAACCAAGTAGAAACAAAAAGGACCATAGAAAGAATCAACAGAACCAAAAGTTGGTTCTTTGAGAAAATCAACAAGATAGATAAACCCTTAGCCAGACTAACGAGAGGACACAGAGAGTGTGTCCAAATTAACAAAATCAGAAATGAAAAGGGAGACATAACTACAGATTCGGAGGAAATTCAAAAAATCATCAGATCTTACTATAAAAACCTATATTCAACAAAATTTGAAAATCTTCAGGAAATGGACAATTTCCTAGACAGATACCAGGTATCGAAGTTAAATCAGGAACAGATAAACCAGTTAAACAACCCCATAACTCCTAAGGAAATAGAAGTAGTCATTAAAAGTCTCCCAACCAAAAAGAGCCCAGGTCCAGACGGGTTTAGTGCAGAATTCTATCAAACCTTCATAGAAGACCTCATACCAATATTATCCAAACTATTCCACAAAATTGAAACAGATGGAGCCCTACCGAATTCCTTCTACGAAGCCACAATTACTCTTATACCTAAACCACACAAAGACACAACAAAGAAAGAGAACTTCAGACCAATTTCCCTTATGAATATCGACGCAAAAATACTCAATAAAATTCTGGCAAACCGAATTCAAGAGCACATCAAAACAATCATCCACCATGATCAAGTAGGCTTCATCCCAGGCATGCAGGGATGGTTTAATATACGGAAAACCATCAACGTGATCCATTATATAAACAAACTGAAAGAACAGAACCACATGATCATTTCATTAGATGCTGAGAAAGCATTTGACAAAATTCAACACCCCTTCATGATAAAAGTCCTGGAAAGAATAGGAATTCAAGGCCCATACCTAAACATAGTAAAAGCCATATACAGCAAACCAGTTGCTAACATTAAACTAAATGGAGAGAAACTTGAAGCAATCCCACTAAAATCAGGGACTAGACAAGGCTGCCCACTCTCTCCCTACTTATTCAATATAGTTCTTGAAGTTCTAGCCAGAGCAATCAGACAACAAAAGGAGATCAAAGGGATACAGATCGGAAAAGAAGAGGTCAAAATATCACTATTTGCAGATGACATGATAGTATATTTAAGTGATCCCAAAAGTTCCACCAGAGAACTACCAAAGCTGATAAACAACTTCAGCAAAGTGGCTGGGTATAAAATTAACTCAAATAAATCAGTTGCCTTCCTCTATACAAAAGAGAAACAAGCCGAGAAAGAAATTAGGGAAACGACACCCTTCATAATAGACCCAAATAATATAAAGTACCTCGGTGTGACTTTAACCAAGCAAGTAAAAGATCTGTACAATAAGAACTTCAAGACACTGAGGAAAGAAATTGAAGAAGACCTCAGAAGATGGAAAGATCTCCCATGCTCATGGATTGGCAGGATTAATATGGTAAAAATGTCCATTTTACCAAAAGCAATCTACAGATTCAATGCAATCCCCATCAAAATACCAATCCAATTCTTCAAAGAGTTAGACAGAACAATTTGCAAATTCATCTGGAATAACAAAAAACCCAGGATAGCTAAAGCTATCCTCAACAATAAAAGGACTTCAGGGGGAATCACTATCCCTGAACTCAAGCAGTATTACAGAGCAATAGTGATAAAAACTGCATGGTATTGGTACAGAGACAGATAGATAGACCAATGGAATAGAATTGAAGACCCAGAAATGAACCCACACACCTATGGTCACTTGATTTTTGACAAAGGAGCCAAAACCATCCAATGGAAAAAAGATAGTATTTTCAGCAAATGGTGCTGGTTCAACTGGAGGGCAACATGTAGAAGAATGCAGATCGATCCATCCTTATCACCCTGTACAAAGCTTAAGTCCAAGTGGATCAAGGACCTCCACATCAAACCAGACACACTCAAACTAATAGAAGAAAAACTAGGGAAGCATCTGGAACACATGGGCACTGGAAAAAATTTCCTGAACAAAACACCAATGGCTTATGCTCTAAGATCAAGAATCGACAAATGGGATCTCATGAAACTGCAAAGCTTCTGTAAGGCAAAGGACACTGTGGTTAGGACAAAACGGCAACCAACAGATTGGGAAAAGATCTTTACCAATCCTACAACAGATAGAGGCCTTATATCCAAAATATACAAAGAACTCAAGAAGTTAGACCGCAGGGAAACAAATAACCCTATTAAAAAATGGGGTTCAGAGCTAAACAAAGAATTCACAGCTGAGGAATGCTGATTGGCTGAGAGACACCTAAAGAAATGTTCATCTTTAGTCATAAGAGAAATGCAAATCAAAACAACCCTGAGATTTCACCTCACACCAGTGAGAATGGCTAAGATCAAAAACTCAGGTGACAGCAAATGCTGGCAAGAATGTGGAAATAGAGGAACACTCCTCCATTGTTGGTGGGATTGCAGACTGGTACAACCATTCTGGAAATCAGTCTGGAGGTTCCTCAGAAAATTGGACATTGAACTACCTGAGGACCCAGCTATACCTCTCTTGGGCATAAAGCCAAAAGATTCCCCAACATATAACAAAGACACATGCTCCACTATGTTCATAGCAGCCTTATTTTTAATAGCCAGAAGCTGGAAAGAACCCAGATGCCCTTCAACAGAGGAATGGATACAGAAAATGTGGTACATCTACACAATGGAATGTTACTCAGCTACCAAAAACAGTGATTATGGGCCCGCAGCAGCTCTCTGCTCCCAGACCCGGTGAGAGAGAGACCCAACCGCCTGGTCAGGTGGGCACTCCTGAGGCTGCAGAGCGGAAGAGACCACCAACACTGCTCACCCCTGCCCACATCCCTGGCCCAAGAGGAAACTGTATAAGGCCTCTGGGCTCCCGTGGGGGAGGGCCCAGGAGCGGCAGGACCCCTGCCACAGACACCGCCGGACCCTGAAGGAAACAGACCGGATAAACAGTTCTCTGCACCCAAATCCCGTGGGAGGGAGAGCTAAACCTTCAGAGAGGCAGACAGGCCTGGGAAACCAGAAGAGACTGCTCCCTGCACACACATCTCGGACGCCAGAGGAAAAAGCCAAAGACCATCTGGAACCCTGGTGCACTGAAGCTCCCGGAAGGGGCGGCACAGGTCTTCCTGGTTGCTGCCGCTGCAGAGAGCCCCTGGACAGCACCCCACGAGCAAACCTGAGCCTCGGGACCACAGGTAAGACCAAATTTTCTGCTGCAAGAAAGCTGCCGGGTGAACTCAAGACACAGGCCCACAGGAACAGCTGAAGACCTGTAGAGAGGAAAAACTACACGCGCGAAAGCAGAACACTCTGTCCCCATAACTGACTGAAAGAGAGGAAAACAGGTCTACAGCACTCCTGACACACAGGCTTATAGGACAGTCTAGCCACTGTCAGAAATAGCAGAACAAAGTAACACTAGAGATAATCTGATGGCGAGAGGCAAGCACAGGAACCCAAGCAACAGAAACCAAGACTACATGCCATCATCGGAGCCCAATTCTCCCACCAAAACAAACATGGAATATCCAAACACACCAGAAAAGCAAGATCTAGTTTCAAAATCATATTTGATCATGATGCTGGAGGACTTCAGGAAAGACCTGAACACACTTAGGGAAGCACAGGAAAACATTAATAAACAAGTAAAAGCCTACAGAGAGGAATCGCAAAAATCCCTGAAAGAATTCCAGGAAAACACCATCAAACAGTTGAAGGAATTAAAAATGGAAATAGAAGCAATCAAGAAAGAACACATGGAAACAACCCTGGATATAGAAAACCAAAAGAAGAGACAAGGAGCTGTAGATACAAGCTTCACCAACAGAATACAAGAGATGGAAGAGAGAATCTCAGGAGCAGAAGATTCCATAGAAATCATTGACTCAACTGTCAAAGATAATGTAAAGCGGAAAAAGCTACTGGTCCAAAACATACAGGAAATCCAGGACTCAATGAGAAGACCAAACCTAAGGATAATAGGTATAGAAGAGAGTGAAGACTCCCAGCTCAAAGGACCAGTAAATATCTTCAACAAAATCATAGAAGAAAACTTCCCTAACCTAAAAAAAGAGATACCCATAGACATACAGGAAGCCTACAGAACTCCAAATAGATTGGACCAGAAAAGAAACACCTCCCGTCACATAATTGTCAAAACACCAAACGCACAAAATAAAGAAAGAATATTAAAAGCAGTAAGGGAAAAAGGTCAAGTAACATATAAAGGGAGACCTATCAGAATCACACCAGACTTCTCGCCAGAAACTATGAAGGCCAGAAGATCCTGGACTGATGTTATACAGATCCTAAGAGAACACAAATGCCAGCCCACATTACTGTATCCAGCAAAACTCTCCATTAACATTGATGGAGAAACCAAGATATTCCATGACAAAACCAAATTTACACAATATCTTTCTAAAAATCCAGCACTACAAAGGATAATAAATGGTAAAGCCCAACATAAGGAGGCAAGCTATACCCTAGAAGAAGCAAGAAACTAATCGTCTTGGCAACAAAACAAAGAGAATGAAAGCACACAAACATAACCTCACATCAAATATGAATATAACGGGAAGCAATAATCACTATTCCTTAATATCTCTCAATATCAATGGCCTCAACTCCCCAATAAAAAGACATAGATTAACAAACTGGATACACAACGAGGACCCTGCATTCTGCTGCCTACAGGAAACACACCTCAGAGACAAAGACAGACACTACCTCAGAGTGAAAGGCTGGAAAACAACTTTCCAAGCAAATGGTCAGAAGAAGCAAGCTGGAGTAGCCATTCTAATATCAAATAAAATCAATTTCCAACTAAAAGTCATCAAAAAAGATAAGGAAGGACACTTCATATTCATCAAAGGAAAAATCAACCAAGATGAACTCTCAATCCTAAATATCTATGCCCCAAATACAAGGGCACCTACATATGTAAAAGAAACCTTACTAAAGCTCAAAACACACATTGCACCTCACACAATAATAGTGGGAGATTTCAACACCCCACTCTCATCAATGGACAGATCATGGAAACAGAAATTAAACAGTGATGTAGACAGACTAAGAGAAGTCATGAGCCAAATGGACTTAACGGATATTTATAGAACATTCTATCCTAAAGCAAAAGGATATACCTTCTTCTCAGCTCCTCATGGTACTTTCTCCAAAATTGACCATATAATTGGTCAAGAAACGGGCCTCAACAGGTACAGAAAGATAGAAATAATCCCATGCGTGCTATCGGACCACCACGGCCTAAAACTGGTCTTCAATAACAATAAGGGAAGAATGCCCACATATACGTGGAAATTGAACAATGCTCTACTCAATGATAACCTGGTCAAGGAAGAAATAAAGAAAGAAATTAAAAACTTTTTAGAATTTAATGAAAATGAAGATACAACATACTCAAACTTATGGGACACAATGAAAGCTGTGCTAAGAGGAAAACTCATAGCGCTGAGTGCCTGCAGAAAGAAACAGGAAAGAGCATATGTCAGCAGCTTGACAGCACACCTAAAAGCTCTAGAACAAAAAGAAGCAAATACACCCAGGAGGAGTAGAAGGCAGGAAATAATCAAACTCAGAGCTGAAATCAACCAAGTAGAAACAAAAAGGACCATAGAAAGAATCAACAGAACCAAAAGTTGGTTCTTTGAGAAAATCAACAAGATAGATAAACCCTTAGCCAGACTAACGAGAGGACACAGAGAGTGTGTCCAAATTAACAAAATCAGAAATGAAAAGGGAGACATAACTACAGATTCGGAGGAAATTCAAAAAATCATCAGATCTTACTATAAAAACCTATATTCAACAAAATTTGAAAATCTTCAGGAAATGGACAATTTCCTAGACAGATACCAGGTATCGAAGTTAAATCAGGAACAGATAAACCAGTTAAACAACCCCATAACTCCTAAGGAAATAGAAGTAGTCATTAAAAGTCTCCCAACCAAAAAGAGCCCAGGTCCAGACGGGTTTAGTGCAGAATTCTATCAAACCTTCATAGAAGACCTCATACCAATATTATCCAAACTATTCCACAAAATTGAAACAGATGGAGCCCTACCGAATTCCTTCTACGAAGCCACAATTACTCTTATACCTAAACCACACAAAGACACAACAAAGAAAGAGAACTTCAGACCAATTTCCCTTATGAATATCGACGCAAAAATACTCAATAAAATTCTGGCAAACCGAATTCAAGAGCACATCAAAACAATCATCCACCATGATCAAGTAGGCTTCATCCCAGGCATGCAGGGATGGTTTAATATACGGAAAACCATCAACGTGATCCATTATATAAACAAACTGAAAGAACAGAACCACATGATCATTTCATTAGATGCTGAGAAAGCATTTGACAAAATTCAACACCCCTTCATGATAAAAGTCCTGGAAAGAATAGGAATTCAAGGCCCATACCTAAACATAGTAAAAGCCATATACAGCAAACCAGTTGCTAACATTAAACTAAATGGAGAGAAACTTGAAGCAATCCCACTAAAATCAGGGACTAGACAAGGCTGCCCACTCTCTCCCTACTTATTCAATATAGTTCTTGAAGTTCTAGCCAGAGCAATCAGACAACAAAAGGAGATCAAAGGGATACAGATCGGAAAAGAAGAGGTCAAAATATCACTATTTGCAGATGACATGATAGTATATTTAAGTGATCCCAAAAGTTCCACCAGAGAACTACCAAAGCTGATAAACAACTTCAGCAAAGTGGCTGGGTATAAAATTAACTCAAATAAATCAGTTGCCTTCCTCTATACAAAAGAGAAACAAGCCGAGAAAGAAATTAGGGAAACGACACCCTTCATAATAGACCCAAATAATATAAAGTACCTCGGTGTGACTTTAACCAAGCAAGTAAAAGATCTGTACAATAAGAACTTCAAGACACTGAGGAAAGAAATTGAAGAAGACCTCAGAAGATGGAAAGATCTCCCATGCTCATGGATTGGCAGGATTAATATGGTAAAAATGTCCATTTTACCAAAAGCAATCTACAGATTCAATGCAATCCCCATCAAAATACCAATCCAATTCTTCAAAGAGTTAGACAGAACAATTTGCAAATTCATCTGGAATAACAAAAAACCCAGGATAGCTAAAGCTATCCTCAACAATAAAAGGACTTCAGGGGGAATCACTATCCCTGAACTCAAGCAGTATTACAGAGCAATAGTGATAAAAACTGCATGGTATTGGTACAGAGACAGATAGATAGACCAATGGAATAGAATTGAAGACCCAGAAATGAACCCACACACCTATGGTCACTTGATTTTTGACAAAGGAGCCAAAACCATCCAATGGAAAAAAGATAGTATTTTCAGCAAATGGTGCTGGTTCAACTGGAGGGCAACATGTAGAAGAATGCAGATCGATCCATCCTTATCACCCTGTACAAAGCTTAAGTCCAAGTGGATCAAGGACCTCCACATCAAACCAGACACACTCAAACTAATAGAAGAAAAACTAGGGAAGCATCTGGAACACATGGGCACTGGAAAAAATTTCCTGAACAAAACACCAATGGCTTATGCTCTAAGATCAAGAATCGACAAATGGGATCTCATGAAACTGCAAAGCTTCTGTAAGGCAAAGGACACTGTGGTTAGGACAAAACGGCAACCAACAGATTGGGAAAAGATCTTTACCAATCCTACAACAGATAGAGGCCTTATATCCAAAATATACAAAGAACTCAAGAAGTTAGACCGCAGGGAAACAAATAACCCTATTAAAAAATGGGGTTCAGAGCTAAACAAAGAATTCACAGCTGAGGAATGCTGATTGGCTGAGAGACACCTAAAGAAATGTTCATCTTTAGTCATAAGAGAAATGCAAATCAAAACAACCCTGAGATTTCACCTCACACCAGTGAGAATGGCTAAGATCAAAAACTCAGGTGACAGCAAATGCTGGCAAGAATGTGGAAATAGAGGAACACTCCTCCATTGTTGGTGGGATTGCAGACTGGTACAACCATTCTGGAAATCAGTCTGGAGGTTCCTCAGAAAATTGGACATTGAACTACCTGAGGACCCAGCTATACCTCTCTTGGGCATAAAGCCAAAAGATTCCCCAACATATAACAAAGACACATGCTCCACTATGTTCATAGCAGCCTTATTTTTAATAGCCAGAAGCTGGAAAGAACCCAGATGCCCTTCAACAGAGGAATGGATACAGAAAATGTGGTACATCTACACAATGGAATGTTACTCAGCTACCAAAAACAGTGATTATGGGCCCGCAGCAGCTCTCTGCTCCCAGACCCGGTGAGAGAGAGACCCAACCGCCTGGTCAGGTGGGCACTCCTGAGGCTGCAGAGCGGAAGAGACCACCAACACTGCTCACCCCTGCCCACATCCCTGGCCCAAGAGGAAACTGTATAAGGCCTCTGGGCTCCCGTGGGGGAGGGCCCAGGAGCGGCAGGACCCCTGCCACAGACACCGCCGGACCCTGAAGGAAACAGACCGGATAAACAGTTCTCTGCACCCAAATCCCGTGGGAGGGAGAGCTAAACCTTCAGAGAGGCAGACAGGCCTGGGAAACCAGAAGAGACTGCTCCCTGCACACACATCTCGGACGCCAGAGGAAAAAGCCAAAGACCATCTGGAACCCTGGTGCACTGAAGCTCCCGGAAGGGGCGGCACAGGTCTTCCTGGTTGCTGCCGCTGCAGAGAGCCCCTGGACAGCACCCCACGAGCAAACCTGAGCCTCGGGACCACAGGTAAGACCAAATTTTCTGCTGCAAGAAAGCTGCCGGGTGAACTCAAGACACAGGCCCACAGGAACAGCTGAAGACCTGTAGAGAGGAAAAACTACACGCGCGAAAGCAGAACACTCTGTCCCCATAACTGACTGAAAGAGAGGAAAACAGGTCTACAGCACTCCTGACACACAGGCTTATAGGACAGTCTAGCCACTGTCAGAAATAGCAGAACAAAGTAACACTAGAGATAATCTGATGGCGAGAGGCAAGCACAGGAACCCAAGCAACAGAAACCAAGACTACATGCCATCATCGGAGCCCAATTCTCCCACCAAAACAAACATGGAATATCCAAACACACCAGAAAAGCAAGATCTAGTTTCAAAATCATATTTGATCATGATGCTGGAGGACTTCAGGAAAGACCTGAACACACTTAGGGAAGCACAGGAAAACATTAATAAACAAGTAAAAGCCTACAGAGAGGAATCGCAAAAATCCCTGAAAGAATTCCAGGAAAACACCATCAAACAGTTGAAGGAATTAAAAATGGAAATAGAAGCAATCAAGAAAGAACACATGGAAACAACCCTGGATATAGAAAACCAAAAGAAGAGACAAGGAGCTGTAGATACAAGCTTCACCAACAGAATACAAGAGATGGAAGAGAGAATCTCAGGAGCAGAAGATTCCATAGAAATCATTGACTCAACTGTCAAAGATAATGTAAAGCGGAAAAAGCTACTGGTCCAAAACATACAGGAAATCCAGGACTCAATGAGAAGACCAAACCTAAGGATAATAGGTATAGAAGAGAGTGAAGACTCCCAGCTCAAAGGACCAGTAAATATCTTCAACAAAATCATAGAAGAAAACTTCCCTAACCTAAAAAAAGAGATACCCATAGACATACAGGAAGCCTACAGAACTCCAAATAGATTGGACCAGAAAAGAAACACCTCCCGTCACATAATTGTCAAAACACCAAACGCACAAAATAAAGAAAGAATATTAAAAGCAGTAAGGGAAAAAGGTCAAGTAACATATAAAGGGAGACCTATCAGAATCACACCAGACTTCTCGCCAGAAACTATGAAGGCCAGAAGATCCTGGACTGATGTTATACAGATCCTAAGAGAACACAAATGCCAGCCCACATTACTGTATCCAGCAAAACTCTCCATTAACATTGATGGAGAAACCAAGATATTCCATGACAAAACCAAATTTACACAATATCTTTCTAAAAATCCAGCACTACAAAGGATAATAAATGGTAAAGCCCAACATAAGGAGGCAAGCTATACCCTAGAAGAAGCAAGAAACTAATCGTCTTGGCAACAAAACAAAGAGAATGAAAGCACACAAACATAACCTCACATCAAATATGAATATAACGGGAAGCAATAATCACTATTCCTTAATATCTCTCAATATCAATGGCCTCAACTCCCCAATAAAAAGACATAGATTAACAAACTGGATACACAACGAGGACCCTGCATTCTGCTGCCTACAGGAAACACACCTCAGAGACAAAGACAGACACTACCTCAGAGTGAAAGGCTGGAAAACAACTTTCCAAGCAAATGGTCAGAAGAAGCAAGCTGGAGTAGCCATTCTAATATCAAATAAAATCAATTTCCAACTAAAAGTCATCAAAAAAGATAAGGAAGGACACTTCATATTCATCAAAGGAAAAATCAACCAAGATGAACTCTCAATCCTAAATATCTATGCCCCAAATACAAGGGCACCTACATATGTAAAAGAAACCTTACTAAAGCTCAAAACACACATTGCACCTCACACAATAATAGTGGGAGATTTCAACACCCCACTCTCATCAATGGACAGATCATGGAAACAGAAATTAAACAGTGATGTAGACAGACTAAGAGAAGTCATGAGCCAAATGGACTTAACGGATATTTATAGAACATTCTATCCTAAAGCAAAAGGATATACCTTCTTCTCAGCTCCTCATGGTACTTTCTCCAAAATTGACCATATAATTGGTCAAGAAACGGGCCTCAACAGGTACAGAAAGATAGAAATAATCCCATGCGTGCTATCGGACCACCACGGCCTAAAACTGGTCTTCAATAACAATAAGGGAAGAATGCCCACATATACGTGGAAATTGAACAATGCTCTACTCAATGATAACCTGGTCAAGGAAGAAATAAAGAAAGAAATTAAAAACTTTTTAGAATTTAATGAAAATGAAGATACAACATACTCAAACTTATGGGACACAATGAAAGCTGTGCTAAGAGGAAAACTCATAGCGCTGAGTGCCTGCAGAAAGAAACAGGAAAGAGCATATGTCAGCAGCTTGACAGCACACCTAAAAGCTCTAGAACAAAAAGAAGCAAATACACCCAGGAGGAGTAGAAGGCAGGAAATAATCAAACTCAGAGCTGAAATCAACCAAGTAGAAACAAAAAGGACCATAGAAAGAATCAACAGAACCAAAAGTTGGTTCTTTGAGAAAATCAACAAGATAGATAAACCCTTAGCCAGACTAACGAGAGGACACAGAGAGTGTGTCCAAATTAACAAAATCAGAAATGAAAAGGGAGACATAACTACAGATTCGGAGGAAATTCAAAAAATCATCAGATCTTACTATAAAAACCTATATTCAACAAAATTTGAAAATCTTCAGGAAATGGACAATTTCCTAGACAGATACCAGGTATCGAAGTTAAATCAGGAACAGATAAACCAGTTAAACAACCCCATAACTCCTAAGGAAATAGAAGTAGTCATTAAAAGTCTCCCAACCAAAAAGAGCCCAGGTCCAGACGGGTTTAGTGCAGAATTCTATCAAACCTTCATAGAAGACCTCATACCAATATTATCCAAACTATTCCACAAAATTGAAACAGATGGAGCCCTACCGAATTCCTTCTACGAAGCCACAATTACTCTTATACCTAAACCACACAAAGACACAACAAAGAAAGAGAACTTCAGACCAATTTCCCTTATGAATATCGACGCAAAAATACTCAATAAAATTCTGGCAAACCGAATTCAAGAGCACATCAAAACAATCATCCACCATGATCAAGTAGGCTTCATCCCAGGCATGCAGGGATGGTTTAATATACGGAAAACCATCAACGTGATCCATTATATAAACAAACTGAAAGAACAGAACCACATGATCATTTCATTAGATGCTGAGAAAGCATTTGACAAAATTCAACACCCCTTCATGATAAAAGTCCTGGAAAGAATAGGAATTCAAGGCCCATACCTAAACATAGTAAAAGCCATATACAGCAAACCAGTTGCTAACATTAAACTAAATGGAGAGAAACTTGAAGCAATCCCACTAAAATCAGGGACTAGACAAGGCTGCCCACTCTCTCCCTACTTATTCAATATAGTTCTTGAAGTTCTAGCCAGAGCAATCAGACAACAAAAGGAGATCAAAGGGATACAGATCGGAAAAGAAGAGGTCAAAATATCACTATTTGCAGATGACATGATAGTATATTTAAGTGATCCCAAAAGTTCCACCAGAGAACTACCAAAGCTGATAAACAACTTCAGCAAAGTGGCTGGGTATAAAATTAACTCAAATAAATCAGTTGCCTTCCTCTATACAAAAGAGAAACAAGCCGAGAAAGAAATTAGGGAAACGACACCCTTCATAATAGACCCAAATAATATAAAGTACCTCGGTGTGACTTTAACCAAGCAAGTAAAAGATCTGTACAATAAGAACTTCAAGACACTGAGGAAAGAAATTGAAGAAGACCTCAGAAGATGGAAAGATCTCCCATGCTCATGGATTGGCAGGATTAATATGGTAAAAATGTCCATTTTACCAAAAGCAATCTACAGATTCAATGCAATCCCCATCAAAATACCAATCCAATTCTTCAAAGAGTTAGACAGAACAATTTGCAAATTCATCTGGAATAACAAAAAACCCAGGATAGCTAAAGCTATCCTCAACAATAAAAGGACTTCAGGGGGAATCACTATCCCTGAACTCAAGCAGTATTACAGAGCAATAGTGATAAAAACTGCATGGTATTGGTACAGAGACAGATAGATAGACCAATGGAATAGAATTGAAGACCCAGAAATGAACCCACACACCTATGGTCACTTGATTTTTGACAAAGGAGCCAAAACCATCCAATGGAAAAAAGATAGTATTTTCAGCAAATGGTGCTGGTTCAACTGGAGGGCAACATGTAGAAGAATGCAGATCGATCCATCCTTATCACCCTGTACAAAGCTTAAGTCCAAGTGGATCAAGGACCTCCACATCAAACCAGACACACTCAAACTAATAGAAGAAAAACTAGGGAAGCATCTGGAACACATGGGCACTGGAAAAAATTTCCTGAACAAAACACCAATGGCTTATGCTCTAAGATCAAGAATCGACAAATGGGATCTCATAAAACTGCAAAGCTTCTGTAAGGCAAAGGACACTGTGGTTAGGACAAAACGGCAACCAACAGATTGGGAAAAGATCTTTACCAATCCTACAACAGATAGAGGCCTTATATCCAAAATATACAAAGAACTCAAGAAGTTAGACCGCAGGGAAACAAATAACCCTATTAAAAAATGGGGTTCAGAGCTAAACAAAGAATTCACAGCTGAGGAATGCCGAATGGCTGAGAAACACCTAAAGAAATGTTCAACATCTTTAGTCATAAGGGAAATGCAAATCAAAACAACCCTGAGATTTCACCTCACACCAGTGCGATTGGCTAAGATCAAAAACTCAGGTGACAGCAGATGCTGGCGAGGATGTGGAGAAAGAGGAACACTCCTCCATTGTTGGTGGGATTGCAGACTGGTAAAACCATTCTGGAAATCAGTCTGGAGGTTCCTCAGAAAATTGGACATTGAACTGCCTGATGATCCAGCTATACCTCTCTTGGGCATATACCCAAAAGATGCCTCAACATATAAAAGAGACACGTGCTCCACTATGTTCATCGCAGCCTTATTTATAATAGCCAGAAGCTGGAAAGAACCCAGATGCCCTTCAACAGAGGAATGGATACAGAAAATGTGGTACATCTACACAATGGAATATTACTCAGCTATCAAAAACAACGAGTTTATGAAATTCGTAGGCAAATGGTTGGAACTGGAAAATATCATCCTGAGTGAGCTAACCCAATCACAGAAAGACATACATGGTATGCACTCATTGATAAGTGGCTATTAGCCCAAATGCTTGAATTACCCTAGATCCCTAGAACAAACGAAACTCAAGACGGATGATCAAAATGTGAATGCTTCACTCCTTCTTTAAATGAGGAAAAAGAATACCCTTGGCAGGGAAGGGAGAGGCAAAGATTAAAACAGAGACTGAAGGAACACCCATTCAGAGCCTGCCCCACAGGTGGCCCATACATATACAGCCACCCAATTAGACAAGATGGATGAAGCAAAGAAGTGCAGACTGACAGGAGCCGGATGTAGATCGCTCCTGAGAGACACAGCCAGAATACAGCAAATATAGAGGCGAATGCCAGCAGCAAACCACTGAACTGAGAATAGGTCCCCTGTTGAAGGAATCAGAGAAAGAACTGGAAGAGCTTGAAGGGGCTCGAGACCCCAAAAGTACAACAATGCCAAGCAACCAGAGCTTCCAGGGACTAAGCCACTACCTAAAGACTATACATGGACTGACCCTGGACTCTGACCCCATAGGTAGCAATGAATATCCTAGTAAGAGCACCAGTGGAAGGGGAAGCCCTGGGTCCTGCTAAGACTGAACCCACGGTGAACTAGTCTATGGGGGGAGGGCGGCAATGGGGGGAGGGTTGGGAGGGGAACACCCATAAGGAAGGGGAGGGGGGAGGGGGATGTTTGCCCGGAAACCGGGAAAGGGAATAACACTCGAAATGTATATAAGAAATACTCAAGTTAATAAAAAAAAAATAAAATAAAAAAAATAAAAAAAAAATAAAAAAAAATAAAAAAAAATAAAAAATAAAAAAAAAACAGTGATTATATGAAATTCATAGGCAAATGGATGGAACTGGAAAATATCATCCTGAGTGAGGTAACCCAATCACAGAAAAACACACAAGGTATGTACTCATTGATAAGCAGATTTTCTTTTCTGGTCCCATCTATTTGGAGCAGATATTAGCCCAAATGGTCAAATTACCCTAGATGCACAGAACACATGAAACTCAAGAACGATGACCAAAATGCGAATGCTTCACTAGTTCTTTAAAAGGGGAATAAGAATACCCTTGGGAGGGAATAGGGAGGCAAAGTTTAGAACAGAGGCAGAAGGAACACCCATTTAGAGCCTGGACCACATGTGGCCCATTCATATACAGCTACCAAACTAGATAAGTTGGATGAAGCAAAGAAGTCAATGCCGACAGGAACCGGACGTAGATTTCTTCTGAGAGACACTGCCAGAATACAGCAAATACATAGGCAAATTCCATCATTAAACCACTGAACTGAGAATGGGACCCCCCTGAAGGAATCTTAGAAAGGACTGAAAAAGGTTGAAGGGGCTTGAGACCCCATATGAACAACAATGCCAAGCAACCAGAGCTTCCAGGGACTAAGCCACTACCCAAAGACTATGCATGGACTGACCCTGGGCTCCAACCTCATAGGTAGCAATGAATAGCCTAGTAAGAGCACCAGTGGAAGGGGAAGCCCTTGATCCTGTCAAGACTGAACCCCCAATGAACCAGATTGTTGGGGGGAGGGCGGCAATGGGGGGAGGATGGGAAGGGGAACACCCGTAGAGAAGGGAGGGGAGGGGTTAGGGGGATGTTGGCCCGGAAGACGGGAAAGGGAGTAACAATCGAAATGTAAATAAGAAATACCCAAGTTAATAAAGATGAGAAAAGAAAAATATCCCTGTTCCCAAATTACACAATCTTTGACCAAACTGACATAAAACTAGTCCAAAAACAGGCATATTGTGGATATTTTGAGACTTACATTGCGAGTTCCATAAGGTTAATAGATTTGTAATTTGTGTATAACTAGGGGCATGACTCCAAGTACCTTGAAGCATTTTTTTCTGTCAAAAGCTCAAGTGAGATCTAAGTTTTCATAATCATTTTTGACAATTTAAGAAAAGTAGAGTACATGGTATTGTAGTCTTCATTTAGCTGTATCACAAAAACACTGAAGAAGTTCTTAATGACTTCTGGAAATCTTATATCATGTAGCCTTTGCTCATTTACTGTGTATATATATAGATTGCCATATTTTGGCCTTTTCGTTCTTATTGCTCCTTCCTCACACCCTGGTTTGGTTAAATTGAAACAAGTTTCTAAACACACAGAAAAGCTCTAAAAAGCAAGCTCAGTCAGAAAAACGGAAGAGTGAATGTGGTGATACAGTTATACTAGTGCCATGAGAGAGAATCACACATCACTATCCATGGGACTGTTAAGAATTACCAAATTCTTATTCTTACCTCAGTCATATAGTAAGTAAAAAAATGTAATAACATTCTAGTTAAGGACTTGTGTCTGCCTGAAAGAACATTAGTGATACAGTTCAAGAAGAAAAAGAATATATATATATATATATATATATATATATATATATATATCTTACTTGTATCCAACATGTTTTAAACAGATGCACTACCAATATATCCCTCTAGTCCTTCCATAAGCCCAAGTACCATTTTCTCTCCCAGTGCTGCTACTTTGTGTATGGGTGTAGAACCATCCAGTGCAAATATGGGAACCTACCAGGGGTCACACACATGACTAAACTAGTTCTTCTTCTCACAGTAGCCATTAGTTGCCAATAGTTCCTCAGATCAGATTAGTAATTGTGAACATACTACTAGAATTTGCAAAAACAGGCCATTTTTACAAAAGTAAGAATGGTTTTGAAGATATGACTCAGCAGTTTAGATAAGTTGCTGCACCTGCAAAGGCCCTGGGCAGAATGCTCTATACCCATTTTCAGTAGCTCTTCCCTTTTCTTTAAGATCATATGATATTTTGGAAATAAATGTGACCCACTTTTGTCAACTTGCCTGATGTAGTGTCCTCTTAGCAGTTCATCCATCTACCACATATTCAATAACTCAACAGTTATTCTTAATCTCAAATGTTAGTTAAGAGAACTGTGTGTCTTGGGATCACACCTGTAAATAAGGCATAATTACCTCTTTGACATTTTTTTAACAGGGAAACAAATAGCTTTGTGTTGGAGAAGGGCTGACACCTATAGAACTGTTTCTGTTCCTAACCAGAATTTTACAGAACTTCAATCTGAAACATCTGACTCATACAGAGGCCGTAGATACTACACCAGTGCTTAGTAGATTGACCTCAGTGTCTCCTGCTTTAAAGCTCTTCTTCATTCCTGACTGAAAATTGAATGACTGGCTCCATCTAAAACATTTTCTTTCATCACCTTGAGGCTTTGGTTCACTGCTTTCCACACTGGACACACTGCATTTTATTCATTTATTTTGTGTCTTCATAATATCATTAGGTTCAGTGAACACATATTTTCAAATTGGTAGTTTATTCATAAATATTTTCTAAAAACAGGGTTACTATGCTCTGTGACAATATGTATCTAATCCTGAATCAAACATGGCCTCATTATTACATAGAAATTACTATTTTAGGATAATTTATATCACTTCTCTTCTGCATTTTCTAAATAATAAATTGTTTTGGTATACCTATTTTCAGACTTTTCTTCTAATTCAAATAATAAATGAAAGCAAATGGAGTTCTAATACATCTTTTTGGTCCACTTAGTGCAACATATATAGGACGTAATAGAGTGCCAGAAAAGACAACACCTCTATACACCTGCCACAACCTGCTTCCAAAAAGGTACATTGGATTGTGCTTCCTAACCTTATAAGAATAGTTTGGACAGTCCCCTGGACATCATGTTTAACACAGCCCACTGTGAGATCTGAGACCAGCAAAATACTACAGTAAGGAAAAATTTACACTACCATACAGCAGCATGCTATAGACACTGTGAGGACAAGGCACAAGAAAGAACACATACCTACATGGTGGTGACCTTGGCCTACTTTACTTTTACCAGGAGAGTAAACATTCTATCTGTGTTTTTCTCCTCCTGTTTCCAGCTTAGTACAAAGCATGGTATTGCTACTACATTCTTGGTGTGTTCTCTTCTCTTTCTGCAAAAATAATCGTCCCAGAAAGTTATCATTTTGTTATTATTTCTAGTTGCTATTTTCCTTTCCCACTCATTGAAAGCTACTAAATTAAAAAAAAAAAGACAACACTCATGAACTCTTTCTGTCTCTGTCTCAAGGAATCACTTTGCCTGCTCTCACTTAGTCATTATGCTATTATCTAATGCAGACATATGTCTGCACAGACATCAGTTCTCAGACATAAATACGCACAAGGTATTGGACTGATGTACAGATAGTTGCTGTGGATTTTAAAACTCTAAATAATTAAATTTTTAGAATTAACTAGGTTTAAGTTTTACTATGCCAAAGGCCCTCCCAATATTAGAAATATTTACTTCAAACTAATATACAAAGAACAAAATTAGATTTGACACATCTGTATTACCATAACCGATTGACCATCATACACTACAGAAACACAACTTGACAAATCACAATTAAAACAAGATACGTTGAGCTCATTATCAGAGCCAATAACAAAGATAATATTCCCAATTACTAAAAGATTAGATGGAGTATCACAGAATTTTTCATTTACCTTAACACACTAGACCCTGTTCCATTTTTATTCTATGTTGTCTGACAAGGAGGTGCCAGCATGTATCATTTCCTTTTCATTGGCATTTAAATTTAAACTAAAATTTAAAAAAAATGTGATCTATCTCTGGGGCTCTTTATTATGCCTTTCTGCTTATTGAGCATATCTTTAAAATTATAATTAATCTTTCTATATCTGTTTGTCCTGTAGGACTTGAGGTATTGCTAAAATGTGTTTTATGTTGTAATATCAAAAAACTGTTTCATTTTACAAGAAAAATATGATGGGGGCATTTTAAGTCATAATTTGTCCAGGTCTTCCATCATACACATAACTTCTAATAAATGTGTAATTACATAATCAGACTTTTCAGAGCTTAAACCATTGGTATTGAAATCCTGATTATTTTTCTGATTATTGTGTATCTGATTATTTATGATGAACAAACTTTAATTTTCCAAGTGGTGTAAAATGAAAACCATTGATTTGCCAAATATCATTTCTTTGGTTACCTTTTGAGATATTTAGTATAGTCTATGGATTTGGCTTATATAAAGAATAAGTAGGCCACTTTGTATTGCAGTAAATCTCCAACCCCAATAAGTCCATGCCAAAAAAAAAAACCCAACACATAACTCAGTTATGACATTTATAAACTCTACACCTAGATTTGGCAGACGTACCATTATACTAATGTATTCATGTGCTATGAGAAAAGTTGTTACCTTCAGATTCTTTAGGACATGTAATTCTGCTTCACCTGCCTTCCACATCTCTTCCTCTCTCCTTCCTCCTCTACTTTCTAAAACCTCCAGCCCTACCTTTTTCTTCCACTGTCCAATTATGGGCTCTAGCCATTATTTGACCTATTAAAATGAAGATAAGGCTCATATAAAATCGCCTGAGTAAATGACCCTTTCCTCTTCAGGGACTGCCCCTCTTGAGGAAACAAAATTAACATCAGATTATAAACAGCACCAGGTCAACCCACAATATTCACCCCACTTCGTGCAATGAAAAGTCTCTTTTCTCTCAGATATACATTGATCTCAAACATTAAAATTATGCAAATGATAAAGTATAAGAGACACTTAACACCCAGTTTGTCATTATGTCAATTTAAATAAAGCACTCTAACATCTTCCCTAACTTAATAGCTTATCATTCTATACCAGAATTATGTTATGATTTTAGCTTGTATTACCATCTGAAGATCATCCTTCCAAATCTGTCATCTTTCTCAATGCTAAAGAACTTGAGTTGACTATGAGACTATAACTCATCTTCAAACGCTCCTGAATCTGACAGCAACATAAACATTAATGGAAATTATATAAAGCACAAAACACAGCTTCCAAAACTTAATCAAATTGTAGAGATGTTTGGCTGTCTTTATAGTCCCTCATGTCTCAAAACTTTGCAGCATAAGCCTTCTGGCCAGGCATCATCTAGTAGACATTTATAAAACAGAATTATGAAGGACTGCTTACCCTGCTTTTGCAGAGCTATCAGTCAACTATTCTGCACAGTGTGTCCTTTTCCAGGACAGCATTTTTTCTGTAAATTAATTAAGGCAATTCTTGTCCATTGGCTATATCTTTCCACAACTGGAAAAATTCCATTATTCTCAGTTTTTTTGTTATTGTTGCTGTTGTTGATAGTATTGAAACAAGAGTCTCCTGTAGTTTATGCTGGCATCAAACTTGCTGTGCAGCAAAAGATTGTCTTGTCATCGGAATATTCTGCCTCCAACTCCCCAGTCTGGTATTATGTGTATACCATGATACCCGGCCTCAAGAACATTTAGAATCAAGTTTTATGTACTGCTAATATGAACAACAATGAGCCAGATGTGGTGGGGCACGCCTTGGGAGGCATAGGCAGAGAGAGACTATCTGAAAACAAAACAAAACAGAAAAAAACAACAAAAAAATACCCCAAAATGACTTCTGCTTTTGTATTATGTACAATGTGCTAAGCAAGTGAAGGATCTGGACTTGGTTGTCTATTGCCACTCAATGACATCACATTGTGTTGTCACACACAGCCAATGAAGTCACCATAAATGCTATTTTTTCTTTTTTTCCCTTCTTTATTAAATTGGGTATTTCTTTTGTTTTCTCCATCTTTATTAAATTGGATATTTCATATTTACATTTCAATTGTTATTCAATTTCCCAGTATCTAGGCCAACATCCACCTAAACCCTTCCCCTACCCTTCTATATAGGTGTTCCTCTCCCCATCCTCCCCCAATTACCGCCCTCCCCCCAACAATCCTGTTCAATAGGGGTTCAGTCTTGGTAGAACCAAGGCTTCCCCTTCTACTCGTGCCCTTACTAGGCTATTCATTTCTACCTATGCAGTTGGAGCCCAGGATCAATCCAGGTATACTCTTTGGGTAGCGGCTTAGTCCCTGGAAGCTCTGGTTGGTTGGCATTGATGTCGATATGGGGTCTCAAGCACCTTCAAACTCTTTCAGTCCTTTCTCTGAATCCTTCAACGGTGGTCCCGTTCTCAGTTCCATGGTTTGCTGTTGGCTTTCGCCTATGTATTTGCAATATTCTGGCTGTATTTCTCAGGAGAGGTCTACATCCGGTTCCTGTCAGCCTGCACTTCTTTGCTTCATCCATCTTATCTAGTTTGGTGGCTGTATATGTATGGGCCACATGTGGGGCAGGTTCTGAATGGGTGTTCCTTCAGCCTCTCTTGTAAACTTTGTCTCCCTATCCTCCCCCCCACGAAGTGTATTCATGTTCCCCTTTTAAAGAAGGAGTTAGCATCGGCATTTTGGTCATCCTTCTTGAGTTTCATATGTCCTGTGCATTTAGGGTATTTTGAGCATTTGGGCTAATATCCACTTATCATTGAGGGCATACCATGTGTGTTTTTCTGTTATTGGGATACCTCACTCAGGATGATATATTCCTGTTCCATACATTTGCCTATGAATTTCATTAAGTCATTGTTTTTGATAGCTGTGTAGTATTCCACTGTGTAGATATACCACATCTTCTGTATCCATTCCTCTGTTGAAGGGCATCTGTGTTCTTTCCAGATTCTGGCTATTATAAATAGGCTGCTGAGAACATAGTCGAGCATGTGTCTTTGTTATATCTTGAGGCATCTTTGGGGTATATGCCCAAGAGAGGTATAACTGGGTCCTCAGGTAGTACAATGTACAATTTTCTGAGGAACCTCTGAGGATTTCCAGAATGGTTGTACCAGTCTGCATTCCCACCAAAAATGGAGGAGTGTTCCTCTTTCTCCATATCCTCACCAGCATCTGGTATCGCCGGAGTTTTGATCTTAGCCATTCTGACTGGTGTGAGGTGGAATATCAAAGTTGTTTAGATTTGCATTTCCCTTATGACTGAAGATGTAGAACATTTCTTTAGGTGCTTCTCAGCCATTCATCATTCTCAGCTGTGAATTCTTGTTTATCTCTGAACCCCATTTTAATAGGGTAATTTGTCTTCCTGCAGTCGAACTTCATGAGTTTTTTGTATATTTTGGATATGAGCCCTCTATCAGTTGTAGGATTGGTAAAGATCTTTTCCCAATCTGTTGGTTGCCGTTTTGTCCTAACTACAGTGTACATTGTATTACAGAAGCTTTGTAATTTTATGAGATCCCATTTGTTGATTCTTGATCTCAGAGCATAAGTCATTGGTGTTTGCTTCAGGAAGTTTTCTCCAGTGCCCATGTGTTCGAGATTCTTCCCCTATTTTTCTTCTATTAGTTTGAGTGTATCTGGTTTGATGTGGAGGTCCTTGATCCACTTAGACTTAAGCTTTGTACAGGGAGAAAGGAATGGATTGATCTGTATTCTTCTGCATGCTGACCTCCAGTTGAACCAGCAACATTTGCTGAAAATGCTATCTTTTTTCCATTGGATGGTTTTGGATCCTTTACCAAAATTCAAGTGACCATAGGTGTGTCAGTTCATTTTTGGATCTTCAACTCTATTCTGCTGGTCTATCTGCCTGTCTCTGTACCAGTACCATACAGTTTTTATCACTATTGCTTTGTGATACTGCTTGAGATCAGGGATAGTGATTCGCCCGGAAGTCCTTTTATTTTTGAGGATAATTTTAGATATCCTGTTTTTTTGTCATTCCAGATGAATTTGCAAATTGTTCTAACTCTCTGAAAAATTGGATTGAAATTTTGATGGGGATTGCATTGAATTTGTAGATAACTTTGGTAAAATGACCATTTTTACTATATAATCCTGCCAATCCATGAGCATGGGAGATCTTTCCATCTTTTGTGATGTTCTTCAATTTCTTTCTTCTGAAACTTGAAGTTCTTATCATAGAGATCTTTCACTTGTTGGTTAAAGTCACACTGAGGTATTTTATATTATTTGGGAGTATTATGTAGGGTGTCATTTCCCTAATTTCTTTCTTGGCTTGTTTCTCTTTTGTGTAGAGAAAGGCTACTGATTGATTTAGTTAATTTCATACCCAGCCACTTTGCTGAAGCTGTTTATCAGATTTAGTAGTTCTCTGGTTGAACTTTTGGGATCCCTTAAATATTCTATCCTATCATCTGCAAATACTGATATTTTGACTTCTTCCTTTCCAGTCTGTAATCCTTTGATCTCCTTTTGTTGCCTCATTGCTCTGCCTAGAAACTCAAGAACTATATTGAATAATTAGGGAGAGAAGGGTAGCCTTGTCTAGTCCCTGATTTTAGTGGGATTGCTTTACGTTTCTCTCCTTTTAGTTTAATATTAGCCACTGGTTTGCTGTATGTGGCTTTTATTATGTTTAGCTATGGGCCTTGAATTTCTGTTCTTTCCAGGACTTTTATCATGAAGGGGTGTTGAATTTTGTCAATAGATTTCTCAGCATCTAGAGAAATGATCATGTGGATTTTATCTTTCAGTTTGTTTATATAGTGAATTAGGTTGCTGGTTTTCTATGTATTAAACCATCCCTGCATCCGTGGAATGAAGCCTACTTGATCATGGTGGATGATTGTTTTGATGTATTCTTGGATTTGGTTTGCAAGAATTTTATTGAGTATTTTTGCGTCGATATTCATAAGGGATATTGGTCTGAAGTTCTCTTTCTTTGTTGGGTCTTTGTGTGGTTTAGGTATATGGGTAATTGTGGCTTCAAAGAAGCAATTCAGTAGCATGCCATCTGTTTCAATTTTGTGGAATTGTTTGGATAGTGTTGATATGAGTTCTTCTATGAAGGTGTGATAGAATTCTGAACTAAACCCATCTGGACCTGGGCTCTTTCTGGTTGGAAGACTTTTAATGATTGTTTTTATTTCTTTAGAAGTTATGAGGTTGTTTGTATTGTTTTTGTGTTCCTGATTTAACTTTGGTACCTGGTATCTGTCTAAGAATTGTCCCTTTCCTCCAGAATTTCAAAATTTCTTGAATATAGGCTTTTGTAGTAGGATCTGATGATTTCTTGAATATCCTCTGATTCTGTTCTTATGCCTCCCTTTTCATTTCTGAGTTTGTTAATTTGGACACACTCTCATTGTCCTCTTGTTTGTCTGGCTGAGGGTTTATCTATCATGTTGATTTTCTCAAAGAACCAGCTTTTATTTCTGTTGATTCTTTGTATAGTCCTTTTGTTTCTACTTGGTTGATTTCAGCTTTGAGTTTGAGTATTTCCTGCCTTCTAGTCCTCCTTGATGTGTTTGCTTCTTTTTGTTCTGGAGCTTTTAGTTGTGCTGTTAAGCTGCTTATATATGCTCTCTGCTCTTTCTTTCTGCAGGCACTCAGAGCTATGAAATTTGCTCTTAGCATGGCTTTCATTGTGTCCCCTAAGTTTGGATATATTGTACCTTCATTTTCATTAAATTCTAAGAAATCTCTAATTTCTTTCTTTATTTGTTCCATAACCAGTTTATCATTGTTCAACTTCCATGTATATGTGGGCATGCTTTCCTTATTTTTATTGAAGACAAGCTTTAGTCTGTTGTGGTCTGATAGAAACCATGGGATTATTTCTATCTGGCTGTATCTGTTGAGGCCTGTTTTATGACTGATTATATGGTCATTTTTGGAGAAAGTACCCTGAGGTGGTGAGAAGAAGGTATATCCTTTTGTTTTAGGATAGAATGTTCTATAAATATCTGTTAAATCCATTTGGTTGATGACTTTTCTTAGTCTGTCTATGTATCTCTTTAATTTCTGTTCCATGATCTGTCCATTGATGAGATTGCAGTATTGAAATCTTCTACTATTATTGTGTGAGGTACAATGTGTGCTTTGAGCTTTAGTAACATTTCTTTTATGTATTCAGATGCCCTTGTATTTGGAGCATAGATATTTAGGATTGAGAGTTCATCTTGGTGGATTTTTCCTTTGATGAATATGAAATGTCCTTCCTTATCTTTTTTGATGACTTTTGGTTGAAAATTGATTTTATTAGATATTAGAATGGCTACTCCAGCTTGCTTCTTCAGAACATTTTCTTGGAAAGTTGTTTTCCAGCCTTTTACTCTGAGGTAGTGGCTGTGTTTGTCTCTGAGGTGTGTTTCTTGTAGGCAGCAAAATGTTGGGTCCTCATTGTGTATCCAGTTTGTGAATCTGTTTCTTTTTTGGGGGGGGGGGATTGAGTCCATTGTTATTGCTAGATATTAAGGAATAGTGATTGTTGCTTCCTTTTATATTCATGTTTGGATGTGAGATCATGTTTGTGTGCTTGTCTGCTTTCTGTTTTTATTAGTTTCTTGCTTTTTCTAGGGTGTAGCTTGCCTCCTTGTGTTGGCTTCACCATTTATTATCCTTCATAGGGCTGGATTTGTAGAAAGATATTGTGTAAATTTGGTTTTGTCATCGAATATCTTGGTTTTTCCATGTATGTTAATTGAGAGTTTTGCTGGATACAGTAACCTGGGCTGGTATTTGTGTTCTCTTAGGGTCTGTATGACATCTATCTATCCAGGATCTTCTGGCTTTCATAGTCTCTGGTAATTCCGATAGGTCTGCCTTTATATGTTACTTGATCTTTTTCCCTTAGTGTTTTTAATATTCTTTCTTTATTTTGTGCATTTGGTGTTTTGACCATCATGTGATGGGAAGACTTTCTTTTCTGGTCTAATCTATTTGGAGTTCTGTAGGTTTCTTGTATGTTTATGGGCATCTCTTTCTTTATGTTAAGGGAGTTTTCTTCTATGATTTTATTGAAGATATTTACTGGTCTTTTGAGTTGGGAGTCTTCACTCTCTTCTATACCTATTGTCCTTAGGTTGATCTTTTCCCTGAGTTCTGGATTTCCTGTATGTTTTGGGCCAGTAGGTTTCTCCATTTTACATTATCTTTGACATTGTCTCAGGAGTGCTCACACTTCTGGGTTATGAGCTTCTCACAGGGTTTGGGAGCAGGGAGCTGTGTGCTGGGATCATCGAGGTTCCTCAGTTTCTTATTTAGACAAAGAAGGGTATGCTGTCAGGAACAGTCAAGTCCCTGGTTAAATGATCTTTAATAAAGAAGTGGTCTTAAATATCATACTCTGTGAACTTCTGATGATGTTGAAGCCTATTTATCTATGTAAAGTATATCTGAACTGCTAAGCCTTAAGTATTTTAGTTATTTCTATTTGAGTAAATTAAAAAAACACTATTATAATTTAACCAGAATCTAATATAACCATGATTTTAATATATTGCTCTTAACTTGTGGTACTTAATCGTCCTAAACAGTTCATAATGGAAGTTACTAGAAATCCTATGTCTAAGCCTTTTTTTCCTAGGTGAGTTGCATAGGCACAATCCCTATCAAAGAGTAGCAATATTCATTTCAAATTTATTATCAATATAAGATTTCACACCAAACAAAGCCTTAAATCTGCATCAATTTATAAATTCTATTCTAATGTTAAATTAAAACTTCATTTTGCATCAATTGTAAAGATTTGTACCAATGTAAGATATTGCTATACAGTGTGTTTTAAGAGTAAATTTGATAACCTATTCCTATTTATCCATTTCTCTAATTTCTCTGACATTAGTATGTCTCCCCTTTTCTCTTTTTACCCCCTTAGCTTTACCTAAGAAGGAAGGATAGAGGACAGGAAAAGAGAGGTAGAAATCCCTGAAGCTAAGCTCTCTAGTTTCCTTCATGTCCAATCTACAATATTTGTAAATCATCCTTTAAAATGACAAAATATCTGTAATTCATAAAATAACCAGAACTATCTACCTTATCCTTTGTGACTGAGACAACAATCTTTTGCTTGCTATAGCAGAAATGGAATGAAGCATCCCCTTCTGGGTGCTCAAAGGGAAATAGGAAAATTGATTGTTCCAAAGGAGTGTGAGTTGGCATCATTTGCCTTCCAGTCTCTATGTGCTGAGAAAGTTAATGGCTTAGTTGACATTCTGACTGTAACAGTCTGACATGCTGGAAGGGTAAGCTAGGTGTTCTATAAATTTCATGCAAGTAAGGCTTTAGAGGAAACAGCGTTGATGAAGTTGAGGTAGAGTGTAACAAAAATTTAGAATAGAAGGTCCCAGAATCCCACCATCCAGGATTGTGAATCTTTTCAGGCTTTCTTTCTTCTCTTTCATTCTGCAACATACGGACTGTACATGCAATGTATAGCTCTGTAAAGACATATGGAATGTGCAGGGTGTTCGAATTGGTTCATAAAGATCAATAAAGAAAGACAGCTGTCTTTTAGAAGTTAGTTTAATCACATAATCAAACTGTGATATGAATTTCCTTTCTTATCATCTTAAAGTATGATATGTAATAACAAGTCTTGATAATTTTGTACCCAAAAAAGAGTTATTGCCTGTATATAGATATTTAAGTCTCCACCAGTTTCAGAGATGTCTCTGTGCACAGAGACATATACATCACCACATATACATCACTTACCATGTTGATCTTGTTAGACTCCTTCATCTTGTTCATAGCCAGGATGTTCTGGGGGGGGGGTTGTCTCCCTTTGTCATATCTGATTTTTACCAATTTGGAAAGAACCCATGGCTTTTCTTTTCTGGGGGAAATATAGGTATTACACCTTACCCACCCTAACACATTTCCTGTTTTCCATTCTGATATAACGTCTTTAAAATGAACAGATTAGTTTTGTTCAGCAATTTTTCCACAATCTAATATCTTTCAGCTGCCATAGTTTTTGTTATTAGTATTTTAAAAATCCAAGGTTAATAGATTATGTAACACAAGCATTACATAATCTATTCCATTTTTTTTTATTTTTTGTTTTTTGTTTTTTTGTTTTTTTTTTTTTTTGGTGTGCCACCCCTTGCCTGGTAAACATCTCCTTTAGAGTTCAATAAGATCTCTCCACAATCATGTGACCTGTAGGATTATGTGATATGTCTATAACATGTTTTATATTACCAAATATAAAAAGAAAATTTGCTTCATCCTATGAAAGACATATGTGAAACTGTTGTCCATTTTAATTTGTATGGGTATTCCTATAATGGCCATAACTCCCTTCAAATATGTAATTAGCTGTTTGTGAAGCTAAGGCAACAGCCCATTGAAGTCCTGAATATGTGTCTATACTATTATGTATATACTTCCTTTTACCAAATTCTGTAAAATTGAAGACATCTGCTTGCCAAATAGCATTCCTTTGGGTACCTTTAAAGTTACTTATTGTGGGTAATGGAGTTTGGTTATAAAATGACCAAGTAGGATTATGCCACACAATTTTCCTTGGCTTGTAGCCAAAAATAGTGAATTCTTTCTTTATACCTTTTTTAAAACACATTTTGGTGGAATTCTGAAGCCTCAACTCTAGTTCACGTTTTTTTTTAATTGTACTTCTCATTTTCTAATAGATATTTTTATTTACATTTCAAATGTTATCTCCTTTCCTGGTTTCTCCTCCAGAAACCCACTGTCCCATCCTCCTTCCCCCTCCTTCTGCGATGGTGCTCCCCTTTCTACCACCCACTTCGTCCTCCCTCCCTGTCCAGACATTCCCCTACACTGGGGCATTATGCCTTGACAGGACCAAGGGTCCCTGCTCTCATTGATGCTTGACAAGACCATCCTCTGCTACATATGTGGCTGGAGCCAGGTGTAATCTTGGAATGGTGGTTTAGTTCATGGTAGCTCTGCTGGGTCTGGTTAGTTGATATTATACTTTTATGGGGTTGGAAACCCCTTCAGCTCCTTCAGTTCTTTCTCTGATTCCTCCATTGGGGAAGCCATTCTCTTACTCTTTTTTTATTAGATGTACTTTTATTTATAGTTCAAATGTTATCCCCTTCCCACTAATCAAACCCCACACCCTTTCTTGCCTCCCCACTCTTATATCCTGCTACACTTGGGGATCCAGCCTTGTTGTCCAAGAAGTCCACCATCTGCGACATATGAATCTGGAGCCATGCATCTGTTCATTTGTACTGTTTGGAGGGAGGTTTGGTCCTTGGGAACTCTGTTTACTATTGTTGTTCTTATGGGGTTGCAAGCTCCTTCAATCTTTTCACTAACACCTCCAATGGGAACCCCATTCTTAGGTCAACTGTTGGCTCCTAGCATTCACCTCTGTATTTGTTATGCTTTGGAAGAGCTTCTCAGGAGACAAATATATCAGGTTCCTGTCAGTATGTACTTCTTTCCATCAGCAATATTGTCTGGGTTTGGTGGCTGTATGTATATGGGCTGAATCCTCAGGTGGGGCAGGCTGTGAATTGCCATTACCTCAGTATCTGCTCCAGACTTTTTATCCATATCTCCTCCTATGAATATTTTTGTTCCCCTTTTTAAGAAGGACTTAAGCATTTGCACTTTGGTTATCTTCTTCTAAAGCCTCATGTGGTCTGTGTGTTGTAATTTGTGTAAACCAAGTTTTTGGGCTAATATCCACTTATCAGTGAGTGCATATCATGTGTGTTCTTTTGTGATTGGGTTACCTCATTCAGGATTATATTTTATAGTTCCTTCCATTTGCCTGAAAATTTCATGAAGTCATTGTTTTTAATAGCTGAAAAATACGCCATTGTGTAAATGTACCACATTTTCTGTACCCATTCCTCTGTTGAAGGAATCTGGTTTCTTTTCAGCTTCTGGTTATTATAAATAAAGCTGCTATGAACATAGTAGAGCATGTGTCCTTGTTATATGTTGGAGCACCGTTTGGGTATAGCTTGGTCTTCAGGTAGTACTATGTCCAAGTTTTTGAGGAATGGTTGTACAAGCTTGCAATCTCACCAACAATAGAGAAGTGTTCCTCTTTCTCCACATTCTCCCCAGCATCACCTGCATTTTTTATCTTAGCCATTCTGAGGAGTGTGATGTAGAACCTCAGGGTTGCTTTTATTTTCATTTTCCTGAAAACTAAGAATGTTGAACATTTTTAGGTACTTCTCAGCCATTCAAAATTCCTCACCTGAGAATTTTTTGTTTACTTCTGTACCCTATTTTAATAGGGTTGTTTGACTTCTGGAGTCCAACTTCTTGAGTTGAAGAGAAGAATGCTACTGCATATCAGAGAGTATACCATACTACATTGCAAGAAAATATATGGACTCATGAAAAGATGGTTTAAATGGCATTCAAGTAAATTTATCCACTGGACAGAGACTGAGGGAAACCAGGCACCACAGCATTTCTGCTTTGTGGGATAAAGGAATGCACAAATATAACAGTTCTCTGGCAAAGTTTTGTGGGAAATAAACCTATGCTTTGTCAACCTCATAGAACTGACCTTAAGATTTTGGACTGGTCAGAATATAGGAGAGTTGAGAGACTGAATAATTATGCTAGTGGCTCTCTGTCTCTGCCTATCCTCCCCTACACAGCTTTGTCTGCTAGACTCTGGTGGATGCACAGGTTATCAGCAAGGATACTATAGAAGTTGGGTGTTGTCTTAGAGAATGTGCTTAGCCTGAAAGAACAATTCCAGCCTATGAAAGGGCCTATTGTAGCATGAGTTTGGATGCCTTATGTGTTATTATTCGGAAATATTAGCTTTATTCTACATTCTAAATTAATACTTTTGATGTGTCTTGTTTTGACTGTAATTTGACTAATTGTGTTTCAAAAGCCTATTCTAAGCATTCTGTAATTATTTCATAACAATCTGCTTATGTGATGGCCTGTAAATATTATTGAAGATTGGTTTGATGACAAGGTCTACAGGTTATTGAAGTGTTAATAAGGGCATTGGCCAGGACTAAATACATGATAAAAACCAAGCTAAAGGTGTTGTACGTTTGATTACCTTAATAACCACTACTGCTACAGCTGTTATTGCCCTATCCCAAAGGGTTCAAACTGCTAATTTTGTACTTGGCATTGCATACACAGTAGGATATAGATGATAAAATGCAACAAAAATTAAATGCCTTATTTGAGGTATTTTGAAAAAAAAACAGGGATTAAAATGCCGACTAGATTAGGTGTCATGCTAATTATCAATGGATATGTGCAATGACAAAATTTTTTAATGATACTACATATACTTGGGAGAGTGTCCAATCTCACTTGCAAAATGTTTGGAATCATGTGAGGAGCTGTCCGAGGAGCTGTCCTCACAGATGTGAGGAGCTGTCCGAGGAGCTGTCCTCACAGATGTGAGGAGCTGTCCTCACAAACTCCATTACAAGATGGCACCGGCATCCGGCAGAACGCACCTAGTAAAAAGGGCAATACGCAGGCGCCTGGTAACTTCCCTACTCAAAGGGACACGTACGTTTTGGTACCTCATCTGGCATAATTGGCAGCGACCAGTCAGAGAGTGACACGTCCTAGGCGAGGATAGTTTCCTATATAAGGGACGGTTATTCCTCACTCGGCGTCTCCGCATTGTAAGCTTATGCTCTCCCTCTCAAGACGCATTAAAGCTTTTCTGCAGTAGGATCCTGTGTGTGCCGCGTCGTTCCTGCTGGCGAGACGTAGCGCGGGACATCTGGTGCCAAAAACCCGGGAAAGACCTCGCCATTGTCAGCACCTTCGGAGATCCCTTGGCAACAAGGAGGATTCAGAACTGCAGGTAGATACGTTCGGAGAGGCAGCCCTGTCTTGGACTTTGGTCTGGGGTTGTTACCGCCTTGGGAAGGATTTGTTGAGGCTATAGTATTTGTCCTGGGAGCCACCCTACTCTTTATGTTCTGTTTTCACCGTTTTCACTGTTAAAAGGACGATCACAGCAGCTGAAGGCGCGTCTCAGTCTCTTGTATATAAGTGAGCTTCGCGCAGCTCCCTTTTACCTTCGATTTTGACTGTTGAGGAACAAGGACGCGATAAGGCTGACATAGATAAGCGGCACCATCCGGGGAGGCGCGTGTAAGACTCCCGTACATAAGAGAGCAGCGTGTCCGTCTCTACCCTTTCACCTCACGCCTTGTCAGACGGACGTAGATAAGCCGCCGGTGTTCCTGGCCCATCATGGGATCCTCATAGTCTGTGGTCACGGCCTTGGAAACAGTGTTAAAGCAGAGGAACATCAAAATTGGAGGAGGAACACTTAAAAACTTTGTGAAGGAGGTGGGGAGGGTGGCGCCTTGGTTTGCCTGTTCAGGCTCGTTTACGATTGCCTCATGGAACAAACTTGGAAAAGACCTTGACAGAAAATTGGCGGAAGAGGATCTGCGCCGAGGGACCAAAGCTATATGGAAGCTGGTTAAGAATTGTTTAAAGGATGAAATGTGTAAGGCAGCAGTAGAAGAAGGACAGGCCACTCTCGAGGTAGTCTGGGAAAGTCTGTCAGAAACCGAACGTAGTGAGAGGTTGGGCGCACGCAAGAAAAAAGACGTCCGAAGAAAGAAAAAGGGCCCTCCTGGTAAGTCCGCAGACAAGGGAGAATTGAAATTTTCAGATTCCAGCACTTCCTCCTCTACACATAAACCAGGAGCCAGCCTATACCCTGTGAAAGAGCTAGAAGCGCTGAACCTCGACAGTTCTGAAAGCTCTGAAAATAAAACCTTAGACTCAGAGGAGGAGGCCGAGCTAGTGCTGTTAGTATTCTTGAAACCGCCGGTATAATTAAAACCACTAGTAAGGTGGCAGATATTTTCCGAAAAATCCAAATTATCCTATTAAATAGAAGATTCCCTGTATACATTACTCATATACGGGCCCATACTGGACTCCCTGGCCCAATGAGTTCAGAGAATGATTTGGCTGACAAAGCCACAAAAATGATAGCTGTGGCCCTGGCCTCTCCTTTAGAGGCCGCTAAAGCCTTTCATGGCAATTTCCATGTCACCTCAGAAACTTTACGCCGCCGCTTCTCTATAACTAGAAAAGAGGCACGTGATATAGTCACCCAATGCCAACAGTGCTGCCAGTTCCTCCCAGTTCCTCACATCAGGGTCAACCTGAGAGGAATACAGCCATTGCAAATCTGGCAAATGGATGTTACTCATAATTCTACTTTTGGAAAATTACAGTTTGTGCATGTATCTATAGACACATGTTCTGGCATTCTACATGCCACCCCACTTACAGGAGAAAAAACAACACATGTCATTCAGCACTTCCTTGAAGCATGGAATGCTTGGGGAAAGCCAAAATGTGTAAAAACTGACAATGGCCCCGCCTACACATCTCAAAAATTCCGTCAGTTTTGTGCTCAGATGCAGGTTACCCACCTGACGGGCCTGCCCTACAACCCTCAAGGACAGGGAATCATAGAGCGTGCTCATCAGACACTCAAATCATATTTAATAAAACAAAGAAGGGGAATTATGATAGAACTCCCCCCAACACCCCGAGTGGCCACTGCTCTGGCCCTTTTTACCTTAAATTTTTTAAATCTTGATGAAGCTGGACAAACAGCGGCTGAGCGACATTGCTCAGAGCCCAAGAGGACAAAAGAATTAGTCAAATGGAAGGATGTATTAACAAATGAATGGAAAGGCCCTGATCCTGTTTTAATAAGATCCAGGGGAGCTGTCTGTGTTTTTCCACAGGACAATGAAAATCCCATATGGATCCCAGGATGACTTACTCAGAGCATCACAGCAAGTGATCAAGAAGGGACTGGGACTCCTGCACCTCCTCACTCTTCTTCCATGGATGCCAGCAAAGGTGCAGGGCGAGCTACGATGGGGAGTAATGTCAACCTTTCCACTCCCGATGCCGGTGATGTACCACTAACAGGGATTTAGGGTTGGCCTATTTACCTAAGGATCCACAGGTTGAACGACTAAAAGAAAATAGGACTATTCCCCTTAAGGGCAGCCTTTGTTTTGGCATATTCAACAAAACATCTTTTGATCTCCCTTGCATTATGTTATATAATCAATCTTCTGCTTGGTTAAGGGAGGCCACATGGGGAACTGGTGAGGAGGACATTGTGGCTAACGCCACAGTTCTCTATCGTGGTGGCCTTACATTGCGTTAATGGTAGCTTCACTGATCTTACGCCCATGGCGATGCTACTTGGAGGAAAGGGCGAAAAGGGACGGTTGTCATTTTCCCGGATGGGGAATATCAAACCTGCTGCCTTTGTCTGGACAGCTACTCATATAAAATATCGCAGTAGTTACCCGCATGCCTCGCTTTATCCCGATCCCTGTTGATACCTCGGGGACCATGACCTTATTTAGAGGAAAAAGAGATTTTGGTACTTCTGCAATTATTGCTGGCATTATTGCTACGGCAGCAGTCGCTGCCTCGGTTACTGCCTCGGCATTGGCCTTGTCAAATTCAGTACAGACAACCCAAACTATCAATGATTTATCGGCCACCGTCTCTGTGACTCGGGACAGACAGGCCTCGGCCAATACTCAGACATAGGGAGGCCTTATGCTTGTCAACCAACGTATAGATCTGGTCCGAGAGCAATTAGACATTCTATGGCAACTGGCCCAGCTTGGCTGTGAGCAAAAACTCCCAGGCCTTTGTGTCACCTCCATATAATATGACAAATTTACCCGAGCTGCTAATCTGTCTAAGAGTCTTTCACAGCATCTGTTACAGAATTGGACCTCGGAGTTTGAACAGACACTTCGGGAGCTGAGAGCGACCATCATTCAAGTAAATTCTACCCGACTGGACCTGTCTTTGACGGAGGGATTGTCGTCCTGGATCACCTCAGCAGTCTCTTATTTCAAGGAATGGGTGGGAGTGGGACTTTTTGGAGTGATCCTCTGCTGTGGATTAGTGTTACTCCTCTGGTTGCTTTGCAAATTGAGATCTCAAACAAGAAAGGACAAAGTAGTGATCGCCCAGGCACTTATAGCCCTTGAACAAGGAGCATCAGCCGATATCTGGTTGACCATGCTCAAGCAACAGGTTGCCGGCTGGACAGCTCTTGCACTCCTAGAACCTCGGTTCATTGCACAGGATTAGAGTGTCCAGCTTGAGCAGCCCATGAGGGGTGACGAGCTTAGCATCGCACAGGGAAGTTCTACCAAATACGCTCCCTGGAAGGCATGTCATATTACATGAGGGTTTCTGCCCCAGTTTTCCCTCCCTCGAAAAATGGCAGTGCGACGGGTCGGGAGTGCCCTGGGTCCCAACAACAGCCTAAGGGTATCTCTCTTGTACAGGTTCGCCAACTTTGTACGAGGATATGACCTCTGTCTTCGCCCTCCTATATCTGGGTGTCCTGTTTGCTTAAAAAAACAGAAAAGGGGGAGATGTGAGGAGCTGTCCAAGGAGCTGTCCTCACAGATGTGAGGAGCTGTCCGAGGAGCTGTCCTCACAAACTCCATTACAAGATGGCACCGGCATCCGGCAGAACGCACCTAGTAAAAAGGGCAATATGCAGGCGCCTGGTAACTTCCCTACTCAAAGGGACACGTACGTTTTGGTACCTCATCTGGCATAATTGGCAGCAACCAGTCAGAGAGTGACACGTCCTAGGCGAGGATAGTTTCCTATATAAGGGACGGTTATTCCTCACTCGGCGTCTCCGCATTGTAAGCTTATGCTCTCCCTCTCAAGACGCATTAAAGCTTTTCTGCAGTAGGATCCTGTGTGTGCCACGTCATTCCTGCTGGCGAGACGTAGTGCGGGACAGAATCATGCAACTTTGTCTTTGGACTTATTAAAATTACACCAAGAAGTTATTTAGTAAAAGCAGAGCTTCCACATTTTGATGTAGCTCAGTCAGCTCGAGCTCTAAGACAGTTGCAGAGTTGATTTCTGACTTGGTCTGCACTACTGCAACACAACATTTTTGTTGTCACACTTGGTATAGTTTTGCACCTTTGTATAATGTTGTCATTTGTCCTTCAGGACATGTCACAATTTTACATTTGAAGAGTCAGATACATGGTCTCCATCTAAAAACATCCTCCTCTCTTCTTTGACTGAATATGCCCAATGACAGGTAAGAATATTCTTGAATTCCTATCAACCTAAGACAGAATATACATCAATGTTACCTATGGAAGAGGAGGTCTTTGGTCCTGTGAATGCTCAATGCCCCAGTGTAGGGGAATTCCAGGGCAGTTAGGTGGGAGAGTGTGGAGGTTTGGGGTAGCACTATCATAGAAGGAGGCAGAGAGGGGATGGGATAAGGGGTTTTGAGAGGAGAAAAAGAAAAGGGGAATAATATTTGAAATGTAAATAAATATCCAATAAATTTTTAAAGATATAAAATTGTGTTTCTCAACTGTTAGTGATTCCTACCTTGAGAATTCTCTGTTTAGTTCTGTATCTTAATTTCAACTGGGTTATTTGTTTTTGTAAAATTATATATGGTGTTTATATTCTTCAGTTCTTTATATAT
The DNA here is from genome assembly GCF_021556685.1 of Rattus norvegicus. Lineage (NCBI taxonomy): Eukaryota > Metazoa > Chordata > Mammalia > Rodentia > Muridae > Rattus > Rattus norvegicus. Next base: position 250,250,525 of record NC_141534.1, read on the forward strand.
TGTGGATATTAGTCCTTTGTCAGACATAAGGTTGGTGAAGACCTTTGTCATTCTGTAAGCCACCTTCATATCCTACTGATGGTGTTCTTTGTTTTACAGAATCTTTTCATTTTCATGAGTTCTCGTTTAGTAAATATTTATCTTAGTGCCTCAGCTATTGGTGTTCTCTTCAGGGAGTATTCTCCTATACCAATGCCTTCAAGGCAGTTTCCCACTTTCTCTTCTATGAATATAGTATGCCCAGTTTTATGTTGAGCTCTTTGAACCACACGGCCTTGAGTTTTGAGCATGGTGATAAATATTAATTTATTCACAGTATTCTATTTGCAGATGTCCAGTTAGGACAGCACCATTTTTTGAAGATGCGTTCTGTTTTTTTTTTTTTTTTTCACGTTGTATGGTTTTGTTTTCTTTTTCAAAAATCAAGTGGTGGTAAGAGTTCGTGTATATTTCTGGGTTTTTGATTCAATTCCACTGATTAATATGTCTAATTCTATCCTAATACCATACAGCGTTCTTTTGTTTGTTTGTTTAGTTCTTTTGTTTGTTTCGTTTTGTTTGTTATTGCTCTGTAGTACAGCCTCCTATCAGAAATGGTATAAGTCCAACAGTTCTTCTATTATACAGGATTGTTTTAACTATAATGTAGTCCTCATGGAAGATGAAAATTAAACTTTCAAGGTCTGTAAAGAATTGTGTTCGAATTTTAATGGAAATTGCATTGAATCTGTAAATTTCTTTGGGTAAGGTGGGCATTTTTACTATGTTAATTGTACTGATCCATGAGCATTGGAGGTCTTTCCACTATGTGATATCTTCTTCAATCCATTTTTCAGAGACTTGGAGTTCTTTTCATACAGGTCTTTCACTCACGTTTTTTGGAGTTACATGGAATATTTTATACTATTTGTGGCTAGTGTGAAGGGTATTTTTTCTGTGATTTTCTAACCTACTATAAAAGAGGGCTACTGAATTTTTTAAATTAATTTTGTATCCAGCAACTTTGCTGAAAATATTTATCAGCTGCAGGAGCCTCTGTTTGAAATTTTTGTGTCATTTTTGTAGACTCTCATATTTGCAAATAGCAATACTTTGACTAATTTTCTAATTTGTATCTAATTGATCTCCTTTAATTTTTTTATTCTTCTAGCTGAAACTTCAAATACTATATTAAAGAGATATGGAGAAAATGGACAACCTTGTCTTGTCTCTGATTTTAGTAGAATTGAATTAAGTCTCTCCATTTAATTTGATGTTGCTATTGGCTTGTTGTACTTATTATGTTTCGGTAAGCACTTCGATCCCTGATCTGTCCAAGACATTCAACATGAATGTGTGTTAAATTTTTATAGGTTATGCAGAATATAATAAGATCATCATATGTTTTTTCATTCTTTTTTTATATAGTGAATTACATTGATGGGTTTTTGTGTATTTAACCATGTCTACATTCTGGAATGATGCCTGCCTGATTATGGTGGATGTTATATTCTATGTGTCAATTGACTTGGTTTAAAAGTATATGTTGAATATTTTCCTCTATGTTCATAAGGGAAATTGCTCTGACATTCTCTTTATTTCCTGATTTCCTGATATTTTGTGTGGCTTAGTTCACATAGTAACTGAGGCCTCAGAATGAGTATGCTATGTTCCTTCTGGTTCTATTTTTTTGGAATAAATCGTGGAGTGTTATCTGTTTCTATTTTATTGGAATAGACTGTGGAGTGTTAGTATTAGCTCTTCTGTGAAAGTCTGGTAGAATTTTGCATTAAAACATTTAGCCATTTATTTTTTGGTTAAGAGATTTTAATGACTGTTTCTATTTTGACAGGGCTTAGAAGAGTATTTGGATTGTGTATGTGATCTTGATTTAACTTTTGTAAGTGTGATCCATCAATAAAAGCATCCATTTTGTTTAGATATTCCAAATTTGTGGAGTATAGGCTTTGAACGAGACCTAATGATGTCTTGTATTTCACCATTGTCTGTTGTTTTGTATCCCTTTTCATTTCTGATTTGGTTGACTTGGATATTGTCTCCTTGTCTTTTAGTTAGTTTGACTGAGAGCTTATTCATCATGATTTTCTGAAAGAAACAGCTCTGGGTTTAGTTGATGGTTTGTATTGTTTACTTTGTTTTCACTGATTGATTTCAGGCCATAGTTTGACATTTTTCTGCCATGTACTTCTCTTTCAGATGTTTGTTTGCTTTTTCTTCTAGAACGTACAGGCATACTTTAAGTTGCAAGCATGAGATCTCCTCAAGTTATTTATGAAGTCATTCAGTTCTCATGAACTTTTCTGTTAGCAGTGCTTTCATTGTGTCCCATAACTTTGAATACGTTAGCTCTTCATTTTCATTGAATTCTATAAATTCTATAATTTCATTATTTCTTCATTGACATAGAAAATATTGAGTATAACATATGTCCTTATGGAATAGTAGAGTGTCCTTTGGGTATATGCATAGAAGTGGTATAGCTGTATCTTCTGATAGAACTGTTTCCAATTAGTACCTCAATACAAATCCAGATAGACTGAATCTAATAGAAGAGAAATTGGAAAAGAGTCTAGAATGCATTGGCACAGGGAAAAATTCCTCAAACCAAATGCCAATGGTTCAGGCTCTAAGATCAACAATTGATAAATGGGACCTCATGAAAGTGAAAAGCTTCTTTAAGGCAAAGGAGACTGTCAATAGGCCAAAACAGCAATGTACAGATCAGTAAAGGATCTTCATTAACCACACATCTAATAGAGAGCTAATATCCAAAATATATAGATAACTCAAGAAGACAGACTCCAAAAAAAGCCGAATTAACACAATTTTAAAAATGGGCTACAAAGCTAAAGAGAGACATCTTAGCAGAATAATCTCAAATGGCCAAGAAACACTTAAAGGAATATTCCATATCCTTAGTCATGTGGAAATGGAATTCAAAACGATCCTGATATTCTACCTTATACCAATCAGAATGGCGAAGACCAAAATCTCAAATGTCAGCACATGCTGAAAAGGGTGTAGAGAAAGAGAAACACTCCTACATTGTTGGTATCATTGCAAACTAGTCAATGGAAATCAACCTGTTACCTCAACAAGGGGTATTTCAATTTTCTTCTGTTTGTCCAAGATTGCTCTGTGATGAATATATGTTCAATTTTGTAGAAGATTCCATGAGATACTGTGATAGTTTGCATATGATGGGCCAATGGAGTGGAACTATTAGAATGTGTGACCTTGTTGGAGGAAGTATGTCACTATGGGAGTGGGCTTGGAGACCCTCCTTCTAGCTGCATGAGGATGCTCAGTCTGTTCCTGGCTTCCTTCAGGTGAGGATGTAGAATTCAGCTCCTATTGCACTATGCCTGCCTGGATGCTGCCATGCTACTGCCTTGGTGATAATGGACTGAACCTCTGAACCTGTAGCGAGCCCCAATTAAGTGTTGTCCTTGTATTGTTCCCAGCAATAAAACCCTAACTAAGACAGATACTGTGAATAAAATATATTCCTTTTGAGTTCAAGGTGAAATGTTCTGTAGATAACCATTAGGTCTATTTGATTCATAACAACTGTTGACTTCATTATTTCTGTTTAGTTTCTGTTTCCATTTCATGTATGTTGGTGAGAATGGAGTATTCAAGTCTTACAACTAATGTGCGGGTTTCAATATGTGATTTAAGCTTTAGTACTGTTTCTCTTCTGAATGTGGGTTCCCTTGCATTTGTGGCATAGATGTTCAGAGTTGAGACTTAAACATGGTGGATTTTTCTTTTGATAAGTATTAAATGTCCTTCTCCATCTCTTTTGAATACTTTTGGTTGAAAGTTAAAGTGGAAATGTCTGATTGTATCACATGTTACAGACTCATGAGAGCTTTTGGTAAAGCTGATTTTTGTGGTATTTTGCTGAAGCAGACTCGTCTGAGGTTTTGCTGAAGCAAGATCCAGAAGGACATAAGATATTTGGAGAATGTGTAAGTAGGACCCAAAAGACAGTGACAAGGCACCTACCCTTGCATCACTATCTAAGCAATGCTTCATTGATCTCATGTCTTCCCTGATCTTCACTTCATTGAGGCAGGCACTGGAAAGAACCTCTCAACACATTCAGGCTGGTCCCTGCCTCCCCTAAAGACTCGTTTCAATTCAGCTAAGGCCTCACTGTTCCTGCTGAATCATGCCTCTTTTGCTGATTTGCTTTTGCTGATACTTTTGAATTAGACTGCTGGTATCTTGGCAATGAGAATTGGAATCATCCCAAAAGAAGTACTTCTAAACAGGCCTATGTCACCTTTTAGTATATACCATATTTTCTCCCCTACTTTTGGATGGTAGGCTAGAAAGGTGGTGGAAGCATTTAAGAATCCTTAATAAAGTAGATTTTGAAAAAAATTAAGCCTACATAAAGTCTATTTTATTAGATATTATAGTGGCTGCTCCAGCCATATGATTGGAATGTTTATGTACCCATTCTGTTAGCCTGTGCCATTTTATTGGGGATTGATTCCATTGATGTTGACAGATATTAATGGTCGAATTCTAATTTCTTTTATTTTTTATTGATGGGGTAGTGTGTATATGTGTGCGTGCGTGCGTGCGCGTGCGCGCGCGCGTGTGTGTGTGTGTGCGTGTGTGTGTGTTTTATAATTGGTTTCACTAGTGTGAAGTTATTTACTTCTGTGTTTTCTTGGGTATAGCTAGCCCCGTTGGGTTGGAGCTTTCCTTCTAATACTCTGTGTATGGCTGGATTTGTGGAAATACATTCTTTAAATTTGGTCTTTCATGAAATATATTATTTTCTCCATCTATAGTGCTTAAAGTTTTGCTAGTTATAGTAATCCGGGCTCTAATCTGTTATCTCTTAGGGTCTGCAAGACATGAGTCCTGGCCCTTATGCACTTTAGAGTCTCTGTTTGGAAGTCAGGTGTTATTCTAGTAAGTTTGCCTTTATATATTACTTGGTCTTTTTTCTCTTGCACCTTTTAGTGTTCTTTATTTTGTCTATACATTTATTGTTATGATTATTCTGTGGCAGGAGGGTTTTCTTTTCTGATCCAATCTATATTGTACTCTCTAAGCTTCTTGTATGTTTATAGATACCTCTATCTTTAGGTTAGGGAGATTTTGTTCTATTACTTTGTTAAAGACATTTTCTTAGCCTCAGAGCTATTCCTCCAATTCTTTTTTTCCTTTTATCTTTTATTTCTTGGGTATTTTCTTTACTACATTTCAAATGTTATCCCCTTTTCCAATTTACCCTCTGGAATTCCCCTATCTTTTCCCCCATGTCCTTGCATCTATGAGAGAGTTCTCCCAAACACTCATCCACCTACTCCCTCCCATCTCCAAGTGTTGGCATTCCCCTACATGGAGTACATGGAGGCATTGAGCCTTCATAGGTCCAAAGCTATCTCCTCTCCCTGTTAACAGATAAAGCTATCTTCTGCTATATATTTGGATGGAGGCATGGGTTCCTTCCTGGGTGCGCTCTTTGGTTCATGGTTTATACTCTAGGAGTACTGTGTGTGTCTGGTTGGTTGATATTTTTGTTATTTGAATGGGGTTGAAAACCTCTTCACCTCCTTCTTTCAACTCTTCCATTGGGGGCCCCGTTTTCAGTCCAATGGTTGAGAGCATCTGACTCTTTATTTTTCTTGCTCTGGCAGACCCTCTCAGGAGACAACTATATCAGTTTCCTGTCAGTATGGACTTCTTGGCATCGACAAATTGTCTGGGATTGGTGACAGTATATGGTATAGGATGGATCCCCTGTAGGGCAGTCTGTGGAAGATCTTTCCTTCAGTCTCTACTCCACACTTTCTCTCTTTGTTTGCTTCTGTGAGTATTTTGTTCTCCCTTTTAAGAAGGACTGAAGCATCCACTCATGGGTCTTCCAACTTCATGAGCTTCATGTGGTCTGTGGATTGTATCTTGGGTATGCTGAGCTTTTGGGCAAATAGCCACTTCTCAGTAAATGCATACCATGTGTGCTCTTAGGTGATTGGGTTACCTCACTCAGGATGATATTTTCTAGTTCAATCCATTTACCTAACAATTTCATGAAGTCATTGTTTTTAATAGCTGAAAAATGCATCATGTAAATATACCACATTTTCTGTATCCATTCCTCTGTCGAAGGACATCTGGGTTCTTTCCAGCTTTTGGCTATTATAAATAAGGCTGCTAAGAACATAGTGGAGCATGTGTCCTTGTTATATTCTAGACCATCTTTTGGGTATATGCCCAGAAGTGGTATAGCTTGGTCCTCAAGAAGTACTATGTCCAATTTTCTGAGAAACTTCTGGACTGGTTTCCAGAGTTGTTACACCAGTTTACAATCCCACCAAAAATGGAGTGTTCTTCTTTCTCCACAACATTCCCACCATCTACTTTCACCTGAGTTTTTGATTTTAGCCATTCTGACTGGTGAGGTATTATCTCAGGGTTGTTTTGAGTTTCATTTTCCTAATTACTAAGGATGTTGAACATTTCTTTAGGTGCTTCCCAGCCATTCAATATTCTTCAGGCGAGAATTCTTTGTTTAGCTTTGTACCCATTTTTTAAAAGAATTATTTGATTCTCTGGTGTCTAACTTCTTGAGTGCTTTACATATATTCAATGTTAGCCCTCTCTCAGATATAGTATTGGTAAAGTCCTTTTCCCAATCTGTTAGTTACCATTTTATCCTATTGACTATGTCTTTTGCCTTACGGAAGCTCTGTAATTTTATGAAGTTCCATTTGTTGATTCTTGATCTTAGAGCATAAGCCATTGGTGTTCTATTCAGGAAACTTTCACCTTTGCCTATGTGTTCTATCTTTTTCTTAACTTCTCTTCTACTAGGTTCAGTATGGTTGTATATGGAGGTCTTTGTTCTACCTGTACAAGGAGATAATTGAGTAGGTCGATTTGAATTCTTATACATGGTGACCTCTACTTGAATTAGCACCATTCACTCAAAATGTTGTGTTTTTCCACTGGATAATTTTAGCTCCTTTGTCAAAGATCAAGTGACCATAGGAGTGCGGGTTCATTTCTGTGTCTTCAATTCTATTCCATTGATCTACCTGCATGTTTTTTTTACCAATACTATACAGATTTTATCATGATGGCTCTGTAATACAGCTTGATATTTGGGAGCATGATTCCCCCAGCTGTTCTTTTATTTTTTCCTTTTGAGAATATTTTTCCCTATCCTTGGTTTTTGTCTTCCTAAATTAATTTGAAAAGTTCTCTTTCTAACTCTATGAAGAATTGAGTTGGGATTTTGATGGGGATTGCACTGAATCTGTAGATTGCTTTCGGCAAAATTGCCATTTTTACTATATTAATTCTGCCAATCCATGACATTGGAGATCTTTCCATCTTCTAAAATCCTCAATTTGTTTCCTCAGAGTCTTGAAGTTCTTGTCATACAAATCTTTCTCTTGCTTGGTTAGAGTCACACCAAGGTATTTTATATTGTTTGTGACTATTGTGAATGTTGTCATTTCCCTAATTTCCTTCTCACCCATTTATCCTTTGAGTAGAGAAAGGCTACTTAATTGTTTGAGTTAATTTTTATCCAGCCAATTTGCTGAAGTTATTTATGAGGTTTTCTAGTTCTCTGGTGGAATTTTGTGGTGACTTAAGTATACTATCAAAATCCAAGAACAAATCAAAATGATTATCCATCTTGATCAAGTAGACTTCATCTCAAGGATGCAAGGATGGCTCAACATATGGAAATACATCATCATAATGCACCATATAAAATAGGATCACAGAAAAAAACCACATGGCCATCTCAGTAGATGCTGAGAAAGCATTTACCAAAATTCCACACCCCTTCACGATAAAAGTCTTGGAAAGATCAAGAATTCAAGGCCCCTACCTAAACATAATAAAAGCAATATACAACAAACCAGTAGCAAAATTAAACTTAATGGAGAGAAACATCAAGCAATCCCACTGAAATCAGGGCTCTAGACAAGGCTGCCCACTCTCTCCCTACCTACTCAATGCAGCATTTGAAGTCCTAACCAGAATAATTAGATAACAAATAGGGTTCAAAGTGATATAAATTGGAAAGGAAGAAGTCAAAATATTCCTACTATTCTTAGGTTTGGTCTTTTTATACTATCCAAAATTTCCTGAATGATTAGTGTTAGAAACTTTGTATGTTTGCATTTTACTTGAACATATCAATTTCTGCTACCATATTTTCTATGCTTGAGATTCTTCCATCCCTTGTATTCTGTTGATGATACTTGAATCTGTAGGTCCTATTCTCTTTCCTAGGTTTTCTTTCTCAAGTATTGTCTAACTTTTGTTTTCTTTATTGCTAGTCCTCTTTATATTTTCTGGTCTTGAACAGTATTATTCACTTTGTTTTGTATATTTTTGTATTTCCTCATATCTATACATTTCCTCTACCTGTTTGATTTTATTTTACTATATTTCTTTAAGGGACTTATTTTTTAATTACTTTTATTTTTTTATAGTCCAATCATTAGTCCCCTCCTCGCCCAGCCGCCCATAGCTCTTCATCTTATTCCTCCTCTTCCCATGTCTCCAAGTACATGTCCCCACTCCACCATACCTCCCACATCCTGAGACCTTAAGTCTCTGGAGAGTTAAGTGTATTTTCTCTCACTGAGTCCAGACTAGGCAGTCCTCTGAGGTTTATGAGTAGGAGGCCTCTGACCAGTTCCTATAATGCTGCCTTGTATGAGCTCTTTGTGGTTCAGTGTCTGAGGGATCTCACTGGTCCAAGTTAGTTAAGACTGCTCATCTTTTCTCTTTTTAAATCCTTGTTTATTTTAATATTCTATTGTGTCATGAATAAGTAATGTACTGAGTTACAACATTTTTACTCTTTCCTTCCATGACTCCTTAACCTTCTATCCACTTATTCTAAACTTCATGCCTAGTTTAATTATTCTTTTAGTTTTTTCAAGACAGAATTACTCTATGTAACAGCCTTGGCTGTCTTGAAACTTGTTGTTCATACTATGTTGTATCTTAAGTCAAAGAGATCTTCCTGGGAATACAGTCATTTGCCACCGTGACTATTTGATTATTCCTGTTAAAATATTCATATATTTATATTATCAATACAGAATGAGAACATACCGAGTATATTTAGTGTTGTTCATATGTAGATGTATTCATTCTCAAACTCATTATTAATATATTAATTGAAAATTTCACTCATGTGTATAATAAATTCTGCTCACAATTATTCTTCCACATATACTTCCTCAATTCCTCAGGAAAAGATTCTACACTCCAAAACTCCAAATTTTTATAGTATTTCACTGAAAAATATCTTGTAGCTAAAAATGTATTGCCATGCATTTAATATCAGTCCTTTGGGGACAAAGGCTGACAAATCTTTAATTAAAAAAAAAACCTGTTGTACAGAGCTAATTATAAAATAACCAAGCAGAAGCAATGAAAAACATCATTGAAAAGAGGAAGCTGGTGAAAATGTTTTTATTGGGCCAGAGGTCATGTTCCAACCAAAGCAAGAAAAAAGACTTGCCAATTTTAGCTCTGTGGTTCTGGCTTTAGAGTCAATGATATAGAATATGGGTTATGGAATCTCCCCCTGTGTCCAAGCAAAGGTGCTAAGGCTACTTGTGTGTCAGGGATAGCCCTGCATGGAGACCCAAAAAGGACATTGTGTGAACCTGCAATCATGAATCCTAAATTTCAATGGGGGCCCTATGATGCAGGATATATAGGAATCATGGGTGAGCTGACCAGTAAAGCTGTGAACAGGGTGTGAAATGAGTCCAAGGGAAATCAGCTTGTTATGGGCAGCACAGCTGTACGTATTGGAGATATGAAGAGTAATTTGACATCAGACATGGAGATACAGAGTTTGGAGGTTGATCAGCTATGTTTTTTTCTGCTCTTGCTCTGGTACAGTATTTCCTTACTATGCTCCTTTCCCTCCATTTTTTAAGGATAATGGATAACTTTTATTAGTATAGGTTGCAGTATGTAATATGCTTTTGTATTTTGATTATACAGGTATTCCAGTTAAGAGATTGCCATGAGTCTCCAAAGAGTTCTTTGGACTTCAGACAGTGTTGAGAACATTATTGATTCAGGTGACTTTTGAAATTTTACTGGATATACTTTTGCATTCTAATATGAATGCAAGCACATGGGTCCCTGGAAGTAGAATGTGGTTGTTGCTTTAATAGGAATGACTCTCATGGGTTCATATACTTGATTGAATTCTTGTTCATAAGGGAATAATATTACATGTCAAGGATGAGAAGATATGGCCTTGCTGGAGTTGTGTGTCATTTTTGGAAGAAGTATGCCACTGGTGGTGACCCTTTGGCTGTCAAACACTCAAACCAATACAACTTTCTCTTTCTTCCTGTTGCCTGACAATCCAGATGTAGAATTTCCCGCTCCCTCTCCAGCACATGTCTCCCCACAAGGTGTCATTCTTCCTTCCATGAGAATAATTGACTAAACTTCTAAAATTGTAAGCCAGCCCCAATTAAATGCTTTCCTTTATAAGATTTGACATGGTCATTATGTCTCTTCACATAGGAAAACAATAACTCCGACACTAAATATAAGGGGTTCCTTTGTTGTACCGTGACCTGGTTCCTCTGTTTACAAAGAAAGGAGGCCTAAGTAAAATAAGATTTCTTCCAGAAAGACATCTTGAGAAGCTCAGTAGAATCATTTGGTGGAGCCTCTAAATCACTGAGAAGCAGATTTACATAGAGATTCGTGCCTCTAGCCCCATGGAGATAGCTATTCGTGCCATTAACAGAAGTCCGTGTTCATAGCTCTAGTCACATCAACTGGGCCATAACATACCAGATACAAAGCTTGCTTGCCTGCCAAGAAAGCCATGAAGTAGTCATTCTACTTGAAGTTGCCTGTCATCCAGAAAGTTGCCATGATCAAACTTCTTAGAGTGGGGAAGAAAGAATGAAGTATGAAAAGTATTATTCTGAAGAAAGAAGTGGGGATAAAAAGTTTTATGTTCTATGTTAAAGCAAACATCAACCTCAGGCATAACGTGTCTTATATATTATAATCTACACTCCATATTATTTTTTAACAATTGTCCTCACATTAACTGCCACTACTTTATGGTTTGACTCCATTACCTTGCTGAAGTACTGTACAGTGCATCATTTCACAGGGCAATTTTAATTTTTGGAAAAGGAAGTATAATGATTATAAGAACCAGTGGAGATGGAGGACCCAAAGAAAACAAGGCCTTCTAAACACAAAATGACTGGCATGCAGTATGAACTCACCAAAGCTATTAGCATGAACAGATTCTTCAAAGGTCTAAAGCAGATAGCTGGTGTTCCAACTCTGAGAAGAGAAGTGGGGAACACTCCAATCCTTAATCAAAAGGCTATCTCAGATTATTAGCCACTCCCATGGACAAAATATTTTCTCCAACACTCTCAGTTGGGAAACAAATAAATACACTTTATGGAAAGCAAAATGCCCAGTAATTGATGACCAATCCAAATCTAACTCAATGGTATTTTTTAAGGGTTCACGTTTATAATGTATTGTCTGAGATGTTTTTTAACTTACATATCTTTTGTTTATGTATCATGGTTTCTGCTTCTGTGTATGTTAATGTCGATGCATCTCAATCTGTATGATTTAGTGCGTTTCTTCGTATCATTTTTTTCTTTTTTATAATTAATTGCTTGTTATTTTTATTAGTGGTATTTTTTTGTTTGTTTAGTTGTTTGATTATTAATGAGAGAGAAAAGGAAAGGGTGTTGAGTTGGGGACCTAGGGAGGTGAACAAGATCCTCTCCTCTCCCCTAAAAAACTAAAAGAAACTGTGGACAAATATACTGTATTAATTTTCTAATTACTTCTATTTCCATGAAAAAAATGAATTGATCTCATATACTTTAGAATGAACTGTTATTTTTTTCCATTTTTTCACAGACCAGATTTTGTACCCCTCCCTGTCTGTGCTCTGACTGTTCCACATACCACACCTCCTCCCTCCATGTGCACAAGAATGTCTCCATTCCCTCACCCCCACCAGACCTCCCCACTCTCTGAGGCCTCCAGTCTTTGGAGGGTCAGGTGCATCTTCTCTGACTGAATTCAGAAGGCCTTATTGCTGTTTTCTTCAAAAACTTTCACTCTTCCATCAGAGGATAAGGTAGAAAAATCTCTCCCTGTGATTGTATTCTTTTAGAAAAGGGGGAGGGGTTAGGGGGATGTTGGCCTGGAAACCTGGAAAGGGAATAACAATTGAAATGTAAATAAGAAATACCCAAGTTAATAAAGATGGAAAAAAGAAGAAGAATTGTAACATTCTGATTGGAGAAAGAGAGATATTTCAATTTCAAAATTATTACTTCACTGAGAAGAGTAGTATTATAAACCAATGTAATGAATTAGAATTTAGTTTTCAGAATAAATGGAGTATTAGCATATGTTTTAAGTTTGAGCTTTATAGCCGTACAGAGGTTAATATTCATTTACAGTTCTAAAAAGTCCTATTTTATTAAGAGTTCTCAAGTGTTTTGACTCCCTTATGACCCATCATCCAAAAGTAGGGTAGAAAAGATGGCAACTAGTAGAAAGGAATGTGGACTTCTTTAGAAGTAGTTTTGTTGGAGTGATTTCAGTCTCTTTTGTCAGGATACCAGCAGTGAAGTTTAGTAGATTCAGCAGTGGCAAGATCCAGCAGAAAATGCCAGGATACCACTGAATCAGCACAAGTCAGTGGTAGTGACCAGGACCTACTGACATGCCAGGTTTTCCCTGTTAAGCCACTTTCAATGAAATGAAAATCATCTAAGATGCACGACCAACAAAGCATTGTACAACTGGATATGCAACTACCACATCATTGTCCATCGTGTTCTATTAATACTCTCCAAACATCATGTGTCCTCTCGTGCATGTTGCCTTAGCAAAAAATCACATTAATCTTCTTTGACAAAACATCAAGTGAATTTCCTTGAGCAAAATATCACATGAGACTTCTTTCTGTACTGTCTTTTTCTGATACAACAAACTTCAGCTTTCAACTATGGAGATCTTAAAGTACTTATTCATTATTCATGCATGTTTGCATTATTTCTGCCTAAGACTTGTCTGAGTTATTTATCTATGAATCCCTGTGTACATATTTCTTGATGGTATATTTTCATTTTTTATGTTTAAATCCTGAATAACAAGGCTCATTCAAACTAAAATTTCACATTTTCTTTTTGTGGAAAACACTTAAAGTTTTCAAAAGATCACCTAGGTTTTAATAGCTTTGAGAGATTCTTATTTGTTATTTTAAGTACTTACACCATGTGTAAAGTAGTTTTGCTTTCATACAAGTGTACATAATCTGGACATCAAAGCTCTTTATATCTTGATGGTGATCTGTGTGTCAACATAATATTTCTATAGTCCACTGTGATTTTTCAAATGTAGGTTTCAAACTCTCTCCACGTCTACATTTGCATTTGAATTTCAGGAATTATTTTCCCATTCAAACTTTAGAATCTAGAGATGGAAGTGATACATTACTTTCAGGAGTATTACATCATTTAAAACTATTGCAATTTCCAACATAAGCAGATTTTTCACTTATGTATAAAGATAGTTTTGTTTCCGAGTAACAGAAATTCAGATATTACATTATTTTTGATTAGTTCACTAATTTCTTTTGTAGACAGTTACAAGGAAGTTTAAGTTTTCTTTTGATATTATGCTGATATAAATTATCACCTTTCTTTTTTTCCTTTTGTTTTGTGGGATTTTTCATAAATACTTTTATAACTTTGATGCAGTTCATTTAGTTCAGATTAGGAAGCTAACATTTGCTTTTCCTAAAAAAATGAGTATTACTCTGTCAAGTTTAATATTCTGTACATTTCTTTATAGGTTTGCATGATTTTCGTTATTTTAAATATTCTTTCTTTCCCATTCAATTGGTTTCTGTCTAGATTATCTTGCATTATATAATGGTAAATGTCATATTTGTTTGCAAAAATTTCAATTATTCTTAGGAGGTCTGCTTGATAATTATTGGAGGTCATTTATTTTGATACATGCACATTTTCAACTTAATGACTGTTTTAGTAAATTAATCATATTTTAATATAAATTATCCACTATATGTTATTTTAATTTATTCTAATAATTCTTTCAGTGCATCACAAAATGTTTTGATGATATTCACCTCCAACTGATCCATGCCTTTATTCATTCCTTATTAACCTCCTACTATCTCTACCCAAATTTTTCTTTCTTTATTTATTTAATTATTTTTACACTCCATACTATATTCTCCTCCTGGTCCACCCCTCGAGGCTTCCACATCCCATGTCTCCTCCCTGCCTCCTCTTCCCCGCAACCCCCCACTCCTGTCTCTACAGGATGTCCCCACCCACCCACCCCACAAGACCTCTAAACTTCATAACTCCTCCAGTCTCTTTAGCTTTAGGTGCATCTTCTCTGACTGTGCCTAGACCAGGTAGTTCTCTGCTGTATATGTGTTGTAGGCCTCATCTTAGCTGATGTATGTTACCTGTTTGATGATCCAAAGTGTAAGAGATCTCAGAGGTTAACGTTAATTGAGACTGCTGGTCCTCCTACAGGGTTGCGCGCCTCCTTAGCTTCCTCCAGCTTCTGGCTGTATTTTACAGTTTTCTTTTTTTAATTGGATAATTTTATTTATATTTCAAATGTTATCCCTTTTCCCAGTTTCCTGTCCACAAACCCTCTACCCCATTGCCACTTCCATTTCTTATATTAAGGTCTTCTCCCTCCCCAATAACCCACCCCTTACTGCCTCTCCATCTTGACGTTCCCCTACAACCGGGTGTCCAGCCTTGGAAGGACCAAGGGCTTCTCCACCCATTGGTGCCAAAAGGTCATTCTCTGCTACATACCATGTGTGTATGTTTGTGATTGGGTTACCCCACTCAGGATGATATTTTCTAGTTGCATTCATTTACCTATGAATTTGATGAAGTCATTGTTTTTTACTATAGCCCAACTTTATATTTTATATATGTAAGCAAAACTGACATTTGTGGATATTTTCCATCAATTATATATCAAGATCTTATAGAATAAAACTATTTAATATGTGCACTATATTGATCATGTAATTTGTTTCACATGTAAAGAAAAAAAATAATCAGCTTTTGTACTGTTTATTTTAGTCAAATTGATGCAAACTACAGTCATCACAAAAGAAGGAACCTCTCTCAAGTAATTGTTCCATCAAATGGGAATCTGGGGTCATGTCTTTCTGTACTATTTTTTCATTGATGATGATGGGTATGGGAACTAAACCCACTATGGGTAGTTTCAGTCTTGAGCAAACGATTCTGGGCTATAGAGGAATGAAAATGAGAAGATAAGTGGAACAGTATACTGAGCAGCTATCCTCCATATTTTCCTCTGTAGTCTTTGCCTGCAGGTTCCTTCTTGAGATCCTGCCCTGAGTTTCCTCAATAGGAGTTTCCTCAGTAGGCTGTAACCCATAAGGCACGTGATCCCACTACCATCATAGTTGTTTTATGACAGAAACAACATCAGTAACAATCTATGAGAACATGATTATTTCTTTTTTATTGCATTCTGTAGTGAAATTACTTTGAGCAAGAGATCTTATGATATAAGTGATTTTAAATTATGTAGTTGCATGAGTTAACAAAGTTGGATATTAAACATGTGGAATTCCTTAAGATTATTTATGATATATCAGAAATTTACCACCTTACAATATATTAAAATACCATAATTCTTCAAAGGAAAGAGAATTAACCGTAAATTTTAAGATTACTTTTTGTCATGGGCATGTCATTCTCAGGTAAAATCTGACTGTAAAACTTTTACTGTATTTGGAACAAAAAAAGTTAAAAACTATTTATGTAGATATAAAAAACTATAATACTCTCTTTTAAAGTACTAGGTAAGTAGCATCCAGAGTGCCAGCAAAGTAACAGCCATCAATTTTCTAATACAAAAACTGAAGGTGAATATGACTTCAAAGCCAAAAAAATTAAATAAGGAAATGCTAGAATCAGTGAAACTATTTCTAGTTTAGTTAAATGAATCATTTTTCTAATTTACATATGTGCATAAATTTTCAATGGTTTGTGTTGAAATGAGTTCTGGTAAAGGTTAAAAATCAAAATATTTAATGCCACACAAGAATAAAGAAAGATAACATTCTGAAATCATTTTATAGTCAGAAATATAATATTGATGAAAATTCGATTACAAACAGCTGGGTAATGAAAATAATCCCTCGCATATAAAGAACTACAAACATTGTAAAGGACACTTAGAAACTTGAGTGAAGTACTTTCTCCAAAATTGACCATATAATTGGTCAAAAAACGGGCCTCAACAGGTACAGAAAGATAGAAATAATCCCATGCGTGCTATCGGACCACCACGGCCTAAAACTGGTCTTCAATAACAATAAGGGAAGAATGCCCACATATACGTGGAAATTGAACAATGCTCTACTCAATGATAACCTGGTCAAGGAAGAAATAAAGAAAGAAATTAAAAACTTTTTAGAATTTAATGAAAATGAAGATACAACATACCCAAACTTATGGGACACAATGAAAGCTGTGCTAAGAGGAAAACTCATAGCGCTGAGTGCCTGCAGAAAGAAACAGGAAAGAGCATATGTCAGCAGCTTGACAGCACACCTAAAAGCTCTAGAACAAAAAGAAGCAAATACACCCAGGAGGAGTAGAAGGCAGGAAATAATCAAACTCAGAGCTGAAATCAACCAAGTAGAAACAAAAAGGACCATAGAAAGAATCAACAGAACCAAAAGTTGGTTCTTTGAGAAAATCAACAAGATAGATAAACCCTTAGCCGGACTAACGAGAGGACACAGAGAGTGTGTCCAAATTAACAAAATCAGAAATGAAAAGGGAGACATAACTACAGATTCAGAGGAAATTCAAAAAATCATCAGATCTTACTATAAAAACCTATATTCAACAAAACTTGAAAATCTTCAGGAAATGGACAATTTCCCAGACAGATACCAGGTATCGAAGTTAAATCAGGAACAGATAAACCAGTTAAACAACCCCATAACTCCTAAGGAAATAGAAGCAGTCATTAAAGGTCTCCCAACCAAAAAGAGCCCAGGTCCAGACGGGTTTAGTGCAGAATTCTATCAAACCTTCATAGAAGACCTCATACCAATATTATCCAAACTATTCCACAAAATTGAAACAGATGGAGCACTACCGAATTCCTTCTACGAAGCCACAATTACTCTTATACCTAAACCACACAAAGACCCAACAAAGAAAGAGAACTTCAGACCAATTTCCCTTATGAATATCGACGCAAAAATACTCAATAAAATTCTGGCAAACCGAATTCAAGTGCACATCAAAACAATCATCCACCATGATCAAGTAGGCTTCATCCCAGGCATGCAGGGATGGTTTAATATACGGAAAACCATCAACGTGATCCATTATATAAACAAACTGAAAGAACAAAACCACATGATCATTTCATTAGATGCTGAGAAAGCATTTGACAAAATTCAACACCCCTTCATGATAAAAGTCCTGGAAAGAATAGAAATTCAAGGCCCATACCTAAACATAGTAAAAGCCATATACAGCAAACCAGTTGCTAACATTAAACTAAATGGAGAGAAACTTGAAGCAATCCCACTAAAATCAGGGACTAGACAAGGCTGCCCACTCTCTCCCTACTTATTCAATATAGTTCTTGAAGTTCTAACCAGAGCAATCAGACAACAAAAGGAGATCAAGGGGATACAGATCAGAAAAGAAGAGGTCAAAATATCACTATTTGCAGATGACATGATAGTATATTTAAGTGATCCCAAAAGTTCCACCAGAGAACTACTAAAGCTGATAAACAACTTCAGCAAAGTGGCTGGGTATAAAATTAACTCAAATAAATCAGTTGCCTTCCTCTATACAAAAGAGAAACAAGCCGAGAAAGAAATTAGGGAAACGACACCCTTCATAATAGACCCAAATAATATGAGTACCTCGGTGTGACATTAACCAAGCAAGTAAAAGATCTATACAATAAGAACTTCAAGACACTGAGGAAAGAAATTGAAGAAGACCTCAGAAGATGGAAAGATCTCCCATGCTCATGGATTGGCAGGATTAATTTAGTAAAAATGGCCATTTTACCAAAAGCAATCTACAGATTCAATGCAATCCCCATCAAAATACCAATCCAATTCTTCAAAGAGTTAGACAGAACAATTTGCAAATTCATCTGGAATAACAAAAAACCCAGGATAGCTAAAGCTATCCTCAACAATAAAAGGACTTCAGGGGGAATCACTATCCCTGAACTCAAGGAGTATTACAGAGCAATAGTGATAAAAACTGCATGGTATTGGTACAGAGACAGACAGATAGACCAATGGAATAGAATTGAAGACCCAGAAATGAACCCACACACCTATGGTCACTTGATTTTTGACAAAGGAGCCAAAACCATCCAATGGAAAAAAGATAGCATTTTCAGCAAATGGTGCTGGTTCAACTGGAGGTCAACATGTAGAAGAATGCAGATCGATCCATCCTTATCACCCTGTACAAAGCTTAAGTCCAAGTGGATCAAGGACCTCCACATCAAACCAGACACACTCAAACTAATAGAAGAAAAACTAGGGAAGCATCTGGAACACATGGGCACTGGAAAAAATTTCCTGGACAAAACACCAATGGCTTATGCTCTAAGATCAAGAATCGACAAATGGGATCTCATAAAACTGCAAAGCTTCTGTAAGGCAAAGGACACTGTGGTTAGGACAAAACGACAACCAACAGATTGGGAAAAGATCTTTACAAATCCTACAACAGATAGAGGCCTTATATCCAAAATATACAAAGAACTCAAGAAGTTAGACCGCAGGGAAACAAATAACCCTATTAAAAATGGGGTTCAGAGCTAAACAAAGAATTCACAGCTGAGGAATGCCGAATACCTGAGAAACACCTAAAGAAATGTTCAACATCTTTAGTCATAAGGAAAATGCAAATCAAAACAACCCTGAGATTTCACCTCACACCAGTGAGAATGGCTAAGATCAAAAACTCAGGTGACAGCAGATGCTGGCGAGGATGTGGAGAAAGAGGAACACTCCTCCATTGTTGGTGTGATTGCAGACTGGTAAAACCATTCTGGAAATCAGTCTGGAGGTTCCTCAGAAAATTGGACATTGAAGTGCCTGAGGATCCAGCTATACCTCTCTTGGGCATATACCCAAAAGATGCCTCAACATATAAAAGAGACACGTGCTCCACTATGTTCATCGCAGCCTTATTTATAATAGCCAGACGCTGGAAAGAACCCAGATGCCCTTCAACAGAGGAATGGATACAGAAAATGTGGTACATCTACACAATGGAATATTACTCAGCTATCAAAAGCAACGAGTTTATGAAATTCGTAGGCAAATGGTTGGAACTGGAAAATATCATCCTGAGTGAGCTAACCCAATCACAGAAAGACATACATGGTATGCACTCATTGATAAGTGGCTATTAGCCCAAATGCTTGAATTACCCTAGATCCCTAGAACAAACGAAACTCAAGACAGATGATCAAAATGTGAATGCTTCATTCCTTCTTTAAATGAGGAAAAAGAATACCCTTGGCAGGGAAGGGAGACGCAAAGATTAAAACAGAGACTGAAGGAACACCCATTCAGAGCCTGCCCCACAGGTGGCCCATACATATACAGCCACCCAATTGGACAAGATGGATGAAGCAAAGAAGTGCAGACCGACAGGAGCCGGATGTAGATCGCTCCTGAGAGACACAGCCAGAATACAGCAAATACAGAGGCGAATGCCAGCAGCAAACCACTGAACTGAGAATAGGTCCCCCGTTGAAGGAATCAGAGAAAGAACTGGAAGAGCTTGAAGGGGCTCGAGACCCCAAAAGTACAACAATGTCAAGCAACCAGAGCTTCCAGGGACTAAGCCACTACCTAAAGACTATACATGGACTGACCCTGGACTCTGACCCCATAGGTAGCAATGAATATCCTAGTAAGAGCACCAGTGGAAGGGGAAGCCCTGGGTCCTGCTAAGACTGAACCCCCAGTGAACTAGACTATGGGGGGAGGGCGGCAATGGGGGGAGGGTTGGGATGGGGACACCCATAAGGAAGGGGAGGGGGGAGGGGGATGTTTGCCCGGAAACGGGGAAAGGGAATAACACTTGAAATGTATATAAGAAATACTCAAGTTAATAAAAAAAAAAGATATAGTAAAATAAACTCTCATGTTGATGAAAAGGATTCCTCAAAAATAAAACGATGGGGGGAAGAAAAAGAAAGACATTATTTTTCTTGTCCTTGATTCTCTCCTATTCTAGATATTTTTCTTTTAATTATGCAAATGGGGATAATAGCTACGTAGCATATAATAAAATATCTCTGAAACAGAAGTACAAGATATTTGATGCATAATATGTGCAAGTAGCTTGTCAACAAGGCTTTTG
This sequence comes from Rattus norvegicus, assembly GCF_021556685.1. NCBI lineage: Eukaryota > Metazoa > Chordata > Mammalia > Rodentia > Muridae > Rattus > Rattus norvegicus. The sequence continues at coordinate 250,271,035 of NC_141534.1, forward strand.
AACTCGTCAAGCTGTATCTAAATTATATATTCTGAAATAAAAATTTAATAGCTTTCAAAAAAAAGAAACTTGAGTGAAGAAGTTGTTTTTGAAAAAAAAGAATAAGGGGGAGGAGGAAAAGGAGAAGAAGAAGAAAGAAGAAGGAAGAAGGAGGAGGAGGAGGAGAAGGAGAAGGAGAAGGAGAAGGAGAAGGAGGAGAAGGAGAAGGAGAAGGAGAAGGAGGAGAAGGAGAAGAGAAAATCCCCAGTATCTGGTCAGGATTCCTGACATTTACATGGTAACTATTGTCATTGATAATCATTGTCTCATGCTGCTATGCAAAGAACAAATGATATTTGCATTTAGGGGAATTTATGGCTCCACAATATACTAAAAATTAACTATACTCATAATATCTAATTTGAAAAAAATCTTAGAATAGGATCAAAACATCACATCTCACACACAGCCATGAAGAGACCAAGATACAGACATCAGATTCTAACCTGCACTTACTGTTGATTTTCTTCAATTCCTTCACAAGACACTGTGCTTCCTCTTGAACTTTGTTTTTAATGTTATCATTTCCCATGTGTAAATTCTTCAGGGTAATTAATGTGAAGAACCTTTTGACTTTCCATACATTTTTATGGCTAAATCCAATGCCTAAAGAAATTGGAACAGACACTGGAAATCTCAGACATAAAAGGAGCTGACAGAAGCAGCCACAATTTCCCAATCTATGCATGAAAAGCAAGGATGACCTTTACTCTCCAGCTTCCAGCTCACTCTGGAAACTACCCAGTACACACATAAGCAAAAGCACACATGTGTCCTGTACTTTAGAAAACTTACCAAAAATTGAGAACCATCCTCTTCAAGAGAATTATCTAGAATGATCAACGAAGGCTCCTTTCACTGCTGCATAGCCACAAAATATTACAGCAGGCTGTAAGCTGAAATGCTGAGTATACAGAGGGCCAGAGGTTTTTAGAAAACTGGAAAGAAAACGGAAAATATAAATAGTAATCAAAAATGCAGTTGTGTTTTCCATAGAGTCAATTTATTTACCTTGTTCATAGTAATGTGTTATAATATTTTCATTCAGAAAATCTCAGTTTAAAGATTGTATAATTCCTTACATATGGATGATGTACAGTGTGCTAAAGAATCTAACAGGATGTTGACCGACTAAAGCCAGAGAATCACCACACTATGATATTAATCTCATAAGTTTTTCATATTAGATAAAAACACCGAAGTAGAACTTTCACCTTTATTTCCAGGATTCTATTGAAACTAAGTAGACTCAAATTTAACACTCTGCTTATTCATTATTGGATACTTGAACATCACTCCTATTACATCTTCATGAAGAAATGGGTATCAAATTCGGTGAGTGCTACATAAAGAGCTCAGAATTTCTTCCTGTTAAAACTAAGAGAGACGTGTGATAAGGAGTAGAAATCTAAAAATCTTAGATTACTACAAATGTTTGATTTAAATTCTCATCTATTGTTACAAATGTACAGAGAGTCGGCATCTAGAAAGAAATGTGTGTGTGTGTGTGTTTGTGTGTGTGTGTATATATGTATGTATATGTATATGTATATGTATATGTATACGTATATGTATATGTATATGTATATGTATATGTATACTATGATGATTACCAATTTCCTGAGGAGAATTAGAGAAAAAATCAGAAAAGAAAACATACAACACTACGGTTTATAACTTTTTATTCACTTTCACAATATTTTTTCCAGCAATAGAATTTCATTGAGAGAAAAATGACTTGCATCTCCCTATGCAATGTACCAGAGGAGAATAAGGCCTATATATATTTATTAAGGATTGGCAGATGTCCTTCATAAGTACCTAAAAGAAATATCCAAGAATTGGGAGAGAAGTGGGGTCAAGAGGGAGTTTTCCTTTGCTAGAGATCTGACTAGACAGTGAGAGAAGTAGTAGGAAAGACTGAGAACCAAGACCACAACTGAATTCATGGAGACCTTTTTTACTGACACAAGTGTGATTAGACATTCCAGATATTTTATAATGCACCATCAGAATCAATATTTTATGTTTTGGCACCTTTGTACAATCAACTAGTCACTGTTTAACTCTCTTCCAAATGGCCTTTGTCTCAATGAGAAGACAAAAGCTCTTAAAACTTGTCATTTTAATATGATGCCTGTTAAAGATTTTAGCTTCATTATACTCAGTTGTGATACATATTTCTGATAATTTTGATCATTTAAACTTTAATATATATTTAAATAATTTTAAAATTATTTTATTGGATATATTTTATTTACATTTCAAATGTTATCCCCGTTCTCCCATACACCCAACCACCCACCCCTTCCTGCATCCCCGCCCTGATATTTCCCTACACAAGAGGGTCCAGGGTTTGCATGACCAAGCGACTCTCCCCTCTGAAACCCAACAAGGCTATGCTCTGAAACATATGCAGATGGTGACATAGGTCTGTCCATGTGTACTCTTTGGATGGTGGTTTAGTCCCTGGGAGATCTAATTCTTTAGTATTGTTCTTATGGGGTTGCAAGTCCCTTCCACTCATTTAATCCTTTCTCTGACTCCTCCAATAGCGACCCCATTCTCAGATGAATGGATGGCTATGAGCATTCACCTCTGTATTTGTCATGCTGTGGCAGAGTCTCTCAGGGGACAGCTATATCAGGATCCTGTCAGGATCCCCAGGTGGGGCAGGTTCTGAATGGTCATTCCTTCAGTCTCTGCTCCAAATGCTGGCTCCATATCACAACCTATGAATATTTTTGTTTCCTCTTCTAAGAAGGACTGAAGCATCTGCCCCTTAGTTTTCCTTCTTCATGAGGTTCATGTTATCTGTCGGTTGTGTCTTGGGTAAACCAAGCTTTTGGGCTAATATCCACTTATCAATGAGTGTATATTTCCCCCCCCCTCTTTCTCTTTCTCTCTCTCTCTCTCTCTCTCTTTGTGTTTGGCTTACCTCATTCAGGATGATATATTTTAGTCCCATTCATTTGCCTAAGAATTGCATGAAATCATTGTTTTGAATAGGTGAGTAGTATTCCATGGTGTAGATGTACCACATTTTCTCTATCCATTCCTCTAATGCAGGACATCTGGGCTATTTTCAGCTTCTGGCTATTATAAATAAGGCAGCAATGAACATAGTGGAGCTTGTGACCTTGTTATTTGTTGGAACATCTTTTGGGTATATGCCCAGGAGTGGCATAGATGGGTCCTCAGGCAGCACTATATCTAATTTTTTGAGGAAACTCCAGACTGATTTCCAAAGTGGTTGTACCAGCTTACAATGCCAACAACAGCGGAGGAGTGTTCTTCTTTCTCCACAACCTTGCCAGCATCTATTATCACCTGAGTTTGTTGTCTTAGCCATTCTCACTGGTATGAGGTGGAATTTCATGGTTGTTTTGATTTCCATTTCCCTGACAACTAAGGATGTTGAGCATTTCTTTAGGTATTTCTCAACCATTCAATATTCTTCACCTAAGAATTCTTTGTTTAGCTCTGTACCTCATTTTTAATAGGTTTATTTGATTCTCTAGAGTCTAACATCTTCATTTCTTTTTATATTTTGTATATTAGCCCTCTATCAGATGTAGGATAGGTAAATATATTTTCCCAACCTGTTGGTTGTTATTTTTTCCTAATTACAGTGTCCTTTGCCTTAGAGAAACTTTGCATTTTTATGAGGTCCCATTTGTAGATTCTTGATCTTAGAGTATAAGTCACTGGTGTCCTGTTCAAGAAGTTTTCACCAGAGCCCATGTGTTCAAGCCTTTTCCCCACTTTTCTTCTATTAGTTTGAGTGTATCTGGTTTTATGTGGAGGTTCTTGATCAACTTTGAATTGAGCTTTGTACAGGGTGACAAAAATGAAACAATTTGTATTGTTCAACATTCTGAACACCAGTTGAAGAAACACCAATAGTGGTCTCCTGGGAGTCTCTGCCAGAGCATGACAAATACAGAGGCTAATTCTAGCAAACAACCATTGAACTGAGAATGGGGTCCACATTGGAGGACTTAGAGAAAATATTGACAGAGATGAAGGGGCTTGTAACCCCATAAGAATAGCAATACCAAGCAACCTGAACTCCCAGGGACTAAACCACAACCCAAAGTATACACAATGACAGACCTACAGCTCTACCTGCAGATGTAGTAGAGGATGGCCTTTTTGGGCACCAATGGGACTAGAAGATCTTCATACTGCCAAGGCTTGATCCCCTATTGTAGGGGAAAATCAAGGCTGCTAATTGGGAAGGGGTGGGTGGTTGGGTGGGGGAACACACTCATACGAGAAGGGGGACTGGTGATGTTATAAGGAGTTTATGGACAGGAAACCAGGAAAGGTGATAACATTGGGTTTGCAACCCCATAAGAACAACTATACCAACCAACTAGAGCTCTCATGGACTAAACCAACATTCAAAGAGGACTCATGGACAGACTCATGGCTTCAGCTGCATATGAAACACAGGATGACCCTGTTGGGTACCAGTGAGAGGTAAGCCTTTGGTCCTGCAAAGACTGTACCACCTCCAGTGTAGGGCAATGTCAGGGTGGGAAGACAGCAATGGATGGGTAGTTGGGTGGTGGAACATCCTCATACAAGAAAGGCGAGAGGAAATGGGATAGGGGTTATGGGCGTGAAACCAGGAAAGGGGAAACACTTGAAATGTAAAATTTAAAAAGTCCAATAATATAAAAAGTAAAGAAAAAAAGAACTCGGTTGGGGATTTAGCTCAGTGGTAGAGCGCTTGCCTAGCAAGCGCAAGGCCCTGGGTTCGGTCCCCAGCTCCGGAAAAAAAAAAAGAAAAGAAAAGAAAAAAAGAACTTTTTCTTGTCTTAAAACTGAGACAAATTTCATTTGGAATAGTATTAAACAGTGACTATTTGGTTGTTCAAAGATGCTGAAACACAAAATATTGATCCTTGTGTTGCACTATAAATTCTCTGAAGTGCTGACCATACCTATGTCAGTAAGAAGGGTCTCCATGGATCCAGTTGTGGTCTTGATGCCCAGTTTCTCTTCTCTGCTTCTCCTCTCATTATGGAGACAGAACTCTTGGAGGAGGAAGCTCCCTCCTGGCCCTAATCCTCTCCCAATTATAGGAAGTTTTCTTCAGATAGATTTGAATGACCTCTGCCAATCCTTAATTAATGAAGTATGTCTCATGTTCTTCAGGTACATTGCAAAGAGAGATATAAGTCGTGCTGCCATGTGAGATTCTATTACTGGCAAAAGTATCGTGACAATGAGTGTAAAGACAAAAATTGTAAAGTTCTATGTTCTTTTCTGACTTTTGCCTCTAGTTCTGATCAGGAAATTAGTAATGCTCTACGGTTCGGATTAATGAAATTGAAATGCATGTAATTATATATTACTTTTAATGAATTCAGGTAAATATATACTATTTTTACAAACATTCTATTATCTTGACTAAAGGTAAAGAGTAAGAAATACTTTATTCAAAGACTCAGAATTTTAGACATGCGTTGCTCTTGGATTTGAATTAATGTTGTACTCTCAAATTTACTGGTGTTTTATTTGAACTAAATCCAATGTGCATTAACTCATAAATGAAATAAAAGCAATAAATAGTGTGTGGTAGCATATGTGATATTTTCCAAATTACCTGTTATTTCATTCATAGACTGTAGCTTGAGCTTAGAATACTGATTAGTGAGAATGTGTTTTTTTCTTTTTTCTTTTTTAGTGAAATTGCATGAGTTACTTATTTATTCCCCCTTCCCTCCTCCCTCTCTAAATGGATAGATAGATAGATAGATAGATAGATAGATAGATAGATGAATTACACCTGCACATAGTAGGTCTTCCCTGCACATAGCTCATTCTTTTATTGTATAAAATATAAGCTGGAATTTAACAAAGTTGTTTTTTTTCTTCTATTGGGTATTTTCTTTGTTTACATTTCAAATATTAGCCCTCTTTTACCAGTTTCCCATCCAGAAAACCTCTATTACATTAACCCTCCCCTCCTTCTCTGAGATTGCTCCTACAATCACCCACCTGCTTTCTTGTCCCGGCATTCACCTTCACTGGGGCATTGAGCCTTCACAGGATCAAGGGCTTCCTATTGATGCTCAACAGGGCCATCCTCAGCTACATTCGCAGCTGAAGCCATGGATCACTCCATGTGTAAGCTTTGGTTGGTGGTTTAGTACCTGAGAATTCTGGGGTGTCTGCTTTGTTGATAATGTTGTTCTCCTTGGGGGTTGCAAATCCCTTCAACTATATCAGCCTTTTCTCTAATGGAGGCATTGTGGATCCTGCTCTCAGTCCAATGGTTGTCTGTGGGCATCCACTTCTGTATTTTTGAGGTTCTGGTAGAGCCTATTAAGAGACAACTGTATCAGGATACTGTCAGCATGCACTTCTTAGCATCACAATAGTGTCTGAATTTGCTAACTCTATTTAGGATGGATCCCAAGTGTGGAAGTCTCTGGATGTCCTTTCTTTAAGTCTCTGATCCACACTTTGTTTCCCAATTTTCTCCTGTGAGTATTTTGTAGGACCTTCTAAGAAGGAATGAAACATCCACAATTTGGTCTTCTTTCTACTTGAGCTTCATGTGGAATGTGAATTGTATCTTGAGTGTTCTAAACTTTTGGGTTATTATCCACTTATCAGTGAGTACATATCATGTGGGCACAGGGGAATATTTCCTGAACAGAATACCAATGGTTTATGCTCTAAAATCAACTATAGATAAATGGGACCTAATATAATTGCAAAGCTTCTGTAAGGCAAAGGACAATGTTAAGAGGACAAAACGGCAACAAACAGGATGGGAAAAGATCTTCACCAATCCTATATCTGATAGAGGACTACTATCCAATACATACAAAGAACTCAATGTGAATTTTTGATTTCCATTATGGAAATCAGTCTGTTGGTTCCTCAGATAATTGGATATAGTATTACCTGAATACCCAGCTATACCATTCCTGGGTATATACCAAAAAGCTGTTCCAGCATATAATGAGGAAACATACTCCACTATCTTCATAGCAGCCTTGTTTATAATAGCCAGAATCAGAGAATCAAATAACCCTATTAAAAATGAGATACATATCTAAACAAAGAAATCTCAAATATTGAATGGCTGCTAAGCACCTAAAGAAATGTTCAACATATTAATGGTAAGGGAAATGCAAATCAAAACAACCTTGAGATTCCACCTCATTCTAGTCAGAATGGCTAAGATCAAAAACTCATGTGACAGCAAATGCTGGCAAGGATGTGGAGACAGGGTAACACTCCTCCACTCTAAGTAGAATTGCAAGCTGCTTCAACCACTCTGGAAATTAGTCTGTTGTTTCCTCAGATAATTGGATATAGTACTACTTGAAGACACAGCTATACCATCCCTGGGTATATACCCAAAAAGCTGTTCCAGCATATAATGAGGACACATACTCCACTGTGTTCATAGCAGCCTTGTTTATAATAGCCAGAAGTAGGAAACAACCCAGATGCCCTTCATCGGAATGATGGATACAGAAATTGTGATACATTTACACAATGAAGTACTACTCAGCTATTAAAAACAATGAATTCATGAAGGTTGTAGGCAAATGAATAGAACTAGGAAATATGTATCCTATTTTAATAGAGGCATTTTATTCTCTGGTGTCTAAGGTCTCAAGATCTTTTTATATATTATATTGTGTGTTAGTCCTCTACCAGATGTAAGATTGGTAAAGATCTTTTCCCAATCTGTTGGTTGGTGTTTTGTCCTAGTGACAGTGTCCTTTGCCTTAAAGAATCTTTGCAATTTTATGAGGTCCTATTAGTCAATTCTTGATGTTAGAGCATAAGCCATTGGCATTTTGTTCAGGAAAATTTCCCTTGTGTCCAGGTGTTAGAGTCTTTTCCACACTTTCCATTATTATACTGTATAAAAACTGACAAAATCACAAATGAAAAAGGAGACATAACATCAAAATCTGTGGAAATTCAAAAAAATCATCAGATCCTACAACAAAAGTCTATATTCAACAAAGTTTGAAAATCTGGAGGAAATGGACAGTTTTCTAGACAGATACCAGGTACCAAAGTTAAATCAGGAACAAATAAACCATCTAAACAACCCCATAACTCCTAAAGAAATAGAAGCAGTTATTAAAAGTTTCCAAACCAAAAAGAACCCAGGACTGACTGGGTTTATTGCAAAATTCTATCAGAACTTCATAGAAGACCTCATACCAATACTGTCCAAACTATTCCACAAAATTGAAACAGACAGAGCACTACCAAATTCCTACTATGAAGCCACAGTTATGCTTATCCCTAAAACCCACAAAGACACAATAATGAAAGAGAACTTCAGAACAAATTCCCTTATGAATATTGATGCAAAAATACTCAATAAAATTCTTCAAAACCAAATCCAAGAACACATCAAAATGATCATCCATCATGATCAAGTAGGCTTCATCCCAGGGATGCAGGGATGGCTTAATATATGGAAACCATCAACGTAATCCTCTATATAAACAAACCCAAAGATAAAAAACGACATGGTTATTTCATTAGATGCTGAGAAAACGTTTGACAAAACTCAACACCCCTTCATGATAAAAGTCCTGAAAAATCAGGAATTCAAGGCCTGTACATAAACACAGTGAAAGCAATATTCAACAAACCCGTAGCTAACATCAAACTAAATGGAGACAAACTTGAACCAATCCCACTAAAATCAGGGAGTAGAAAAGGCTGCCCACTCTCTCCCTACTTAGTCACTATAGTACTCGAAGTCCTAGCCACAGCAATCGGACAACAAAAGGAGGTCAAATGGATACAAATTGGAAGGGAAGAAATCAAAATATCACTATTTTCAGATGATAGGATAGTACACTTAAGCGACCCCAAAGTTCCACCAGAGAAGTACTAATCCTGATAAACAACTTTGGCAAAGTGCCAGGTATAAAATTAATTTAAACAAGTCAATAGCCTTCCTCTACTCAAAGGATGAACAGGCTGAAAAAGAAGTTAGAGAAATGACACCTTTCACAATAGTCCCAAATACTATAAAATATCTTGGTAAATTTTAACAAAGCAAGAGAAAGGTCTGTATGACAAGAACTTTAAGTCTCTGAAAAAGAAATTGAAGAAGATCTTAGGAGATGGAAAGATATTTCATTCTCATGGTTGTCAGAATTAATATAGTAAAAATAGCCATTTTGCCAAAAGCAATCTACAAATTCAATGCAATACTCATCAAAATTCCTACACAATTCTTTATAGAGATAGAGTAATTTGAGAATTCATTTGGAATTAAAAAAAAAACAGGATTGCAAAAACTATACTGGACAATAAAAGAACTTCTTTGGGAATCACCATTCTGACCTCAATCAGTATTAAGGAGCAATAATCATAAAAACTGTATGGTATTGGTCAAAGGCATGCAGACAGGTCAGTGGAAGAGAATTGAAGAACCAGAAATGAACCCATAGACCTATGTTCATTTTACTTTTGACAAAGGAGCTAAAACCATCCAATGGTAAAAAGACAGCATTTACAACAAATGGTGCTAGTTCAACTGGAGGTCAGCATGTAGAAGAATGCAAATCGATTCTTTCTTATCCTTACAGAGCTTAAGTCGAAATGGATCAAAGACATCAACATCAAACCAGATACAAACTTGTAGAAGAAAAATTGTGGAAGAGTTTGAACACATGGGCACTGAGAAAAATTTCCAGAACAAAACACCAATGGCTTATGCTCTAAGATCAAGAAAGAGACAAATGGGACCTCATAAAACTGCAAACCTTCTGTAAGGCAAAAGACACTGTCATTAGGACAAGATGGCAAATGACAGATTGTGAAAAGATCTTTACCAATTCTACATCTAATAGAGGGCTAATATCCAAAATACACAAAAACTCAAGAAGTTAGACTCCAGAGAGCCAAATAAACCTATTAAAATGGGCTACACTGCTGAACAAAATATTTTCCGCTGAGGAATATTGAATCACTGGAAAGCACCTAAACAAATGTTCAACATCCTCAGTCATCAGGGAAATGCAAATCCAAACAACCCTGAGATTCCACATCACACCAGCCAGAAAGGCTAAGATGAAAAATTCAGGTGATAGCAGACGCTGGCAAGAATGTGGAGAAAGAGGAATACTCCTCCAATTTTGGTGGGACTGCAATCTGGTACAACCACTCTTGAAATCAATCTGGAGATTTCTCAGAAAATTGGACATTGCAATACGTGAGGCGCCAGCTATACCTCTGCTGGGCATGTACCCAAAAGATGCTGCAACATACAACATAGACACATGCTCCACTGTGTTCATAGCAGCCTTATTTATAATAACCAGAAGCTGGAAAGAACCCTGATGCCCTTTAATAGAGGAATGAATTAAAAAATTGTGGTACATCTACATAATGGTGTGCTACTCAGTAATCAAAATCAAAGACTTCATGAAGTTCATAAGCAAATGGAATGAACTAGAAAATTTCACCATGAGTGAGGTAACTCAATCACAGAAAAGCAAACATGGTATGCACTCATTGATAAGTGGGTATTAGCCCAAGATCTCGAATTACCCAAGATGCATTTCACAGACCACAGGAAACTGAAGAAGAAGGATGACCAAAATGCAGATGTTCTCACTCCTTCTTAAAAGGGGGAGCAAAAATATCCATAGTAAGGGATAAGGAGGCAAAGTTTAAAGCAGTGACTGAAAGAACGGCCATTCAGTGCCTGCCCCGTATGTGGCCCATATATATACAGCCACCAAAGCTAGATAAGATTGATGAAGCTAAGAAGTGCATGTCGAATGGGACTGCATATATATCTCTCCTGAGAGACACAATCAGAGCATTTCAATTATACGGGTGAATGCTAGGAACAAACCACTGAACTGAGAACAGTGGCCCGTTTGGGGGAATTAGAGGAAGGGTTGAAAGATTTGAAGGGCCTTGAACAGCATTGTCAACCAACCAGCCCTTCCAGGGATTAAACCACTATCCAAAGACTGATCCAGGGCTCCAACTGCATGTGTAGCAAAGGATAGCTTTGTTGCAGCACCAGGGGAAGGGGAAGCCCTTGGTCTTGCCAAAGGTGGACCACAATTTCAGGGGAATGTCGGGGGGTTATAAGGGGCGGTTGATGGGGGGAACACCCTATGGGGGAGGGGGAGGGGACTTATGGACAGGAAACCAGGAAAGGGAATAACATTTGAAATGTAAATAAAGAAATATGTCTAACAAAAAAGATAGATGTGACTGATTTTTATATAAAGGTTTAGATTTGTGATTAAGCTTTTTATAGGATTACTTTTAAAAATAAATAATATTGAAATTACTTCTTTCTTTATAACAGCAAATTGCTACCTTCCAGTAAGAGAAACAGACCATGAGAAACCCTCTTGCTTGCTTACACTTTGTTAAACTATAGATGTTACTTGCTTATGAATGCATATGATTTTTAAGAATAATTTGTTTCTTTACTCATGCTATGTAATATTATTCTTCCTAAAGGTAGAAGGAAACATACTGTTTCTTCACAATCACTCACCACAAAAAAACTAACATGTAGTCACATTATAATTGTATACTGCTTGAAAGATTTTGCTGGGATATGTAAGCTGTAGAAGAAAGAATAAAGTATGGTAGGGTGTGGCTGGACCATTGTTTCTCTCATACATCAACATGTGTATGTGAATGGTTTGGCTGGAACATTACTTCTCACATCCATCAGCTATAAGTGTACATGTAAAGTTTGTGCAAATGAGAGTTGGAACATTGTTCCTTCCATCCACCAGTTGTGCGTACTTTTGTGTGTATGTGTGGAATACTTGGACTTTGCTGACTGAGGGTTTGTTCTAACCATTCAATAGGTGAATATTTATGTGTCTGTCTGATCATCTGTATGCATGTGTGTATGTTTGTATGTATATATGCATGCATATTTGTGTGTATAAAGTTGGTGGACTCTGCTTTTTGATTTGTCCATTCTGTCTGTGAGTGTGTGTGTGTGTGTGTGTTTGTGTGTGTGTGTGCGTGTGTGTGTGCGTGTGTGTGTGTGTGTGTATCTGAACTTTCTCTCTTTCATCCTCTTTCTCTCTGACCCCAAAGTGTTAAACGATTTCATAGGATTTTTTTGTTTGGTTGTGTTTGTTTATTTTTGGGGGGGTGGCCATATAGAGTGCCAGTCCCAGTGAATTAAGCTTCCTTCCTTCAGCAAAAGTGTCTGCTGAGAAACTTCTCTAATCTGCCTTTAGCAGCAGCCCTTGTAGGTATCTGGATCAACCCTTGTCAGTGACTCTAAGCACTGACCCCCAACGGCTCAGTTTACTCAGTGGGTAAACTGAGCCGTTGGGGGTCAGTGCTTAGAGTGGATGACAAAGCCAGTCACTGGCAATTAACAACTAATGAAACCAATAAATGGGCTTATCATTAGCAGAAGATAATTTTCCTTATCCCATCAGTCATATGTAGCTCTCTGTCTAAGGGTAGCCTCTGAATTTTTTATCCTCCCACATTAGCCCTTCTAATGATTCAGTCTTTTTTCTAATTATTTTTGTGGCCATTTCTCGGACAAAATTTTTCACAATAGATTTCATGCTTTTCTTTTTCTTACAATTTTTCTGCCTCTACTTCTGCATGTTCTCTGATCTATATATGCAGAAGTTGCAACTTAGATGTGTTGGGTGAGTTTGGTATCCCTACAATCTGTTGATACCTGCATTGTGTCCAATTGTGCCTTTCTGTGATGGTCCCACATATGCTGTAAGAAGAGACATCTTTAAGTGGCAGGTATACTTTTAGAGGAATTTGACACTTCCTCTTCCAGAAGCTAATAATTGCAAATAATTCCTTCACTATGTACAGCACATCATGCCCAGCTACCATTTTAGGATATTTTCTGACTTTGACTTGCACAGGTCTTGCTCATCCTATTATATTTGCTGTGACTTCATAAGTCCAGCTGTCCTGCTGTGCCCAGAAGACATTTTTTCCTTGTGGTTATCCACCACTTTTCTGTTCCCTATTTCTCAATGATCTCTGAATCTTTCAAAGAAGGAGGATAATGCATAAGTTATATTTAGGCCTGAACATTTTGAAGTCTCTTATTCTTTGCACTGTGTTCTCTTGTTGTCTCTGTGTTGGTCACCATCTACTATAAACAGAAGCTTCTCTGACAGTCGTTAAGAAATATCTTTTATGTGTGGTATTCTTCTGGAGTGTGATTGACAAATTATAGGCCATACTCTAAAGAAAGCCAAATAATTCTGTCTTAAGAACTAAGAAGTGCCAGTAATTTTTGACTATTGGTAGAACTTTGTAGCCATCTCCCCTCTTTATGCTGGGATTAGTTCTGACATAAGTTTGTGTTGGTCTTGGGTATGTTGCCAGAGCCACTTTAAGTTGACAAATGCAGCTACTTTGCTATGTCCAGGAGACCCTGTTTCCTCTGTCCAAGAGACACCATTTCCTTATAGTCATCCACCTCTGACTTCTAGACTTGTTCTTCCACTCTTTCATCATGACCCCTATGACTTAAGAAAAATCCATGATATGTAAATGTCTCATTCAATTCTGAGTATACCATTGTTTCTTTTTGCTCTGTGCCTTGAGTTTCTGCAGTTCTCTGTGATAATTTTCATCTACTACAAGTAGAAATTTCTCAGATGAGGGTTGTGAGATGCATGAAGAATTGAATACCATGGGTACCTCCATGTGTACTCTTTGATTGGTGGTTTTGTTATGGGGACGGGTGTCTGGTTGGTTAGTATTGTTATTATTCCTATGGGTTGCAAACCTCTTTAGCTCCTTCAGTCTTTTCTATGGCTCCAGTTGCCATAGGATGGCCTTGTTGGGCATCAGTGGGAAGAGAGGGCCTTGGTTCTATGAAGGCATGATGCCACAGTATAGGGGAATGCCAGGGGAGGGAGGTTGGAGGGAGTGGATCAGTAAGTGGGAAAGCACCCTCATAGAAGTAGGGGGAGGGATGATGCAATAGGGGGTTTCCAGAGGGAAAATGAGGAAAGGAGATAACATTTGAAATATAAATTCAGAAAATATCCAATAACACAGAAATGGATATTATGAAAAGTTATTTGAAATTGATTAACACTAAGTCCACTTAGAGTGACATTAGATTCTTTTTCAGAGTCCGTGACATGTCTGGCCACAGTGTCCTGGCCTGTTAATGATGCCAAATATGTGTTTTGTCTCATGGAACAGGCCTTAATCCAAAACAAAAAAAAAAACTGTAACTTAAATGATATGCATGTTACTATGGCACCAGTTGATATCCCTTGCTCCACAATTTGTTACTGTAACTCAGAGTTTTTAATCTGGGTAACCTTGATCATTAATTTCCCATCCAGTAGTCCACATTGCACCTTCAATCACTATGATAGTTAGCCTATATCAAAAATTTGACCAATATAAAATTTGTAACATAATGATGCACCTGCAAACTTTCAAAAATACCAAAAACTATCGTAAAATGTAGAAAAAAAGAAGGCTAGGTTTACTGGTGCATGGTTTTAATTTCAGCACTGAGGAGTTATCAACAAGTAGATCTATAAAAAGGGAGGAAAGGAAGGAAGGAAAGAATGAAGGAAGAAAATTATAGGCTAATACCTCTGAAGATTATAGACATTTTTTTCAATAAAATATTTGTAACAAAATTCCCAAATGAATTAAATTGAGTATCCTTTATGATCTAGTCATATTCATTCCAGAGACTCAGGGACATTTTAAAAAATATAAATCAAGAAATATAATCAATTTAATTATTTCTTCCTTTATAGTACTCAGAAATTTGACTTATGTTCTAATAAAACAGACATGACAACCCAGAGCTTTAACATGCACAGAGAAGCTGTGGAAATATTTTCAAACTAAATCATTTTTAAATTAAATCTCACCTATTTCCACTAACTCTTCTGCCTGTCATTCCTATACAAGCTAACTCTTTGTGAGTGTTTGTTTAAAAAAAGACTTTTCTTTTTCTACCACAGTGAATAATACTACGCAACAAGTTCTTGAAGTGAAAAATTTGATTAGTCATTTGATTTCTAACGATTTTTAAATTAGTCTTTCAAATAAAGAGAAAGGAAAGACTGAAATATTAAATATAATCAGTGAGTGGCATCTATATACACATGAAAATTCCCAAATGTTTACCTTTCACTCCTTTTTGGTAAATTAAAACATTTCTTGACAATATAGAATATAATTATGTTTTAAAAGCCCAGTATACCAACAGCAATTGTAAAGATTTTCTTTTTATTAAAATGTTCATCAATTTATTCAGAAAAGTGTTAATTTAATGATCCTTATGTGAAGTCTACAGACTTAAATTAAGGATCACCTGGAATATGAAGAGTACTGATCATTTGATCAAAACAAATTCTCTATAGAAAGGACATCAGAAGAAACTTCCCTGAGAGTTGAAGAGACGGCTTATCACTTGAGAGAGTATGTTTCTTCAGAGGAGCAGCAATGGGTTTCCAGCAACTATATAAGGTAGCTCCATGACATATGACATGCTCTCCAGATCTCCCTAAGTGCACACACACAGACACACACACACACACACACACACACACACACACGCACACACACAAAAAAACACCTATGTGCTTGTATTCACACAACTAAAAAAAAGAATTTCTTCTGAGTTTTGAACCTGTAAGATTATTGACATCAATGTGATGAATAACATTAAGCATTATATTAGCATAGAAATTTGATAATGATGTTTTAGAAAATGTTTACAAAACTATAAATCTAGTTTTTCCCCAGACAGGTTGAGTAGAGTGTGATTGAACATGCTTGTTATGTAGTTCTCTCATAAAAACATCAACATTAATATTGTATATAGTGTTGTTTTCATAAAGACACTTATAGTAGTATACCATGAGCTTTGAACACACTCACATACCATCACCTCTCTGGACATTCTATTTCAATTTTTCCTATCTCTTTCTCTTCCAGAATTGTTATACTTAAATATTTGTGTTTATTTTTAGTTTCTTTAAATAAATGCGTACCTACAAATATATAAGTGCACCACTAGAATGCCTGGTGGTCACAGAAGTAAGGAAAGTGTGTCTGGTCTGATCCTCCTAACTATGCAGTTTTGAAAACGATTCTCCATTCTTTCCAATGTCTTTCCCAGGGTTCTTGGATATCTAAATGTGATCCTATTATTGTGTGAGGTGCAATGTGTGTTTTGAGCTTTAGTAAGGTTTCTTTTACGTATGTAGGTAACCTTGTATTTGGGGCATAGATATTTAGGATTGAGAGTTCAACTTGGTGGATTTTTCCTTTGATGAATATGAAGTGTCCTTCCTTATCTTTTTTGATGACTTTTAGTTGAAAATTGATTTTATTTGATATTAGAATGGCTACTCCGGCTTGCTTCTTCCGACCATTTGCTTGGAAAGTTGTTTTCCAGCCTTTCACTCTGAGGTAGTGTCTGTCCTTGTCTCTGAGGTGTTTCCTGTAGGCAGCAGAATGCAGGGTCCTCATTGCATATCCAGTTTGTTAATCTATGTCTTTTTATTGGGGAGTTGAGGCCATTGATGTTGAGAGATATTAAGGAATAGTGATTATTGCTTCCTGTTATATTCATATTTGGATGTGAGGTTATGTTTGTGTGCTTTCATTCTCTTTGTTTTGTTGCCATGATGATTAGTTTCTTGCTTCTTCTAGGGTATAGCTTGCCTCCTTATGTTGGGCTTTACCATTTATTATCCTTTGTAGTTCTGGATTTGTAGAAAGATATTGTGTAAACTTGGTTTTGTCATGGAATATCTTGGTTTCTCCGTCAATGTTAATTGAGAGTTTTGCTGGATACAGTAACCTGGGCTGGCATTTGTGTTCTCTTAGGGTCTGTATGACATCAGTCCAGGATCTTCTGGCCTTCATAGTTTCTGGCGAGAAGTCTGGTGTGATTCTGATAGGTCTGCCTTTATATGTTACTTGACCTTTTTCCCCTACTGCTTTTAATATTCTTTCTTTATTTTGTGCGTTTGGTGTTTTGACAATTATGTGACGGGAAGTGTTTCTTTTCTGGTCCAATCTATGTGGAGTTCTGTAGGCTTCTTGTATGTCTATGGGTATCTCTTTTTTTAGGTTAGGGAAGTTTTCTTCTATGATTTTGTTGAAGATATTTACTGGTCCTTTGAGCTGGGAGTCTTCACTCTCTTCTATACCTATTATCCTTAGGTTTGATCTTCTCATTGAGTCCTGGATTTCCTGTATGTTTTGGACCAGTAGCTTTTTCCGCTTTACATTATCTTTGACAGTTGAGTCGATGATTACTATGGAATCTTCTGCTCCTGAGATTCTCTCTTCCATCTCTTGTATTCTGTTGGTGAAGCTCGTATCTACAGCTCCTTGTCTCTTCTTTTGGTTTTCTATATCCAGGGTTGTTTCCATGTGTTCTTTCTTGAGTGCTTCTATTTCCATTTTTAATTCCTTCAACTGTTTGATTGTGTTTTCCTGGAATTCTTTCAGGGATTTTTGTGACTCCTCTCTATGGGCTTCTACTTGTTTATTTCTGTTTTCCTGGAATTCTTTTAGGGTTTTTTGCGATTCCTCTCTGTAGGCTTCTACTTGTTCTCTAAGGGAGTTCTTCACGTCTTTCTTGAAGTCCTCCAGCATCATGATCAAATATGATTTTGAAACTACATCTTGTTTTTCTGGTGTGTTTGGATATTCCGTGTTTGCTTTGGTGGGAGAATTGGGCTCCGATGATGCCATGTAGTCTTGGTTTCTGTTGTTTGGGTTCCTGCGCTTGGTTCTCACCATCAGATTATCTCTAGTGTTACTTAGTTCTGCTATTTCTGACAATGGCTAGACTGTCCTATATGCCTGTGTTTCAGGAGTGCTGTAGACCTGTTTTCCTGTTTTCTTTTAGCCAGTTATGGGGACAGAGTGTTCTGCTTTCGGGCGTGTAGTTTTTCCTATCTACAGGTCTTCAGCTGTTCCTGTGGGCCTGTGCCTTGAGTTCCCCAGGCAGGTTGCTTGTAGCAGAAAAGTTGGTCTTACCTGTGGTCCCGAGGCTCAAGTTTGCTTGTGGGGTGTTGCTTATGAGCTCTTCGCGACCTCAGCAACCAGGAAGATCTGCGCCGCCCTGTCCGGGAGCTTCCGTGCACCATGGTTCCAGATGGCATTTGGTGTTTTCCTCTGGAATCAGTAATGTGTGCAGAGTGCCTTCTCTTCTGGTTTCCCCGGCATGTCTGCCTCTCTGAAGGTTTAGTTTTCCCTCCCACGGGATTCGGGTGCAGAGAACTGTTTATCTGTTCGGTCCCTTCAGGTTCTGGCCGTATCTCAGACGCAGGGGACCTGCTGCTCCTGGGCCCTCCTCTATGGGAACCCAGAGGCTGTATACAGTTTCCTTTTGGGCCAGGGATGTGGGCAGGGGTGGGCAGTGTTGGTGGTCTCTTCTGCTCTGCAGTCTCAGGAGTGCCCACCTGACCAGGCAGTGAGGGCTCTCTCCCATGGGGTTTGGGAGCAGAGTGCTGCTGCGGGCAGGGATCCGCCGGTTTGGGACTCCTGCTAATACTGAAAGTGTCTGGTCTTAGAGGAATTTTGCCTCTGTGTGTCCTGAGTTCACCAGGCAGGTTGCTTGCAGCAGAAAAGTTGGTCTTACCTGTGGTCCCAAGGCTCAAGTCTGCTCATGGGGTGTTGCTTGTTTATCTCTCAGGAACATAACTTCAACTGAGATAAAGACCTAATAATGACACATCTCTTTTCCATAACTTGGGTAACACTAACTAAAAATTTATAACTTTGGACTGTCTATATTCTATCACCTTGTGCTCTGGAGGTCCTCATAATCTTTGCCCTAAGCTCCAAGAAACTTTGGCTTATGGAACCAAACTGCAAATGCAAGACATGGCACTCAGCAAAATATATTGCTTTCAGGTGATAAAATGAATATGAAAGTCTCTATCAATTATTTCATGTTGGTTTCCCCTCCTAGAATACGTAAGGTAAAAATTTTCATTTTAATTAGTCATATTAACGAATCCACAGAGATCTGGCTGTTCTTGGTGTTGCACCATCTTCTTGTGTAACAAGGAGCAGTTCTCATCATGGTTCTTCCTCTCATATGGAAACTCACCTGCAGTGTGACCCTTTCCTCTTTTTTGGATCAATTGTTTTTTTGATTTGCTGATTGTGGATACAGAACATCTAGGTATACACTTTTCTATTTCCTTCTGAGTATCAGATAGCATATAGGCAGTGCACTAAGATAAAATTCTGCTCTGAATACATGAAATTTTGATTATAATTTTGTTTCCTTTCAGTATAGTTGAGAGTTAAAACTGTTGAAGTGGTATAATAGATATGTTCCTTAAGAGTTTTAAACCTATAAGATCATATACCTCAATATGATGCAAAATTGTAAGCACTATATCAGCACAGAAATTTGATGATATTGGAAAAATTTACAAACCTATAAATTTTGGTTCTCCCCAGAAAAATCACCTCAGTTTTAAGATCAAAGTGATATGTGAATTTTTTATATAATAAATGCTTAGCTATTAGGAAAATTGTAGGTAAGATGTGGTTTAAAACTCCTAAAGAATGTTTACCTGTCAACAGAAGCAACATGTCTTATCTGTCTATTTTAATGGTATTTTTCTAATCCTGAGCTATGCTTCATGCAATGTCATCTGCTCCATTACATTCCAGAATCGTTTTGATTATAAGGATAAGGAAATTCTTACGTTAATGGAAAAAGTAAATGAGAACGTCAAGATTATGAGCTCCCCATGGATACAGGTGAAGTCAATAATTTTTCCATCTGTGAGAACACATATATGGTGCTTTATTGGCACAGATCAAATTCAATATTGACCAAAAAGTGATGTGACAAGACACATTGGTTCTGACCAATGTATTATGGAAAGAATATTCATTGAACTTCCCATGGATGTACACAGAACTGTTGGTATAAAGCACAGCATTTAATACACCTACATTGTGCCCAAACAATCATAGGACATTATTCTATGTAACATCCCTGTTGTCTTTAAACTGCTAAGCAATGCTCACAATATTTCTGGGCAGAAATATCTTAGTTTAGAATGAATATTCTTGTAAAGGATAAAGAATATCAGTGGTAATGAAATCTGCCTTGAAACCATGAGTATTTTCAATTCCTTGATTTTTGGGTCACAATCCTAGTGATGAGAAAACAGGAAAAATAGAATATTAATAGTTCAATGCTGTGTGGACCACAAAACAGGTTGGAGTAACCATATCAAATAAAATCATATTTCAAATAAAAGTTATCAAAAAGACATGTAAGGACACTTCATACTTATCAGAAGAAAAATCTAGCAAGATAAACTCTCAATCTTGAATATCTATGCTTAACATGCAAGGGCACCCACATTCATAAAAGAAACTTTACTAAAGCTCAAAGCATACACTGCACCTCACAAAATAATAGTGGGAGACTTCAACACACTAGTCTCATCAATGGACAGACTATGGTAACAGAAACTAATCAGAGACACAGTGAAACTAACAGATGTTCTGAATCAAATGGATTTAACAGATATCTATAAAACAGTTCATCCTAAAACAAAATAATATCCCTTCTTCTCAGCACCTCATGGTGCCATCTCCAAAACTTACCACGTAATTGGTCACAAAACATTCCTCAACAGATACAAGAAGGTTGAACTAATCCAATGCATCCTATCAGATCACCATGGAATAAGGCTCGTCATCAATAACAACAAAAACAACAAAAAGCACACAATTATATGAAAGCTGAACAACCCTCTCCTTAATGGTCAAGAAGAAATAAAGAAATCAGACTTTTTAGAATTTAATAAAAATGAAGGCACAGCATACCCAAATTTATGGGATACAATGAAAGCAGTGCTAAGGGGAAAACTCATAGCTTCGAGTACCTCCAAAATGAAACTGGAAATAGCATACACTAACAAGTTGATAGCACACCTGAAAACTTTACAACAAAAGGAAGCAAATTCACCTAAGAGGAGTAGAAGGCAGGACATAGTAAAACTCAGAGCTGAAATCAATAAAGTGGAAACAAAAAGAACAATACAAAGAATCAACAAAAGCAGGAGCTGGCTCTTGGCGAAAATCAACAACATAGATAAACACTTGGCCAGACTAACCAGAGGGCACAGAAAGAGTATCAAAGGTAACAGAATCAGAAATGGAAAGGAAGATATAACATCAGAAACTGAAGAAATTAAAAAAAATTATTCCTACTATAAAAGTCTATACTCATCAAAACTGGAAAATATGGATGAAAGACAATGTTCTAGACAGAAACCAGGTAGCAAAGTTAAATCAGGATCAGATAGGCCATCTAGAGTTCCCTAAAGACATAGAAGGAGTTTTTAAAAGTCTCCCAACCAATAAAAACCCATTACCAGATGGGTTATTGTGGAATTCTTCAAAGAAACATAATACTAATACTTTTCAAACTATTCCACAAAATAGAAAGAGAAGGAACACTATCCAATTGATTCTTTGAAGTCACAATTATGTTTATACCTAAGCCAAAAATTCCCAACAAAGAAAGAGAATTTCAGAAAAATTTCCCTTATGAATATGCAAAAATGCTGAATGAAATTCATGCAAACAGAACCAAGAACACTTCAAAACAATCACACATCATAATCAAGTAGGCTTCATTCCAGGGATGCAATGATGGCTCAATATACAGAAATTTATCAACTTAATCCACATATAAACACCTATAAGGGTGAACCAAATTATCAAGGGAAGAAATGCAAGGACAAGGAGCATGGACGGAAGAAAAGGTCATCCAGAGACTGCCCCACCTGTGGATCCATTCCATATGCAGCCACCAAACCCAGTCATTACTGCTGTTATCAAGAATTGCTGGCTGACAGGAGCCCGATATGGATGTCTTTTTAGAAGGTCTGCCAGAGTCCTACTTATTACAGATGAAGATGCTTGCAGCTAACTATTGTACTGAGCACTGGGACCCCAATGGAGCAGTTAGAGAAAAGACTGAAGGAACTGAAAGGGTTTTCAACCCCATAGGAAGAACAAGAATATCAATTAACAAGACTACACCAGAGTTCCCAGGGACTAATCTCCTGACCAATGTGTACACATGGAGGGACCCATGTCTATAGCCCCACAGGTAGCAAAGGATTCCATCTTCCTTCATCAATAGGAGGAAAAACCTTTGGCCCTGGGATGTCTCCCAATGTAGGGGATTGACAGTGTGTTTGAGTGAGAGTGAGAGGGTGGGAGTGGGAGGGTTCTCATACATGCTTGGGGAGGTGGAAGGGGTATGGAAGAGTGGGGA
Organism: Rattus norvegicus; assembly: GCF_021556685.1. Classification (NCBI taxonomy): domain Eukaryota; kingdom Metazoa; phylum Chordata; class Mammalia; order Rodentia; family Muridae; genus Rattus; species Rattus norvegicus. The sequence continues at coordinate 250,293,395 of NC_141534.1, forward strand.
ATGGAGATAACATTTGAAATGTAAACGCATAAAATAGCCAGGAAAATAAAATTAAAAAGTCAAAAAAATAAACCATGTAGCACAATTGTCTTTGATTGGACTATATTGTACAACCAATATATGTTACATCCATGCATAAAATTCTGATAGAATTTTGCTGTATAACACTTTTTTGCATGGCTTATATTAATAAAGATTTATCAGTTAATGTTCTATTGAAATACTAGCGCAACTTATAAAAATTAGAATAAATTACTTATTATTTTATGCTATTGATTTATATTTTTGAATAAATGTATACGATTTTAAACATCAATGCTTAATATCAGTGGTTGGTATAACTAGGTTTCATTATTGGCTCTATCTTCATGTATTTATCTCATTTCCTTTTATTTGATGTATTAGGCATTGCAAATTTATAACAATAATTGTTTTCTTTCATTCTCAGGTTTAGAAGGATTTTGAAGTACTTGTCACAATGAAACATGACATGGTTTTGAAATGCTGTATTTCACATTAAGTGACAGAAGAGAAAAAAGTCAGATTTCTATTCTGAGTCACACATACATCCATGCTTCTTTAGGAAAATTTATTTTGTTCTTTGACATAACAAAATATTTATTGAGAGAATATTTCCGGCAATGCTATATTGTTTAATGTACATCTGATTTGAATGATTAACTCAATTTCTTATTATCTAACATCCCAGTATTTATTCAAAGTACTTTTAAAAAAGCCGATTTTTTATTTTTTGTATAATTTCTTTGGCACTGGGGGCAGATTTCTTTCCTTTGTTTTTTTTTATTGGATATATTTTATTTACATTTCAAATGTTATTCCCTTTCCCCTAAGTCCCCTATCCCCTCCCATTCCCCTTCCAAAGTACTTTTAATTCAAGTTATTTTTATTTTAGGTTTCAAGTTTTCTACGTATTTCATTGATTTGATTATGAAGTCCTCCTCAAACAATACACAAATGTTAAAATGTAATAATGTTAAATGATGATGGACATTTTTGGTACTTTTGTTGCTATAATAAAATACCTGACAAAAGCATCCGAAGGAGGATAATTTGGGATTATAGTTTTTGGTAATAATCTATCATGATGGAATTTCACAGAAGGGGAACTTGAATCACTTCCTGATTACTCCATGGTTCCTGGAACATATGTAGCACAGGAGTACCTTGTCTGGCCTCAGTGGGAGAGGATGGGCTTAATCCTGTACAGACTTGATACCTCAAGGAAGGGGAACGCTGGGGAGGTTGAGGTGGGGGTAGGTGGGTGTGTAAGCAGGGAGGTTGGGTACGGGAGCAAACTCTTATGGGCAAAGAGGAGGGATGGAGTAAAGAACTTTGAGAGTGGGACAGGACGGGGCAACATTTGGAATGTAAATAAATAAAACAATTTATAAAATATAAATAAATATGAAGTATAATCATGAAAAAGTGGGCCTGCTTAGCCAACTCCCTTCAATTTATGAAGTCCAGGACCTAAGCCTATGGAATGGTGCTAATCAATTGGATGGGTCTTCCCACTCCACTGGTATGTCTAGAAGCTCCTCTTCCTTGTGATATGAAAGCCTGTCACAATGATAATCAGTATTCAGCAACTTAGACATCTAGTTCCCTTTAAATGGGGGGAAATTATAAGGAGTTTTTGAAATAAAAGAAATAATTAAAATTTTATCTATTTATTACTTTTGTTTTCTTTCCTTTTGGGGACATCTTTCAAATAAAGGTTGTCATCAAATAAAGGCTCTCATCTTAATTTTGGTCTAAGAAATCAGTTTTATATTTAATACCTATTTATATAATTTTCATGTCACATAACATAGATGCCTTTCATTTTCATGTTAGTTTTCCCAATACATGAACTTGACAATCTTTATTTACTATATTCTACTGGCTAAAGACATGAATCTTTTAACTGCTACATATAAATGTTTCTAGGATTCCATATCCCCCCCACTTTTTGGAGGGGGATGTTTTTTCTCTTTCATTTTTATTAGTTCTTTGAGAAGTTTGTACGGTGCATTTTGATCATACTCATCCCCAAAATGTTCCCAGATCCACATTGCCTTCCACCCCCATTCATCTTTGTACTGTGTTGTTTAGAGCCTTGACAAACAGATATGTCTAACTTCTAGCTTTGGATTGCTAAAGATTTGCAGTCTTTTTCCTCTTTGCAAAAGAGCAGACACCTTGTTTGAAAGGCCAGCCAATAGAGGTATGAAAATAGAACTGAGCATACTTAAATTCATGACTTAGATAGCAGGCCAGGTCAATGAACTTAAATAAACGTAAAAATGGTGCACAGGTGTAGTCCATACAGTTATGTCTTTCAGGACATATGTGGATAAGACTTGCTTAAATTATCATCAGTTTCTTTATCTGCTAAGAGACATCATTTTGTGCATATCATCATTTTGTGTACATATGAAATACATATGTATTTCAGTATCATTTTATAATTGTTCCCAATCCTTTAGGTGTACCCTGTGATCCCACCTTCATCCTGGGCTGTGCTCCTTGCAATGTCATCTGCTCCATTGTTTTCCAGAATCATTTTAATTATAAAGATCAGGAATTTCTTGCCCTAATAGAACCTTAAATGAAAATGTAGAGATTCTAAGTTCTCCTTGAATTCAGGTGCAGGAAAACACAATCAAACAGTTGAAGGAACTAAAAATGGAAATAGAAGCAATCAAGAAAGAACACATGGACCCGAGGATCCTGGCCCGCAGCAGCTCTCTGCTCCCAGACCCCATGAGAGAGAGACCCAACTGCCTGGTCAGGTGGGCACTCCTGAGGCTGCAGAGCGGAAGAGACCACCAACACTGCTCACCCCTGCCCACATCCCTGGCCCAAGAGGAAACTGTATAAGGCCTCTGGGCTCCCTTGGGGGAGGGCCCAGGAGCGGCAGGATCCCTGCCTGAGACACCACCGGAACGTGAAGGAAACAGACCAGATAAACAGTTCTCTGCACCCAAATCCCGTGGGAGGGAGAGCTAAACCTTCAGAGAGGCAGACAAGCCTGGGAAACCAGAAGAGACTGCTCTCTGCACATACATCTCGGAAGCCAGAGGAAAAAGCCAAAGACCATCTGGAACCCTGGTGCACTGAAACTCCCGGAAGGGACGGCACAGGTCTTCCTGGTTGCTGCCACTGCAGAGAGCCCGTGGGCAGCACCCCACGAGCGAACTTGAGCCTCGGGACCACAGATAAGACCAAATTTTCTGCTGCAAGAAAGCTGCCTGGTGATCTCAAGACACAGGCCCACAGGAACAGTTGAAGACCTGTAGAGAGGAAAAACTACACGCCTGAAAGCAGAACACTCTGTCCCCATAACTCACTGAAAGAGAGGAAAACAGGTCTACAGCACTCCTGACACACAGGCTTATAGGACAGTCTAGCCACTGTCAGAAATAGCAGAACAAAGTAACACTAGAGATAATCTGATGGCGAGAGGCAAGCACAGGAACCCAAGCAACAGAAACCAAGACTACATGGCACCATTGGAGCCCAATTCCCCCATCAAAACAAACATGGAATATCCAAACACACCAGAAAAGCAAGATCTAGTTTCAAAATCACTTTTGATCATGATGCTGGAGGACTTCAAGAAAGACGTGAAGAACTCCCTTAGAGAACAAGTAGAAGCCTACAGAGAGGAATCGCAAAAATGCCTGAAAGAATTCCAGGAAAACATAAATAAACAAGTAGAAGCCCATAGAGAGGAGACACAAAAATCCCTGAAAGAATTCCAGGAAAACACAATCAAACAGTTGAAGGAATTAAAAATGGAAATAGAAGCAATCAAGAAAGAACACATGGAAACAACCCTGGATATAGAAAACCAAAAGAAGAGACAAGGAGCTGTAGATACGAGCTTCACCAACAGAATACAAGAGATGGAAGAGAGAATCTCAGGAGCAGAAGATTCCATAGAAATCATTGACTCAACTGTCAAAGATAATGTAAAGCGGAAAAAGCTACTGGTCCAAAACATACAGGAAATCCAGGACTCAATGAGAAGATCAAACCTAAGGATAATAGGTATAGAAGAGAGTGAAGACTCCCAGCTCAAAGGACCAGTAAATATCTTCAACAAAATCATAGAAGAAAACTTCCCTAACCTAAAAAAAGAGATACCCATAGACATACAAGAAGCCTACAGAACTCCACATAGATTGGACCAGAAAAGAAACACTTCCCGTCACATAATTGTCAAAACACCAAACGCACAAAATAAAGAAAGAATATTAAAAGCAGTAGGGGAAAAAGGTCAAGTAACATATAAAGGCAGACCTATCAGAATCACACCAGACTTCTCGCCAGAAACTATGAAGGCCAGAAGATCCTGGACTGATGTCATACAGACCCTAAGAGAACACAAATGCCAGCCCAGGTTACTGTATCCAGCAAAACTCTCAATTAACATTGACGGAGAAACCAAGATATTCCATGACAAAACCAAGTTTACACAATATCTTTCTACAAATCCAGAACTACAAAGGATAATAAATGGTAAAGCCCAACATAAGGAGGCAAGCTATACCCTAGAAGAAGCAAGAAACTAATCATCATGGCAACAAAACAAAGAGAATGAAAGCACACAAACATAACCTCACATCCAAATATGAATATAACAGGAAGCAATAATCACTATTCCTTAATATCCCTCAATATCAATGGCCTCAACTCCCCAATAAAAAGACATAGATTAACAAACTGGATACACAACGAGGACCCTGCATTCTGCTGCCTACAGGAAACACACCTCAGAGACAAAGACAGACACTACCTCAGAGTGAAAGCTGGAAAACAAATTTCCAAGCAAATGGTCAGAAGAAGCAAGCTGGAGTAGCCATTCTAATATCAAATAAAATCAATTTCCAACTAAAAGTCATCAAAAAAGATAAGGAAGGACACTTCATATTCATCAAAGGAAAAATCCACCAAGATGAACTCTCAATCCTAAATATCTATGCCCCAAATACAAGGGCACCTACATACGTAAAAGAAACCTTACTAAAGCTCAAAACACACATTGCACCTCACACAATAATAGTGGGAGATTTCAGCACCCCAATCTCATCAATGGACAGATCATGGAAACAGAAATTAAACAGTGATGTCGACAGACTAAGAGAAGTCATGAGCCAAATGGACTTAACGGATATTTATAGAACATTCTATCCTAAAGGAAAAGGATATGCCTTCTTCTCAGCTCCTCAAGGTACTTTCTCCAAAATTGACCATATAATTGGTCAAAAAACGGGCCTCAACAGGTACAGAAAGATAGAAATAATCCCATGCATGCTATCGGACCACCACGGCCTAAATGTGGTCTTCAATATCAATAAGGGAAGAATGCCCACATATACGTGGAAATTTAACAATGCTCTACTCAATGATAACCTGGTCAAGGAAGAAATAAAGAAAGAAATTAAAAACTTTTTAGAATTCAATGAAAATGGAGGTACAACATACCCAAACTTATGGGACACAATGAAAGCTGTGCTAAGAGGAAAACACATAGTGCTGAATGCCTGCAGAAAGAAACAGGAAAGAGCACATGTCAGCAGCTTGACAGCACACCTAAAAGCTCTAGAACAAAAAGAAGCAAATACACCCAGGAGGAGTAGAAGGCAGGAAATAATCAAACTCAGAGCTGAAATCAACCAAGTAGAAACAAAAAGGACCATAGAAAGAATCAACAGAACCAAAAGTTGGTTCTTTGAGAAAATCAAAAAGATAGATAAACCGTTAGCCAGACTAACGCGAGGACACAGAGAGTGTGTCCAAATTAACAAAATCAGAAATGAAAAGGGAGACATAACTACAGATTCAGAGGAAATTCAAAAAATCATCAGATCTTACTATAAAAACCTATATTCTACAAAACTTGAAAATCTTCAGGAAATGGACAATTTCCTAGACAGATACCAGGTATCGAAGTTAAATCAGGAACAGATAAACCAGTTAAACAACCAAATAACTCCTAAGGAAATAGAAGCAGTCATTAAAGGTCTCCCAACCAAAAAGAGCCCAGGTCCAGACGGGTTTAGTGCAGAATTCTATCAAACCTTCATAGAAGACCTCATACCAATATTATGCAAACTATTCCACAAAATTGAAACACATGGAGCCCTACCGAATTCCTTCTACGAAGCCACAATTACTCTTATACGTAAACCACACAAAGACACAACAAAGAAAGAGAACTTCAGACCAATTTCCCGTATGAATATCGACGCAAAAATACTCAATAAAATTCTGGCAAACCGAATTCAAGAGCACATCAAAACAATCATCCACCATGATCAAGTAGGCTTCATCCCAGGCATGCAGGGATGGTTTAATATACGGAAAACCATCAAAGTGATCCATTATATAAACAAACTGAAAGAACAGAACCACATGATCATTTCATTAGATGCTGAGAAAGCATTTGACAAAATTCAATACCCCTTCATGATAAAAGTCCTGGAAAGAATAGGAATTCAAGGCCCATACCTAAACATAGTAAAAGCCATATACAGCAAACCAGTTGCTAACATTAAACTATATGGAGAGAAACTTGAAGCAATCCCACTAAAATCAGGGCCTAGACAAGGCTGCCCACTCTCTCCCTACTTATTCAATATAGTTCTTGAAGTTCTAGCCAGAGCAATCAGACAACAAAAGGAGATCAAGGGGATACAGATCGGAAAAGAAGAGGTCAAAATATCACTATTTGCAGATGACATGATAGTATATTTAAGTGATCCCAAAAGTTCCACCAGAGAACTACTAAAGCTGATAAACAACTTCAGCAAAGTGGCTGGGTATAAAATTAACTCAAATAAATCAGTTGCCTTCCTCTATACAAAAGAGAAACAAGCCAAGAAAGAAATTAGGGAAACGACACCCTTCATAATAGACCCAAATAATATAAAGTACCTCGGTGTGACTTTAACCAAGCCAGTAAAAGATCTGTACAATAAGAACTTCAAGACACTGAGGAAAGAAATTGAAGAAGACCTCAGAAGATGGAAAGATCTCCCATGCTCATGGATTGGCAGGATTAATATAGTAAAAATGGCCATTTTACCAAAAGCAATCTACAGATTCAATGCAATCCCCATCAAAATACCAATCCAATTCTTCAAAGAGTTAGACAGAACAATTTGCAAATTCATCTGGAATAACAAAAAACCCAGGATAGCTAAAGCTATCCTCAACAATAAAAGGACTTCAGGGGGAATCACTATCCCTGAACTCAAGCAGTATTACAGAGCAATAGTGATACAAACTGCATGGTATTGGTACAGAGACAGACAGATAGACCAATGGAATAGAATTGTAGACCCAGAAATGAAACCACACACCTATGGTCACTTGATTTTTGACAAAGGAGCCAAAACCATCCAATGGAAAAAAGATAGCATTTTCAGCAAATGGTGCTGGTTCAACTGGAGGGCAACATGTAGAAGAATGCAGATCGATCCATCCTTATCACCCTGTACAAAGCTTAAGTCCAAGTGGATCAAGGACCTCCAGATCAAACCAGATACACTCAAACTAATAGAAGAAAAACTAGGGAAGCATCTGGAACACATGGGCACTGGAAAAAATTTCCTGAACAAAACACCAATGGCTTATGCTCTAAGATCAAGAATCGACAAATGGGATCTCATAAAACTGCAAAGCTTCTGTAAGGCAAAGGACTCTGTGGTTAGGACAAAACGGCAACCAACAGATTGTGAAAAGATCTTTACCAATCCTACAACAGATAGAGGCCTTATATCCAAAATATACAAAGAACTCAAGAAGTTAGACCGCAGGGAAACAAATAACCCTATTAAAAATGGGGTTCAGAGCTAAACAAAGAATTCACAGCTGAGGAATGCCAAATGGCTGAGAAACACCTAAAGAAACGTTCAACATCTTTAGTCATAAGGGAAATGCAAATCAAAACAACCCTGAGATTTCACCTCACACCAGTGAGAATGGCTAACATCAAAAACTCAGGTGACAGCAGATGCTGGCGAGGATGTGGAGAAAGAGGAACACTCCTCCATTGTTGGTGGGATTGCAGACTGGTAAAACCATTCTGGAAATCAGTCGGGAGGTTCCTCAGAAAATTGGACATTGAACTGCCTGAGGATCCAGCTATACCTCTCTTGGGCATATACCCAAAAGATGCCTCAACATATAAAAGAGACACGTGCTCCACTATGTTCATCGCAGCCTTATTTATGATAGCCAGAAACTGGAAAGAACCCAGATGCCCTTCAACAGAGGAATGTATACAGAAAATGTGGTACATCTACACAATGGAATATTACTCAGCTATCAAAAACAACGAGTTTATGAAATTCGTAGGCAAATGGTTGGAACTGGAAAATATCATCCTGAGTGAGCTAACCCAATCACAGAAAGACATACATGGTATGCACTCATTGATAAGTGGCTATTAGCCCAAATTCTTGAATTACCCTAGATCCCTAGAACAAATGAAACTCAAGACGGATGATCAAAATGTGAATGCTTCACTCCTTCTTTAAATGAGGAAAAAGAATACCCTTGGCAGGGAAGGGAGAAGCAAAGATTAAAACCGAGACTGAAGGAACACCCATTCAGAGCCTGCCCCACATGTGGCCCATACATATACAGCCACCCAATTAGACAAGATGGATGAAGCAAAGAAGTGCTGACCGACAGGAGCCGGATGTAGATCGCTCCTGAGAGACACAGCCAGAATACAGCAAATACAGAGGCGAATGCCAGCAGCAAACCACTGAACTGAGAATAGGACCCCCGTTGAAGGAATCAGAGAAAGAACTCGAAGAGCTTGAAGGGGCTCGAGACCCCAAAAGTACAACAATGCCAAGCAACCAGAGCTTCCAGGGACTAAGCCACTACCTAAAGACTATACATGGACTGACCCTGGACTCTGACCCCATAGGTAGCAATGAATATCCTAGTAAGAGCACCAGTGGAAGGGGAAGCCCTGGGTCCTGCTAAGACTGAACTCCCAGTGAACTAGACTATGGGGGGAGGGCGGCAATGGGGGGAGAGTTGGGAGGGGAACACCCATAAGGAAGGGGAGGGGGTAGGGGGATGTTTGCCCGGAAACCGGGAAAGGGAATAACACTTGAAATGTATATAAGAAATACTCAAGTTATTAAAAAAAATAAAGAACACATGGAAACAACCCTGGATATAGAAAACCAAAAGAAGAGACAAGGAACTGTAGGGTTTGGCCTAAGCCTACTGACTGGTGTAAAGTAGAATAACAAGGTCATTTTGATTTACATTTCTCTTTTCACTAAGGACTTTGAACATTTCTCTAGGTGCTTCTCTGCCATTCAAGATTCTTCTGTTGTGAATTGTCAGTTTAGTTTTGTACCCCATTTTTTATTGGGTTATATGTTTTTTTGTTGGTTAGCTCCTTGAGTTCTTTATGTGTTTTGGATATTAGCCCCTTACCAGATATGGGGTTAGTGAAGATGTTTTCCCAATCTGTAGGATGTTGACTTGTCTTATTGAGTATGCCCTTTGCCTTACAGAAATTTCCAGTTTCTTGATCTTAGGGTGAGACATTGGAGTTCTGTTTAGTAATTTCCCCCTGTGAAAGTAATTTCAAGGGTCTTTCCCACTTTCTCTTCTATTTGATTCAGTGTGTCTAGTTTTATGTTGAGGTCCTTCATCCACTTGCACTTGACCTTTGTGTATAGTGAAAAATATGGGTCTATTTTCATTTTTTAGCATACAAACTGCCAGTTAGATCAGCACCATTTACTGAAGATGCTTCCCCCCCATTGTATATTTTTAGTTTCTTTGTCAAATATCAAGTGTATGTAAGTGTGTGGTTTTATTTCTGGGTCTTCAATTTTATTCCATTGATTAACCTTTGCGTCTCTGTACCAATACCATGCACTTTTTTTATCACTACTGCCTTGTAGCAGAGCTTGAGGTCAGAGATGGTGATTCACCCAGCAGTTCTTTTATTGTTAAGAATTATTTTTTGGCTACTGTTGGATTTTTGACTTTTCAGATGAATTTGATAATTGCTTTTTCCATGTGTTTGAAGAAGTATGTTGGGATTTTGATGTGGACTGCATTAAATCTGTAGATTGCCTTTGGTAGGGTGGCCATTTTTACTATGTTAATTCTGCCAATCCATGAGCATGGGAGATTTCTGAGATCTCTGAGATTTCTGAGGTCTTCTTTCATTTCTTTCTTGAGTTCTTATCATAATGATATTTCAGTTGTTTGGTTAGAGTAACACCAAGATATCTAATATTATCTGTGGCTTTTGTGAAGGGAGTTGTGTCCCTTTTTCCTCCAGTCCATTTATCATTTGCATAAAGGAAGGCTACTAATTTATTTTAGTTAATTTTATATCCGGCCACATTGCTGAAGTTATTTATCACATTAGGGTTCTTTCCAGGTTCTGGCTATTATAAATTTGACTGGTACAAACATAGTGGAGCCTGTGTCATTGTGGTAGTTTGGAGCTTCATTTGGGGATATAAACAGTGTGGTATAGCTGGGTCCTCAGGCAGTACAATGTGCAATATTCTGAGGAAACTCCAGACTGATTTCCAGAGATTGTACTAGTTTGCAATCCCACCAACAGTGTTCTTCTTTCTCCATATCCTCTCCAGCATCTGTTGTCACCTGAGTTTTGATTTTAGCCTTTCTGACTGGTGTGAGGTGGAATCTCAGGGATATTTTGATTTGCATTTCCATGATGACTAAGGATGTTGAATATTTTTTAATTACTTCTTAGTCATTCAATATTCCTCAGCTGAGAATACCTTGTTTAGCTCTGTTCCCCATTTTAATAGGGTTATTTGGCTCTCTGGAGTATAACTTCTTAAGTTATTTGTATATATTGGAAATTATCCTTCTATTGGATGCATTATTGGTAAAGATCTTTTCCTAATCTATTGGTTCCTAATGACAGTGTCATTTGCCTTACAGAAGCTTGGTAGTTGTATGAGGTCCTATTTGTTGATTCTTAATCTTAGAGCATAAGTCATTGGTTTTTTTGTTCAGGAAATTTTCCCCAGTGCCCATGTGCCCCAATTTTTCTTCTATTAGTTCGAGTGTATCTGGCTTGAGGTTGACGTCCTTTATCCATTTGGACTTAAGCTTCATACAAGTCAGTAAGAATGGGTTGATTTACATTCTTCTACATGCTGACCTTCAGTACCAGTTGTTGAAACTGCTATCTTTTTTCCGCTGGACAGTTTTAGCTCTTTTGTCAAATATCATGTGACTATAGGTGTGTGGGTTTCTTTCTGGGTCTTTAATTCTATTCCACCGATCTACCTGCCTTTATCTGTACCTATACCATACAGTTATTTTTTTATCACTATTGCTATGTAATACTGCTTGAGGTCAGGGATGGTGATTCTCCCAGAATTTCTTTTATTGTTGTAGATAGTTTTTGCTATTCTAGGTTTTTGGTTATTTCAAATGAATTTTGCAAATTGCTCTTTCTAACTCTATGATGAATTGAGTTGGAATTTTGATGGGGATTGTATTGAATTTATAGATTGCTTTTTGCAAAATGGCCATTTTCGTATATTAATCCTGCATTCCTTGAGCATTAGAAGTCTTTGCATCTTCTGAGATCTTCATCAGTTTCTTTCCTCAGAGATATGAAATTCTTGTCATACAGATATTTGACTTGCTTCATTTTTATTTTTTTTCAAAGCAGTCTTCAGATTTCCACTCCTATTATATATTTGTTTACTGCAACAGACTACTTTCTTTTTTTTTATTAACTTGAGTATTTCTTATATACATTTCGAGTGTTATTCCCTTTCCCGGTATCCGCGCAAACATCCCCCTCCCACCTCCCCTTCCTTATGGGTGTTCCCCTCCCAACCCTCCCCCCATTGCCGCCCTCCCCCCACCAGTCTAGTTCACTGGGGGTTCAGTCTTAGCAGGACCCAGGGCTTCCCCTTCCACTGGTGCTCTTACTAGGATATTCATTGCTACCTATGAGGTCAGAGTCCAGGGTCAGTCCATGTATAGTCTTTAGGTAGTGGCTTAGTCCCTGGAAGCTCTGGTTGCTTGGCATTGTTGTACATATGGGGTCTCGAGCCCCTTCAAGCTCTTCCAGTTCTTTCTCTGATTCCTTCAACGGGGGTCCTATTCTCAGTTCAGTGGTTTGCTGCTGGCATTCGCCTCTGTATTTGCTGTATTCTGGCTGTGTCTCTCAAGAGCGATCTACATCCAGCTCCTGTCGGTCTGCACTTCTTTGCTTCATCCATCTTGTCTAATTGGGTGGCTGTATATGTATGGGCCACATGTGGGGCAGGCTCTGAATGGGTGTTCCTTCAGTCTCTGTTTTAATCTTTGCCTCTCTCTTCCCTGCCAAGTGTATTCTTGTTCCCCTTTTAAAGAAGGAGTGAAGCATTCACATTTTGATCATCCGTCTTGAGTTTCATTTGTTCTAGGCATCTAGGGTAATTGCTTCATTAGAGTCACAGCGAGGTATTTTTTTTTTATTTATGACTATACTGAATGGTGTCATTTCCCTAATTTATTTCTCTGCCCGTTTATCCTTTGAGTAGAGGAAGGCTACTAATTTATTTAAGTTAATTTTAAATAAAGCCACTTTGCTTTAGTGGTTTATCAGGCTTAGTCATTCTCTGGTCGAACTTTTGGAGTCATTTAAGTGAACTATCATAGCATCTGCCAACAGTGACATTTTGACTTCTACCTTTGCAATTTGTATCCCTTTGACTCCTTTTTGTTGTCTGTTTCCTCTGGCTAGGATTTCAAGTACTATATTGAATAAGTAGGAAGGGAGTGGGCAGCCTTTCCTAGTCCCCTATATTAGTGGGATTTCTTCAAGTTTCTCTCCATTTAGATTAATGTTGACTACTGGTTTGCTCTACATTGCATTTACTATGTTTAGGTATGGGCCTTGAATTCCTATTCTTTCCAGGACTTTTATCATGAAGGGGTGTTGAATTTTGTCAAATGCTTTCTCAACATCTAATGAAATGAACATGTGTTTTTTTCCTTTGATTTTATTTACATGGGGAATTACATTGATGGAATTCCATATATTGAACTATCTCTGCATTCCTGGGATGAAGCCTACCTGATCATGATGGATGATCACTTTGATGTGTTCTTGGATTTGGTTGTGAGAAGTGTTTTGAAGATTTTTTTGCATCAATATTCATAAAGGAAATTGGTCTGAAGTACTCTTTCTTTGTGTGGTTTAGGTATAAGCCTAATTGTGGCTTCATAAAAGGAATTTAGTAGTGCTCCTTCTGTTTTTAGTTCGAGGATACTTTGGACAGTATTGGTACGAGGTCTTCTATGAAGGTCGGATAGAATTCTGCTCTAAACCCATCTGGTCCTGGGCTCTTTTTTGTTGGGAAACTTTTAAGAACTGCTTCTTTTTTTTTTTTTTTTTTTTTAGGATTTATAGGATTGCTTAGATGGTTTATCTGATCCTTATTTAACTTTGTTACTTGGTATCTGTTTAGAAAGGACTGAAAGAGCTTGAAGGGGCTTGAGACCCCATATGAACAACAGTGCCAACCAACCAGAACTTCCAGGGACTAAGCCACAACCCAAAGACTATACATGGACTGACCCTGGGCTCCTTATTAATTTGAGTATTTCTTATTTACATTTTGATTGTTATTCCCCTTCCGGGTTTCCAGGCCAACATCCCCCTATCCCCTCCCCCTCCCCTTCTGTATGGGTGTTCCCCTCCCCGTCCTCCCCCCATTACCACCCTTCCCCCAAACTCTCACGTTCACTGGGGGTTCAGTCTTGGCAGGACCAAGGACTTCCCCTCCCACTGGTGCTCTTACTAGGCTGTTCATTGCTACCTATGAGGTTGGAACCCAGGGTCAGTATATGTATAGTCTTTGGAGAGTAGCTTAGTCCTGGAAGCTCTGGTTGGTTGACATTGTTGTTCATATGGGGTTTCGAGCCCCTTCAAGCTCTTTCAGTCCTTTCTAAGATTATTTCTCCCTGTTTATTTCTGATTTGGGTAATTTGGATACACCCTCTGGTTAGTCTGGCTATGGATTTATCTCTCTTGTTGATTTTCTCAAAGAACCAGCTCCTGGTTTTGTTTACTCTTTTTTTTTTTCTTTTTTTTTTTTTTTGGAGCTGGGGACCGAACCCAGGGCCTTGCGCTTCCTAGGTAAGCGCTCTACCACTGAGCTAAATCCCCAGCCCCTTTGTTTACTCTTTATGTAGTCCTTTTTGTTTCTACTTGGTCAGTTTCAGCCCTGAGTTTGAGTATTTCCTGCCTTCTACTCCTCTTGCATTTGCTTCTTTTTGTTCTAGAGCTTTTACATTTGCTGTCAAGTTGCTAATGTATGATCTCTCCTGTTTCTTTTTGGAGGCAGTCAGAGCTATGAGTTTTCCTCTTAGCCATACTTTCATTGTGTCCCATAAGTTTGCGTATGTTGTGCCTTCATTGTCATTAAATTCTCAAAAGTCTTTAATTTCTTTCTTTATTTCTTGATCAAGTTATCGTTGAGTAGGTCATTGTTCAATATCCAAGTACATGTTGGCTTTCTGTCTTTATTGTTGTTATTGAAGACCAGCTTTAGTCTGTGGTGATCTGATAGGATGCATGGGATTATTTCAATCTCCTTGTATTTGTTGAGGCCTGTTTTGTGACCGATTATATGGTCAATTTGGAGAAGGTACCATGAGTTGCTGAGAAGAAGGTATATCCTTTTGTTTTAGGATGAAATGTTCTATAAATATCTGTTAAATCCATTGGGTTCATAACTTCTGTTAGTTTCTCTATGTCTCTGTTTAGTTTCTGTTTCCATGATCTGTACATTAATGGGAGTGAGGTGTTGAAATCTCCTGCTATTATTGTGTGGGGTGAAATATGTGCTTCGATGATGATGAAGTGTCTTTCCTCATCTTTCTTGATAACTTTTGGTTAAAAGTTGATTTTATTCAATATTAAAAAAAATGACTACCCCAGCTTGTTTCTTCAGACCATTTGCTTGCAAAGTTTTTTCCAGCCTTTTAGTCTGAGGTAGTGACTGTCTTTGAGATGTGTTTTCTCTATGCAGCAAAATGTTGGGTCCTCTTTACATATCTGGTCTGTTAGTCTATGTTTTTATTAGGGAATTTAGTTTATTGATGGGTTTATCATGAAATATCTTGGTTTTTCGTTCTATGTTAATTGAGAGTTTTGTTAGATACAGTAGCCTGGGCTGGGATTTGTGTTCTCTTAGGGTCTGTATGATATCTGCCCAGGATCTTCTGGCTTTCATAGTCACTGGTTAATGTCTAATGTAATTCTGATAGTTCTGCCTTTATATGTTACTTGACATTTTTCCCCTCCTGATTTTAATATTCTTCTTTTGTTTTGTATATTTGGTATTTTGACTTTCATCTGACAGGAGGAATTTCTTTTCTGGTCCAATTTATTTCAAGTTCTGTATGCTTCTTGTTTGTTTATGGGCATCTCTTTTTTTAGGTTAGGGAAGTTATATTCTATCATTTTGTTGAAGATATTTACTAGCCTTTATGTTGGGAGTCTTAGCTCTCTTCTATACCTATTACCTTTAGGTTTGATCTTCTCATTGTGTCCTGGATTTTCTGAATGTTTTGGATTAGGAGGTTTCTTCATTTTACATTATCTTTGACGGTTGTGTCAATGCTTTCTATGTTATCTTCTGCCCCTGGGATTCTCTCTTCTATCTCTTGTATTCTGTTGGTGATGCTTGTGTGTATGACTACTGATCTCTTTCATAGTTTTCAATCTCCAGTGTTGTCTCTCTTCATGATTTTTTTATTGTTTCTATTCACCCTTTTAAACCCTGGAGGGTTTTGTTCAATTCCTTCACCTGTTTTCTTGTGTTTTCCTGTAATTTTTTAAGGGATTTTTGTGTTTCATCTTGGCTTCTACATGTTTACCTGTGTTGTTCTGAATTTTTTTAAAGGGAGTTATTTATGTCCTTCTTAAAGTCCTCTATCATCATCATGAGATGTGATTTTAAATCCAAATATTGCCATTTCGGTGTGTTTGGATATCCAGTATTTGCTTTGTTGGAGTAACAGGGCTCTGATGATCCTAAGCACTTTTGCTTTCTGTTGCTTAGGTTCCTGCCCTTGCTTCTCTCCATTAGGTGGTCTCTGGTGTTAGCTGGCCTTGCTCTTTCTGACAGAGGCTTGACCCTCCTGTAGACCTGTTTTCTTCCAGCCAGATCTGGGTAGAAAGAGCTGTGGGACTGTTTATCTCTGGGTGCAGGCTGAAACAAGTAGGGTCTTGCCCCAGAGTGCTCCTGGGTTTGTTTGTCCTGAGGGTTCTAGGTGGGTCACTTGGAGCAGAAAATTTGGTCTTATGTCTGCTCTTAGACAGACAGGTAGATCAGTGGAATAGAATTGAAGACCCAGAAATGAACCCACACACATATGATCACTTGATATTTGACAAAGGAGCTCAAACCATACAGTGGAAAAAATAACATTTTCAACAAATGGTGCTAGTTCAATCGAAGGTAAGAATGTAGAAGAATACTAATTGATCCATTCTTTTTTCCATATACAAATCTTAAGTCCAAGTAGATTATGGACATCCACATAAAACCAGATACACTCAAACTAATAGAAGAAAAATTTGGGAAGAGCCTTGAACACATAGGTATAGGGGAAAATATCCTGAACAAAACACCAATGGCTTATGCTCTAAGATCAAGAATTGACAAATGGGACCTCATAATACTGCAAAGCTTCTGTAAGGCAAAAGACACTGTCATTAGAACAAAACAGCAACCAATATATTGGGAAATGATATTTACCAATCCTACATCCAATAGACAGCTAATATTCAATATATACAAAGATCTCAAGAATTTAGACTCCAGAGAGTCAAATTACCCTATTAAAAATGGGGTACAGAGCTAAACAAGATATTCGCTGTTGAGGAACATCTAATGACTCAGAAATACGTAAGGAAATGTTCAACATCCTTTGTCATCATGGAAATGCAAATCAAAACAAGCCTGAGATTCTACCTCAGACCAGTCAGAATGGCTAAGGTCAAAAACTCAAGTGACAACAGATGCTGACAAGGATGTGGAGAAAGAGGAACACTCCTCCATTGTTGATGGGATTGAAAGCTGGTCAAACCATTCTGGATATTAGTGCGGAGCCTTCTCAAAAAATTGGACATTTTACTGAGGACCCAGCTATTCCACTCCTGGACATATACACAAATGGTGCTCAAACATACAACAAGGACACATAGTCTACTCTGTTCATAGCCACCTTATTTATAAGAGCCAGAAGGTGGAAAGAACCCAGATGCCCTTGAACAGTGGAATGGATACATAAAATGTGGTACATTTACAGAATGGAGTACTACTCATTTAACAAAAGAATGACTTAATGAAATTCATAGGCAAATGAATGGAACTAGAAAATATCCTGAGTGAGGTAACCCAATCACAAAAAAACACACAGGGTATGCACTCACTGATAAATGAATATTAGCCCAAAAGCTCAAATTACCTATGATACAATCCACAGACCACATGAAGCTCAGGAAGGAAGACCAAAGTTTGGATGCTTCTGTCTGTCTTAAAAATATTCATAGGAGGAGATATGGAGACAAAGTTTGGAGCAGAGACTGAAGGAATGGTAGACAGTATTGCTGAAGCCACGAAGTGCATGCCGACAGGAGCCTGGCATATCTGTCTCCTGAGAAGCTCAGTCAGAACGTGACAAATACAGAGGTGAATGATAGAAGCAAACCATTGACCTGAGAAAGGGGTCCGCGTTGGAGGAGTTAGAGAAAGGGTGGAAAGAGTTGAAGGGGCTGGCAGCCCCATTAGAACAACAATACCAACCAATCAGAGCTCCCAGGGACAAAATCACTACTCAAAGACTACCCATGAACCGAACCATGGCTCCAGCTTTATATGTAGCAGAGGATGGTCTTGTTGGGCACAATGAAAGGAGAAGCCATTGGTCCTTGCAAGGCTGAACCCTCCTTCTCCAAGTGTAGGGGAGTATCAGGGCAGGGAGGAGGGCAGGGGGTGGCTGGAGAGGGGGAACACACTTATAGTGGGAGAGGGCGGGATAGGGGGCTTATAGATGGGAAACAGCGAAAGAGAATAACATTTGAAGGCAAATAAAAAATATCCAGGATGGGGGGAGGACCAGCTAGAAGGGGATAGGTATTAAGCGTGTTGGGTTTTGTGGCCATGGTGAGTCCCCAAATCCAATGGCCCCCAGCAGCATCTGTGGGACTTCGGGGCTGGGTTCATACAAAATGTTAAATGCAGTGGATCCTTTGGAATGTCTCAGGGTATAGCCTCTTCTGGGGAGGAGTCTAGCTAGCAGTCTGTCCCAGCAGAAAAGTGGAGGTGGCAGAGGCTATCTGGTTTTGTTTTTGTTTTGTTTATTTTTTTGTTATTCCAAATATATTTGCAAATTGTTCTTTCTTACTCCATGAAGAATTGAGTTGGAAATTTGATGAGGATTGCTTTGAATCTGTAGATTGCTTTTAGCAAGGTGCCAGTTTTTACTAGATTAATCCTGCCAATCCATGAGCATGGGAGATCTTTTCAGTTTCTGAGATCTTCAATTTCTTTCTTCAGAGACTTGAAGTTTTTTGTCATAGGATCTTTCACTTGCTTGGTTAGAGTCACACCCAGGTATTTTGTATTATTTGTGACTATTGTGAAAGCTGTCACTTCCCTCATTTCTTTCTTAGCCTGTTTATCCTTTTGAGCAGAGGAAGGCTACTGTTTTATTTGAGTCAACTTTTGTCCGGCCAATTTGTTGGAGTTGTTTATCATGTTTAACAGTTTCTGGTGTAATTTTTGGAGTCGTACATATATTATCATATCATCTGCAAATATTGATATTTTAACATTTACTTTTCTAATCTGCATCCCTTTGATTTCTTTTTGTTGTATAATTTCTCTGGGTAGGACTTCAAGTGCTATATTAAATAGGTAGGGAGAGATTAGGCAGCCTTGTCTAGTCACTGATTTTAGTGGCATGGCTTCAAATTTCTCTCTTGATGTTGGCCACTGATTGGCTGTATATTACTTTTACTATGTTCAGGTATGGGCCTTGAATTCTTTATCTTTCCAAGACTTTTATCATGATGGAGTGTTGAATTTTGTCAAATGCTTTCTCAGCAGTTAATGAAAGGATCATATAGTATTTTTTTTTTGAGTTTGTTTTATAGTGGATCACATTAATGGATTTCTGTATATTGAACTATCCCTGTGTCCCTGGAATGAAGCCTACTTGATCATGATGGATGATCATTTTGTTGTGTTCTTCGATTCAATTTGTGAGAATTTTATTGAGTATTTTTGCATCATTATTCATAAGAGAAATTGGTCCAAATTTCTCTTTCTTTGTTGGGTCTTTGTTGTCATTTAATTATAAACGTAATTGTGGCTTCATGGAATGAATTGAATAGTATTTCTTCTGTTGCTATTTTATGGAATAATTTGAGAGTATTAGTATTAGGACTTCTTTGATGGTCTGATAGAATTCTGCACTAAACTGATCTGGTTTGGGGCTTCTTTTTGATTGGGAGACTATTTTTTCCATGTGGAGAGGTTTAATGAGAGAAGAAGAGAGAAGAGGAAAGAAGGCTAGCCATGGGCATATGGGGGAGGGGGAGGGAGTATGGGGAGAAAAGAGACAAGGAAGAGCAGAGAAGAACAGAGAGAACAAGCCGGAGATATTTTTAATGACTGCTTCTATTTCTTTAGGGATTATGGGAGTGTTTAGATGGTTTATCTGATTCTGATTTAACTGGTGTCTGTCCAGGATATTTTCCATTTCCTCCAGATTTTCCAATTTTGTTGAGTATAGACTTTTGTAATAGGATCTGTTGATTTTTTTTCAACTTTCTTGGTTTCTGTTGTTTGTCTCCCTCTTCATTTCTGATTATGTTAATTTGGATACACTCTCTGTGCTCTCTGATTAGTCTGGCTAAGGGTTTATCTATCTTGTTGAGTTTCTCAAAGAACCAGCTCCTGGTTTTGTTGATTTTGTTTCTACTCGGTTGATTTCAGCCCTGAATTCGATTGTTTCCTGTCATTACTCCTCTTGGGTGTATTTGTTTCTTTTTGTTCTAGAACTTTTAGGTGTGCTGTCAAGCTGCTACTGTATGTTCTCTCCTGTTTCATTTTGGAGGCACTCACAGCTATAAGTTTTCTTTTTAGCACTACTTTCATTGTGTCCCATAAATTTGGGCATGTTGTGACTTCATTTCTATTGAGTTCTAAAAAGTCTTCATTTTCTTTATTTCTTCTTTGACTAAGTTATCATTGAGTATAATGTATTCAGCTTCCATGTGTATGTGTGCTTTCTGTTGATTTTGTTGTTGAAGAACAGCCTTATTCCATGGTCATCTGATAGAATGCATGGGACTATTTCAATCTTCTTATATTTGTTGAGACCTGTTTTGGGACTGATTATATGATCAATTTTGGAGAAAGTCTTATGATGTTCTGAGAAGAAAGTATATTCTTTTGTTTTAGCATGAAATGTTCTATAGGTATCTGTTAAAACCATTTGGTTCATAACTTCTGTTCCTTTTACTGTATCTCTGTTCAATTTCTGTTTCCATGATCTATCCATTGGTGAGAGTGGAATGTTGAAGTCTCCAACTATTATTGTTTGAGGTACATTCTGTTCTTTTATCTTTAGTAAAGTTTCTTTTATGAATGTGGTTGCCATTGCATTGGGATAATAGTTGTCTAGAATTGAGAGTTCAGCTTGATGGATTTTTCCTTTGATGAATATGAAATGTCCTTCCTTATCTTTTTTAATAACTTTTCTTTGAAAATCGATCATATTCGATATTAGAATGGCTACTACAACTTTTTTTGTGGGGACCATTTGCTTGGAAAATGTATTTTCCAGTCTTTTACTCTGAGATAGTGTCTGTTTTTCTCACCGTGCTTTGTTTTTTTTATGGAGCAAAATGCTGGGTCCTGTTAACTTATCCAGTTTGTTAGTCTATGTCTTTTTTTTTTTACCTAACATTTTTTTCCATCTTTATTAAATTGGGTATTTCTTATTTACATTAAAATTGTTATTCCATTTCCAGGTTTCCAGGCCAACATCCCCCTAATCCCTCCTCCTCCCCTTCTATATGGGTGTTTCCCTTCTCATCCTCCCCACATAACCGCCCCCCCAACAATCCTGTTCACTGGGGGTTCAGTCTTGGCAGGACAAAGGGCTTCCCCTTCCACTGGTGCCCTTACTAGATTATCTATTGCTACCTATGAGGATGGAGCCCAGGGTCATTCCATGTATAGTCTTTGGGTAGTGGCTTAGTCCCTGAAAGCTGTGTTTGGTTGGCATTGATATTCATATAGGGTCTCAAGCCCCTTAAAGCTCTCTCAGTCCTTCTTCTGAATCCTTCAATGGGGGTCCCGTTCTCAGTTCCTTGGTTTGCTGCTGTCCGTCGCCTATGTATTTGATGTATTCTGGCTTTGTCTCTCGTTAGAGATCTATATCTGGTTCCTGTCAGCCTGCACTACTTTCCTTCGTCCATCTTGTCTAATTGGGTGGCTGTATATGTATGGGCCACATGTGGGGCAGGTTCTGAATGGGCGTTCCTTCAGCCTCTGTTCTAAACTTTGCCTCCCTGTTCCCTGCCAAGGGTATTCTTGTTCCCTTTTTAAAGGAGTGAAGAATTTGATTATTTCCTGCCTTCTACTCCTCCTGTGTGTATTTGCTTCTTTTTGTTCTAGAGCTTTTAAGTGTGCTGTCAAGCTGCTGATATATGCTCTCTCCTGTTTCTTTCTGCAGGCACGCAGAGCTATGAGTTTTACTCTTAGCACAGCTTTCATTGTGTCCCATTAGTTTGGGTATGCTGTATCTTCATTTTCATTAAATTCTAAGACGTCTTTAATTTTTTTCTTTATTTCTTCCTTGACCAGGTTATC
This sequence comes from Rattus norvegicus, assembly GCF_021556685.1. Lineage (NCBI taxonomy): Eukaryota > Metazoa > Chordata > Mammalia > Rodentia > Muridae > Rattus > Rattus norvegicus. The sequence goes on from NC_141534.1 coordinate 250,315,336, forward strand.
ATCGAGTAAAGCATTTTCAACTTCCATGTATAAATGAGCATTCTTTCCTTATTGTTATTGAAGACCAGCTTTAGCCTGTGGTGGTCTGATAGGACACATGGGATTATTTATATGTTTCTGAATCTGTTGAGGCCTTTTTATGACAGATTATATGGTCAATTTTGGAGAAAGTACCATGAGGTGGTGAGAAGAAGGTATATCCTTTTGTTTTAGGATAAAATGTTCTATACACACCTGTTAAGTCCATTTGGTTCATGATTTCTCTTAGTCTGTCTATGTCTCTGTTTAATTTCTATTTCCCTGATCTGTCCATTGATGAGAATGGGGTGTTGAAGTCTCCTACTATTACTGCATGAGGTGCAATGTGTGTTTTGAGCTTTAGTAAGGTTTCTTTTATGTATGTAGGTGCCCTTGTATTTGGAGCATAGAAATTTCGGATTGAGAGTTCATCTTGGTGGATTTTTCCTTTGATGAATATGAAGTGTCCTTCCTTATCTTTTTTGATGACTTTTGGTTGAAAGTCTATTTTATTCGATATTAGAATGGCTACTCCAGCTTGCTTCTTCAGACCATTTTCTTTGAAAGTTGTTTTCCAGCCTTTTACTCTGAGGTAGTGTCTATCATTGTTTCTGAGGTGTGTTTTTGGTAGGCAGCAAAATGTTTGGTCATCATTGCATATCCAGTGTGTTAATCTGTGTCTTTTTATTGAGGAATTGACTCCATTGATTTTGAGAGATATTAAGTTATAGTGATTGTTGCTTCCTGTTTTATTCATGTTTGGATGTGAGATTATGCTTCTGTGCTTGTGTTCTGTTTGTTTTGTTGCAGAACTATTAGTTTCTTGCTTTTTCTAGGGTATAGCTTGCCTCCTTCTGTTGGGCTTTACCATTTATTATTGTTTGTATGGCTGGATTTGTAGAAAGATATTGTGTAAATTTGGTTTTGTCATGGAATTTCTTGGTTTCTCCATCTATGTTAATTGAGAGTTTTGCTGGATACAGTAACCTGGGCTGGCTTTTGTTCTCTCTTAAGGTGTATTTGACATCTATCCAGGATCTTCTGGCTTTCACAGTCTCTGGTGAGAAGTTTGGTGTAATTCTGATATGTCTGCCTTTATATGCTATTTGACCTTTTTCCCTTACTGCTTTTAATATTCTTTCTTTGTTTTGTGCATTTGCTGTTTAGACTATTATGTGATGGGAGGAGTTTCTTTTCTGGTCCAATCTATTTGGAATTCTGTAGGCTTCTTGTATGTTTATGGGCATCTCTTGCTTTAGGTTAGGGAAGTTTTCTTCTATGATTTTGATTTTGTTGAAGATATTTACTGGTCCTTTTTGTTTGGAGTCTTCACTCTCTTCCATACCTATTATCCTTAGGTTTGATCTTCTCATTGTGTCCTGGATTTGCTGTATGTTTTGGACCAGTAGCTTTTTCTGTTTTACATTATCTTTGACAGTTGAGTTGATTATTTTTATGGAATCTCTGCTCCTGAGATTATCTCTTCTATCTCTTGCATTCTGTTGGTGATACTTGTATCTATGGCTCCTTTTCTCTTCCTTTGGTGTTCTATATCCAGGGTTGTCTCCCTTTGTGTTTTCTTTATTGCTTCTATATCCATTTTTATTTCCTTCATCTGTTTGATTGTGTTTTCCTGTAATTCTTTCAGGGACTTTTGCATTTCCCCTCTATAGGCTTCTGCTTGTTTATTTGTGTTTTCCTGCATTTCTCTAAGGGAGTTCTTCATGTCTTTCTTGAAGTTGTCCATCATCATGATCAAATGTGATTTTAAATTTAGATCTTGCTTTTCTGGTGTGTTTGGATATTCAGTGTTTGCTTTGGTGGGAGAATTGAGCTCCGATGATGCCATGTAGTCTTGATTTCTGTTGCTTGGATACCTGCGTTTGCCTCTTGCCATCACGTTGTCTCTGGTGTTACCTTGTTCTGCTATTTCTGACAGTGGTTAGACAGTCCTGTAGGCCTGTTTGTCAGGAGTGCTGTAGACCTGTTTTCCTGTTCTCTTTCAGCCAGTTATGGGAACAGAGTGTTCTGCTTTCAGGTGTGTAGTCTTTCCTGTCTACTGGTCTTCACGTGTTCCTGTGGGTGTGTTTCCTGAGTCTACCAGGCAGGTCAGTGTGAGCAGAAAAGTTTATCTTTTCTCTGGTCTCAAGCCTGGTGTCACTTCTCACACCTGGTTTCAGCTCTCAGTGGGGGCAGCCACCAGAAGGTCCTGCCCCACCTTCACTTGGGACCCTGTGCACACGGGGCACAGTTGGTGCCAGGCATTGTCCTCCAGAGTCAGAATTGTGGGCAGTGAGTAGTTTCCTCTGGCTTTCCAGGCATGTCTGCCCCTCTGAAAGTATAGCTCTCCCTCCCAAGGGTTTTGGGTACTGGGAGCTGTTTGACCAGGACTTTTCAGATCCGGATGCTGTCTGGACTTCAGTGTTGAGTGCCCCTATCCTTCTTTTTCCAGAGGCCCTATACAGTTTCCTCTTGGGCCAGGAATGTGGGCAAGGTGGGATGTACTGGTGTTCCCTCCTGCCCTGCAGTCTCTGGAGTGCCCACCTTTCTGGGTGGTGAGCTCTCTCCTCCCAAGGGTTTTGGGAGCAGAGAGCTCTGGGCTGGGATCAGTGAGGTTTGGGTCCCAGCTACAAACCGGAAGTGCCTGGTCCCAAAGGCATTTTGTCTTTGAGAGTCCTGAGTCCACCAGGCTGGTCACTTGGAGCAGAAAAGTTGGTCTTACCTCTGGTCTTGAGCCTGGAGTTGCTTCTCTGAGCCAGTGTTTCAGTTCTCCATGAAGGCAGCAACCAGAAGGGCCTGCCCTGCCTTTGCTCGGGACCCTGTGCATAGGGGGCCCAGATGGTTCTAGGCGTTTTCCTCTAGTGTCAGAAATGTAGGCAGAAAGTAGTCTACTCTGGCTTCCTATGCATGTCTGTTCCTCTGAAGTTCTAGGTCTCCTTCCCACGGGATTTGGGTGCAGGGAGCTGTTTGACTGGGTCCCTTCAGATTAGGGTGATGTCTGGGCCACAGCGTTGAGTGACCCTATCTTACTGTTCCCAGAGGCCCTATACAGTTTCCTCTTGTACCAGGGATGTGGGCAAGGGTGGGCAGTACTGGAAGTCTCTCCTGCACTGCAATCTCAGGAGTTCCCACCTATCTGGCTGGTGAGCTCTCTCTCCCACGGGTTTTGGGAGGAAGGAATTGTGCTTTTTTGGGTTTTTTGAAAGAACTTTACTTTCGTGCCTTTCCTAGCATGTAGTTTCCCTGCTTTTGTTGGAGTTTTTCAATCTATTTGAAGCTCCCACCTCGACCAGCAAGGAAGATGCAATACCGTTGGATTCTTCTCAACAGCCTTTATTGCAGGAACACCTTATTCTTGATACGGGAGACTCCGGGGAACAAAGGCACTCACCTTAAATACAAGACAGAGAGTGGCTGTAAACTTGTCCTCTGGGGATTGGTGGAGTATGAGATACCTTATTAGCATGCATATCACCCTGGCCTTGTAAATGCAAGAGGAAGGCAAAAGACATGGCTATAATGGGTGTAATACCACATACGACCACTAGATGTCAGTGTCATCTTTAGCCGCTCCCAACACTATTATTCTTTGTAGGGATGAATTTGTGTAAAGATATTGTGTAAATTTTGTTTTGCCATGGAATATCTTGGTTTCCTCATTCATGTTAATTGAGAATTTTGCCTTGGTTGGTATTTGTGTTCTATTAGGTTCTGTGTGACATCTGTCCAGGATCTTCTGGCTTTTAGAATCTCTGGTAAGAATTATGTTGTATTTCTAACATGTCTGTATTTATATGACAAGTGACTCCTTTTCCCTTACTGCTTTTAATTTTTTTTTGCATTTGGTGGTTAGATTATTATGTGAGAGTAAGGTATTATTTTCTGGTTCAACCTGTTTGGCTTTCTTTAGTCCTCTTGTATGTTCATGGGCATCTCTTTCTTAAGGTTAGGGACATTTTCTTCTATCATTTTGTTCAAGATATTTACTGGCCCTTTAAGTTAGGAATCTTCACTGTCTTCTATACCTATTATAATTAGGTTTGGTCTTCTCGTTGTTTCCTGGATTTTCTGGATGTTTTGGGTTAGGAGCTCTTTACATTTTGCATTTTCTTTGACTGTTGTGTCAATGTTTTCTATGAAAATTTTGCACCTGAGATTTACTCTTTTACCTTGCTGATGGAGGGTAGGAAGAGCCTTACCTCAGTTACTCTGTGGTTCCTGATCTGTGTGGTCTCCTAGTTGGTCATTCTTGTGCCATTTTTTGTAGCAAAATATTTGTCTAACATGTGAACTTAGGAGCAAAACACTCCTGAGAGACCAGCTCTCTGGGAGGCGTTTGTGTCTGCAGAGTTGTGCCACAGTGTTAACTCTGGGGTGCAGATGGATACCAGAAGACTCCCTACTAAAAGTCTTTTTTAGACATTTTTACAAGCAAAAATTTCTATGTAAAGCATAAATTTACTTATCAGGGTGGATAACATTATTTATATTTGTATTTACTTTTCCTGTCCAAGATATACTGTACTATAAGTTGCACATACATGCATTCTGTGTTTTAAACTTCTATCATTTTCTTTTGTAGATTTGCGATAATTTTCCTGCTATCATTGATTATTTACCAGGAAGACACAGAAAATTACTTAAAAAATTTGCCTTTGCAAAACATTACTTTTTGGCCAAAGTAATACAGCACAAAGAGTCACTGGATATTAACAATCCTCGGGACTTTATTGATTGTTTCCTGATCAAAATGGAACAGGTAAAATGTTAATAAAACTCCAATTTAGTTATGTGACTGCTTGAGCATTTTTTGTTCCATGAATTGTCTGTGTTTACAGGGACATTTAAATGGTTCAGACTGGCAATTTTTGACAAGCACTTTATGTGCCTAATGTGTATATGAATTTTCAGTAAACATTCCAGACATTACAAAGTTCAGTAATTTGATTATATTGGCCGTATTTTGTAGACAAAAATAACCTTAATAAAGATTCATAGGATGCAATGTGTCCATAAAATGGATATATTTCCAAAATTCTCAGAAAATGTCATGTCATATAATAGAGATGAATACTGTCTTTGTAGACAATATATCAAAACTTAGAAAAGCAGTTCAAGATAGGCAGACTAACTACAACATCTGCAGGTGGAATTTTAAGATACCAAATCTTATAATATTAGCTGTGTATGGGTGAAGGGCTTTCAGATGGAATCTAAGGTGTACGTTGTAGCATGAGAAGTAAATCATTAGTACTAAGGATGAAAGGTTTCTTAACTGTGTAACTTCAACTGAATTTACATGGATATGGAATTATAGATTAATTTTAAGGCACCTATATGAATAAATGCTTCTCTCATGGCTTCATTTTGTTGAAAAGCCACTTGTTTCCATTTAATTCTGTTGGAACTCACCATAAATGTCTTTGTTGGTCTTTGTTTTGTTAGCTCTCCATTCTGATCCACCGACATATACACTTATGCTTGCTGTGTAATGGATTTTCTTTCTTATTCAAGCAGTATACTTACCTGATGAGTCAGTGACCTTCCAGTTTTCTTTACTACATTTACAATTGAGACCTTTATCGTCATGACTAGCTCCCATATCACAGGACATCTGCTTTTTATCCTTATGTATGTTATGAGTAAAACCTGTTTTTTACAAAAAGGAAATGGGGACCATTTCTTTTGTTTATCTATTTTTGGGAATGCAGTAGGCTTCATGTCTCAGCTGACTAAAGAGTCTCATGAAAAATTTTCCACACAAGAAACTTGGTGTAAGATTGGAAGATAGGGCAGGGAGTGTACATATCTCCTGAACGCAGGTCAGTTTCTTCGTTTGCTAAACTCTGTAAGGTCTGTCAGGTCAAACTTTCCATGTATAAGTAATTTTATTCACTCTAATATGCACATTGACAAATTATTTGTTGGATAACACAGTCAAACTGTTCCTAGGAAAAACACAACCCAAAGACAGAGTTTACTTGTGAGAACTTGATCTTCACAGCATCTGATCTCTTTGCTGCTGGGACAGAGACAACTAGTACAACCCTGAGGTACTCTCTGCTGCTCCTGCTCAAGTATCCAGAAGTGACAGGTAAGGACATAGGTGGGAAGCAAGTGGTTTCAGAAAGAAATTAGAAGATGCCCCTGAGTTCTTCATTTTGCTTGTCTAAGAGAAGCCTCACAATTTAATCTTTTGCAGAACTACAATCTGCTATATTTTCCAGTAGGACTGAAGTGAGATATCTTAGTCCATAGCAGAGGAGGATGCTGTATAAAAGTGAAGACACAAGGCAGGAGAAAAAAATAAAGATTTCTAAAGTCCAGATTTAGTGCATAGATTTCATAGCAAGTGATTGTGTTCATACAAATTGTTTTAAAGATACAAGTTAGTTTAAATAGGAAAAAGCTATACTGAATAGCAGATCCATTCTCGAAGGTATTTTTACTTATTCTTATAATTCTTTTCTTGTTATAGAAACTTTTTTTTACAGAAAATAAATATCAGTTTTAGAATTTAATGAGAGGACGTCTCCTTTTAGGCAGACTTTCTAAAAAAGTCTCCACATCTGTTATTTTAGAAATCTGCTTCCCTAAAATATTATTTAACAAAGAACAAATTATTGAGGAACTATAAATTTTTAAATTAAAAATTTTCTATGTATATGAATGTTTTGCCTATATTTATTTCTGTGTACCATGTGCATGCCTATTGCCCACAGAGGTTAGAAGAGGGAATCATAGATCTAGAACTGTAGGTTATACATGGTTATGATCCAATGTATGAATGATGGGAAATGAATCTAGGTCTTTTCAGGAGCAACAAGTGCTCTTAACCGTTCAGCCATTTTTCTTATCTTTATTAAGTAGTTAATCAATTAACAAACCCAAACACTGCTCCCCTCCCAGCCCTTCCCTCACAGAGTTCCTCCTCTCTCCCATTCTCTTCTGAGAGGGTGAGGCCCTCTAGGTTTTCCCCAACCCTGGCACATCAAATATCTGGCAGATTAGGTTAATTCTCTCACTTAGGCCCAACAAGATAGCCCTATAATTTTCTCTTTTAAGAACATCTCTATAAGTTTTCTTAAAGAGTTACAAGCAAGAACAGTCAGAAGCCTTAATGAGGAAAGGTTCTTGCTGAAAATCTATATTCCTTGCTCCCAGGTATATGGTGGAAGAAGAGAATGGACTCCTTGATGTCATAGGTCTTTCTCCATACACACACTGCAGCACATGCAAAACTGCACATCCACATACCCACATTCATGTCCTCATGTGAATGCATGCACACGCATACACATATTACACACACACACACCACATACAAAGTCAGAGAGAGGGGGGAGGGAGAGAGAGAGAGAGAGAGAGAGAGAGAGAGAGAGAGAGAGAGAGAATAAAAAAATGTAAGAAAGTAACCTGAACTATGTCACACATGTGAAAAAAACTTTGCAATTTTGCCACAAGTCCACTCAAGTGATGATTATTATTTCTTTTCTTCCGTTTTTAATTGATTATTTTATTTGTTTACATTTCCAACGTTGGAAAGTTTTTCCAGCCTCATACCCTAAGGTAGTATCTGTCTTTATCACTGAGAATTGTTTCCTGTATGTACAAAATGCTTGGTCCTATTTATGTAACCAGTATGCTAGTGTACGTCTTTTTATTGGGGAATTGAGCCCATTGCTATTGAGAGATATTCACTACCAATGATTGTTGCTTCTGATATTTTTGTTGTTAGAGGAGGTTTTATTGTTTGTGTGGTTCTCTTCTTTTGTTTTTTTTTTTTTTGACAGAAGATTAATTTCTTGTTTTTTCTTGGGTGCAATTTCCCTCCCTGTGTTGGGATTTTTTTTCTGTCATCCCTTGTAGGGCTGGATTGGTGGAAAGATATTGTTCAAATTTGGTTTTGTCATGGTTTCTTCTTCTATGGTAATTGAGTGTTTTGCTGGATATGGTAGGCTGGGCTGGCATTTTTGTTCTCTTTGGGTCTGTATGACATCTGTTCAAGACCTTCTGGCTTTTAGTGTATCTGTTGAAAAGTATGGTGTAATTGTGAGACATCTGCCTTTATATGTTACTTGGCCTTTTATCCTTACCAGATTTAATATTCTTTGTTTTGTGCAGTTGGTGTTTTGATTACTATGTGACCAGAGGAACTTCTTTTCTCATCCAATCTATTTGGGTTTCTGTAGATTTCTTGTATGTTTATGGGCATCTCTTTCTTTAGTTAGGGAAGATATCTTCTATGATTTTCTTGAAGTTGTTTACTCACCTTCTGTGTTGGGAATCTTCACTCTCTTCTATTCCTATTATTCTTCGGTTTGGTCTTTTCATCCTAAATTTCTTGGATGTTTTGGGCTAGGAGCTTTTTTGCCCTTTGCCTGGTACTGTTGTGTCAATATCTTCTTTGCTACCTTCTACACTTTAGATTCTCTTTAGATTCTATCTCTTGTATCCTGCTGGTGATGCTTGTATCTGTGATTTCTGTCCTCTTTCCTAGGTTTTCTGTCTCCAGGATTGTCTCCCTTTGTGATTTTTTTATTGTTGCTATTTCCATTTTTAGATCCTGCACAATTTTGTTCAATTCCTTCACTTATTTGATTGTGTTTTTCTGTATTTATTTATGGCATTTATGTGTTTCTTCTTTAAGGGGTTCTACCTGTTTACCTGTCTTCTCTTGTATTTATTTAAGGGAGCTATTTATTTCCTCCATTAGGTCCTCTATCATCTTCAGGAGATGGGATTTTAGATCAGAATCTTGCTTTTCAGGTGGGTTATGGTATCCAGGGCTTGCTGTGGTGGAAGAATTGGGTTTTGATGTTGCCACATAACATTGGTTTCTGTTTCTTATATTCTTGTGCTTGTCTTTCATCATTTGGTTGTCTCAGATATTAAGTGGCCTTGCTGTCTCTGACTGAAGCCTGTTTTGCCTTTGAGCCTGGTTATACTGTGCTTTTTGGGGTCAGATTGTCTTTAGGTATGGAAGGGAATCTAGAGAGACTGATCTGTGTGCTTGACTGTATCAGAAGTCCTGAGAGTCAAGCTGTCTCTGGATGTTGACAATGTGCAGAAGGGGATTGTAGCACAAGATCTGCTCCCAGTTGTACATGTCTCTAGTAGGGCAGGAGATCTTGCATCCTCTGAGCCTTGGAGGAGTTCTCAGTTATGTTAGGTATTGGGGTATGGCAAAGGACTCACCTGTGTGCCTGGGGGTGTCAGAAATCCTGGGAATCAAGCTTTCTCTAGGTTTGGGCAGGGTGGGGATCAAGTGGAGTACAGGATATGCTTCCCAGCACAGATTCAAATTGTAAGGTATTTGTATCTCTGGCAAGGTGGGAGGTTCTGCTTCCTCTGGGCCCTTGGTGGGGGGCCCCCGCTAGACCAGGGATTAGGGAGTAGAGGACACACCTGTGAGCCTGGAGGTGACAGAAATCCTGGGAGTCAAACTGTCTCTGGGTGTGTGTGGGTAGAGCTGGAGCACAGGATCTACTTCCAGGCACAGTTAGAGATCTGAAATAAGATGTGTCTGCAGCAGGGTGGGAGATCTTTGGTGATGATAATTTCAAAGCTGAATTAATACTTTTAAGTTCAGAGGAGTTGAGATTGCTTACTAAAATTGACCAATGAAGGAGCTCACTTGGGCCCACAGCTCTCTGTACCCAAACCTGGTGGGGGAGAGAGGTGGACACTCAGAAATGTGGACAATCCTCAGGGGAGCTCAGGGGAGACCACTACTTCTGCTCACATTCCTGGCCCCAAGAGGAACCCGCCTAGAGCCCTCTGGACACTGGAACCTAGGAGCAGTCAGGGAGAGGATCTTTCCATTCCCTGCCAGTGCCGGGAGCTGTAAACCAGTCTCCAGGAGCACTGACACACCTGAGAACAGAGGTTAGACTAACTCTTTTTCTCTGAGCAGCTGCCTGGGGGATTCAGGATACACAAATTTAGGAGCAGTCTCGGACAGGACACTTCCAGTTTCTACCTGGGCCCAGAGCTGACCCAGCTGCACAGCTCTCTGTACCCATATTTCACTAGGAGAAAGCAGGACTCCAGGTGTGCTGAAACATAGGTTTACAGGAATGTCAAGCCACTGTCAGAGACATCAAGACAAGCTAACACCAGAGACACCCTTATGGTGAGAGGCTAGCACAGGAACTTAAGCAACAGAAACCAAGACTACTTGACATCACCAGAACCCAATACTCCTAACCCAGAAAGTTCTGGATACCCAAACAAAACAGAAAAGCAAGATTTGGATTTAAAAATCACATCTAATGATAATGATAGAGGACTTTAAGAAGTACATAAGTAACTCCCTTAAAGACATCATGAGAATACAGATGAAAAAGTAGAAGACCTTAAAGAGGAAATACAAAAATCTCTTAAGGAATTACAAAAAAAAAACAACCAAACAGGTAAAAAAATTGAACAAAACATTCCATGATCTAAAAGTGGAAATAGAAGCAATAAAGAAATCACAAAGGGAGACAACCTAGAGATAGAAAACATAGGGAAGAGATCAGGAGACATAGATGGCAAGCATCATCAACAAATACAAGAGACAGAACAGAGAATATCAGGGGAAGAAGATACCATAGAAAACACTGACACAAACATCAAAGAAAATATAAAATGTAAAAATCTCCTAACCGAAAATATTCAGGACACAATGAGAAGACCAAACCTCATTATAATAGGTATAGAAGATAGTGAAGTTTCCCAACCTAAAGGCCCAGTAAATATCTTCAACAAAATGATAGATGAAAACTTCCCTAACCTAAAAAAGAGATACCCATAAACAGAAAAGAAGCCTACAGAACTCCAAATAGGTGGGACCAGAAAAGAAATTCTTTTTGTGGAATACTTTGAACAGTATTGTATGAGGTCTTCTATGAAAGTCTGACAGAATTCTGCACTAATCCCATCTGGTCCTGGGCTCTTTTTGGTTGGGAGACTTAATAACTGCCTCTATTTCTTTAGTAGTGATGGGGTTGTTTAGATGGTTTATCTGATCCTGATTTAACTTTAGCACCTGGTATTTGTCCATCAAATTGTAAAATTTCTCTAGATTTTCCAGTTTTGTTGGATATAGGCTTTTGTAGGAGGATCTGATTTTTTAAAAATTTCATCAGATTCCGTCATTATGTCTTTCTTTTCATTTCTGATATCTGACACAAAGTCATAAGAAGTAATGGGCTACAGGAATTTGGAGTACTCATGGGGAGATTGAAATGTAAAGGAGGCTGCTGGGCATCACACCTAAAAACTCACTGATCATTTCGGAACAACTGATGGATAATAAAAATGTGAGAAGAGCACAAGGAAGTAAGCAGAAATAAGTGGTTGATAATATAAAACATATAATTGGACATGTTTCAGTTGAACTTTGAAACATCTACTTGAGTATTTCAAAATAATTCCAATAAAATGAAAAAAATCTAAACTGATAAAGAGAAATAGAGTTAAGTCCAAGGTATCATCAACAATGAAAATAGTCATTGTTTTCTTAACAGGCACGGATTCTCCTCTCCTCCCTCTTCTCTTCCCAGTCCCATTTTTGTAAGTGCCTCCCCAATTGGTCCATCCCCTTCTCCTCAGAAAAGAGGAGTCCCCTGGGGTCCCACTCCACTCTGGGGAATCTAGTCCCAGCAAGACTAGGCATACCCTTTTCCACTGAGGCACAACCAAGCAGTCCAGGTAGGGAGAAGGGGTTCCAGTGACAAGGACCAATACCAAAACACCCCTCCATTTCACTTGTTAAGGGCCCTATATGAAGACCAACTTGTAAATTTGCTAAAAATGCATGGGGGTGCTCTAGGTTCAGCTCCTGCATGCTTTCTGGTGGTGGTAGGGCACAGATTTTATGTAGTAACAAAGATTTAACCAATGAATAGAACACAGTTGCCCTATGAGAATTAGACTCAGGGAAATTTGTTTATATTTAACACATCTACAAAATATGAAACCCCAATTCCCACATGAAGAATTAAATTTCTCCAATGATAGATAAGAATGAAATAGTCATTACATATAAACATAAATTTCAAGAGAAATTGTTAGAATGCGGCCATATTCAGCAAATTACACAGTCTTACATACCTTTGGAAATTTCGTAAAAACATTCACACAATGCCATTAAAATGAGTTTTAAATGTATTATATTGTTTTGGTATAAACATAGTTGTTTAATAGCTTTCTTCTATAAAAGCTATTTTTCTCGAATTAATGTTCTTTTCATTGTTTGAAATCAATATCAAATTTAAGTATGCTAATTTATACATAAGGGTTATATAGTGTGACACCTAATATATTGAATGTTAGTATTTATATCATAGCAACTGTCACTTCATTAGCATATATCATGTTTTCAAAACATTGCCAGGCACGCTCATCTAGCATCCTGCAAGCAACCCTGAGTTGTGACCAGTGTGCCACTTCTTTCCATTTCTGTCATTTTTCACTGTCTTGAAACAGCCAAAGTCCAGGAAGAGATTGACCATGTGATTGGCAGACACAGGAGCCCTTGCATGCAGGACAGGCATCACATGCCCTACACTGATGCTGTATTGCATGAGATACAGCGATACATTGACCTCCTTCCCACCAGCCTTCCCCATGCACTGACCTGTGACATGAAATTCAGAGATTATTTCATTCCCAAGGTAAGCTTCCTTCTTCTACACTGTGCCTTAATGGTCTTGATCTCAAATGAGTGAGTGACATTAGATCATTGGTCCAAGATATTGGATCTTGCAATTTCAGATTATCAATGTTAAAGAGAAAGAATATATATATATATATGTATATATATATATATGTATATATATATATATATATATATATATATATATATATATATATACCTTCAAGGAGTTTAGGTGATTAAGCCAACCAAAGTACAGATAGCATATTCAAAATCAGACTGTCCTAGAATTCTTAAGAATTTACTCAGTGGTTGATTGCAGTTTTCTGTCCCCATAATAACAAACAATTTAAGTATGGAACCTGGATAAACTTTATGCTATTTCCAGTAAGAGCTGGAGAGTAAATTTTTAGATCAAGTCTTAGTTTTTGGCTCTGTAGGACTTCCAAATTTATCTTGGCTATTCACATTTCAAATAAAATTTAAAGTTCAGATTATAGGTCTCTGTGAAGATTCTTCTATGATTTTATCAGAATGCCAAGAAGAATATAGGTACATTTAGCATAATTCATATATTGACCTATTAAATATTCCAGTTCATATAATTATGTCCTCTGTTTCAGGGTTGGCTTGCATGTCATTGTCCTTTAATAGTTTGCTACCAGTTAAAGCTTTGGCAGAAAAATGGACAAATGAGATACTACAGGGTTCTCATGTTGTAAGGTGGGCTGGAGCATGTTAACTATGCTGTTAGTGGATATGCCTACATCTTGTCTTAAGGTGATATTTAGATCTCCCCATTACAGGAGTTCTGCTCTTTTGTACTTAATAAAACCTATGGTATAGCTCATTGGCATCTTATGAATATCCCATTTATGTGAGTCATCTGATCAGTTTTGCAGTTTCAATGTTTATACTCAAGTAAACTGATGTCTCTGACTGAAGTTCCTAGAAAATCACGAAGTTTCTAAGTCTGTCATCTCTTTAGTTTTTTTCCCCAGTTGTCTTGACTATGAAAAGACCTCACCTATGTTTTAAAATTAAGGCAAATAAACTGTGTGTCAGGGAAAACTCTGAATAATTTGGTTTTGTCCATGTTATTCCACAAGACATTTTTACTTTCATCAGATACTACTTATGCAACACTGCTATGAGTAGATACTTCCAATTTTCACACAAAACCTTACATTTGAAACCACATTTCAAGCATGCATGATTCAGTAATAACAGTGGCATAGGAAAGAAGTGGATGGTGATGCATAACAGTGTTCTGTTGATAACAGAACATACCATTACTTATTTGGAGGACACTGTATCAAGATTACTGCCACTGGACTACTGCCAACCCATTCCTGTGTATTACATGATTTGTCTGTCTAGATATACTCTTGTATATGTACCCTTGTTTGGGTATGATTTGCTCATAAGCTTTTACTATGCCATGATCATTGTTTTGTAATCTTTTTATAACTTGACCTGTCTATTCTTTTTGTTTCCAGGGCACCACTGTCATAGCATCATTGACTTCTGTGTTGTATGATGATAAAGAATTCCCCAACCCAGAGAAGTTTGATCCTAGTCACTTTCTGGATGAGAATGGCAAGGTTAAGAAAAGTGACTACTTTTTCCCTTTCTCAACAGGTATTCAAAATTATTTCCTGGGCTTTTTGAATCTTACAATATTTCCACCTATGCTTTTGCAATGCTCCTTGAGCCTTACCTGCAGGACTTATGTTGTAGATGTTTCTGCTGGAGCTAGACACCCAGTGCTCAATTATTCTTTGAATTTTTATCAGTTATGGTTTTATATAAGGGTCTTTCTTTGTTGCAAAGGCAAACTTCTTTGATGAATGTGAGAAAGACACTTGTCTGCAAATATAGATAAGAAGAAGCAGGACCTCGCTATCTCAGAGAAGTTGAATAAATTTCCAGTACCTCTTGGAGGGACTTTAAAAACAATTAGACAGAGACACACTTGGGAAGCCAGAAGAGACTACTCTCTGGCCACATTCCAGACTCTAGAGGAAAATGTCTAACACTATCTATGCTCCCCCCAGTGCACAGGGTCCTGAGAGAAGGTGGGGCAGGCCCTTCTGGTTGTTGCCCTCACTGAGAGCTGAAACCCAGCTCTGAGGAGTGACTTCATGCCAGAGACAAGAGGAAAGACCAAATTTTCTGCTCCAAGTGACCAGCCTGGTGGACTCAGGACACAAAAATTCCTCTGGGACCGGACACTTCTGGTTTCTAGCTGGGGCCTGAACCTCGCTGATCCCGGCCCACAGCTCCCTGCTCCCAAACCCTGTGGGAGAGAGAGAGAGAGCTCATCGCCCAGACAGATGGGCACTCCTGAGATTGCAGGGCAGGAGAGACCACCAGTACTGCCCACCCTTGCCCACATCCCTGGCCCAAGAGGAAGCTGTATAGGGCCTCTGAGAACAGGAAGAAGGGGGCACTCAAGCTGCAGGAACTCTGTGGTCCAGGCTGCGGTCCAGACTGCTCCCGTGTCTGAAGGGACCCAGTCAAACAGCGCCCTGCACCCAAATCACATGGGAGGGAGCTAGACCTTCAGAGGGGCAGACACACCTGGGATGCCATAAGAGACTACTCTCTGCCCACATTCCCGACTTTAGAGGAAAACACATAGCACCATCTGTGCCCTCTGTGCACAGGGACACAAGAGAAAGTGGGACAGGCCCTTCTGTTTGATGCCCTCACTGAGAGCTGAAACCCAGCTACTAGGAGTGGCTTCAGGCCTGAGACGAGAGGCATGACTAACATTTCTGCTCCAAGTGACCTGCCAAGTGGCCTCAGGACCCATGCCCACAGGAACACTTGAAGACCAGGAGACAGGAATGACTACACGCCTGAAAGCAGAACACCCTATTCGTATAACTGGCTGAAAGAAAACAGGAAAACAGGTCTACAGCACTCCTGACAAACAGGCCTATAGGACGGTCTAACCACTGTCAGAAATAGCAGAACAAGGTAACACCAGAGACAACATGATGGCAAGAGACAAGCTCAGGAACCCAAGCAACAGAAACCAAGACTTTATGGCATCATCGGAGACCAATTCTCCCACCAAAGCAAACACTGAATGTCCAAAGACACCAGAAAAGCAAGATCTGGATTGAAAATCACATTTGGTCATGATGATGGAGGACTTCAAGAAAGACATGAAGAATTCCCTTAGAGAAATGCAGGAAAATACAAATAAACAAGCAGAAGCGTATAGAGAGGAAACACAAAAATCCCTGAAAGAATTATGGGAAAACACAATCAAACAGGTGAAGGAATTAAAAATGTATATAGAAGCAATAAAGGAAGCACAAAGGGAGACAACCCTGGAAATAGAACACCAAAGGAAGAGACAAGGAGCGGCAGATACAAACATCACCAACAGAATGCAAGAGATAGAAGAGGGTATCTCAGGAGCAGAAGATTTTATAGAAATCATCGACACAACTGCCGAAGATAATGTGAAACAGAAAAAGCTACTGGCCCAAAACATAAAGGAAATCCAGGACACAATGAGAAGATTAAACCTAAGGATAATAGGTATAGAAGAGATTGAAGATTCCCAAATCAAAGGACATGGAAATATCTTCAACAAAATCATAGAAGAAAACTTCCCTAACCTAAAGCAAGAGATGTCCTTGAACATACAGGAAGCCTACAGAACTCCAAATAGATTGGACCAGAAAAGAAAGTCCTCCCGTCACATAATAGCTAAAACGCCAAATGCACAAAACAAAGAAAAATATTAAAAGCAGTAAGGAAAAAAGGTCAAGTAACATATAGAGGCAGACCTACCAGAATTACACCAGACTTCTCACCAGAGACTATGAAAGTCATAAGATCCTGGACAGATGTCACACAGACATAATAGAACAAAAATGCCAGCCAAGGTTACAGTATGCAGCAAAACTCTCAATTAACATAGATGGAGAAACCAAGATATTCCATGACAAAACCAAATTTACACAATATCTTTCTACAAATCCAGCCCTAAAAAGGATAATAAATGGTAAACCCCAAACACAAGGAGGTAAGCTACACCCTAGAAAAAAGCAAGAAATTAATCATTTTTGCAAAAAAACAAAGAAAAGCACACAAACATAATCTCACATTCAAACATAAATATAACAGGAAGCAACAATCACTATTTCTTAATATCTCTCAACATCAATCGAGTCAATTCCCCAATAAAAAGACACAGATTAACAAACTGAATACGAAATGAGGACCCAACATTTTGCTGCCTACAGGAAACACACCTCAGAGAAAAAGACAGACACTACCTCAGAGTAAAAGGCTGGAAAACAACCTTCCAAGCAAATGGTCTGAAGAAGCAAGCTGGAGTAGCCATCCTAATATCGAATAAAATTGATTTTTAACCAAAAGTCATCAAAAAAGATAAGGAAGGACACTTCATATTCATCAAAGGTAAAATCCACCAAGATGAACTCTCAATACTAAATATCTATGTTGCAAGTACAACGTCACCTACATACATAAAAGAAACCTTACTAAGCTGAAACACTCCTTGCACCTCACACAATAATAGTAGGAGATTTCAACACCCCACTCTCATCAATGGACAGATCATGGAAACAGAAATTAAGCAGAGACGTAGACAGACTAAGAGAAGTCATGAACCAAATGGACTTAACAGACATTTGTAGAGTATTCTATCCTAAAACAAAAGGATATACCTTCTTCTCACCACCTCATGGTACGTTCTCCAAAATTGACCATGTAATTGATCAAAAAACAAGCCTCAACAGATACAGAAAGATAGAAATAATACCATGTGTCCTATCAGACCACCACGGGCTAAAGCTGGTCTTCAATAACAAGGGAAGAACACCCACATATACATGGAAGTTGAACAATGCTCTACTCAATGATAACCTGGTCAAGGAAGAAATAAAAAAAGAAATGAAAGACTTCTTAGAACTTAATGAAAATGAAGGTACAACATATCCAAACTTATGGGACACAGTGTAAGCTGTGCTAAGAGCAAAACTCATAGCTCTGAGTGCCTGCAGAAAGAAACAGGAGAGAGCATATATCTGCAGCTTGACAGCACACCTAAAAGCTCTAGAACAAAAAGAAGCAAATACACCCAGGAGGAGCAGAAGGCAGGAAATAATCAAACTCAGAGCTGAAATCAACCAAGTAGAAACAAAAAGGACCATAGAAAGAATCAACAGAACCAAAAGTTGGTTCTTTGAGAAAATCAACAAGATAGATAAACACTTAGTCAGACTAACAAGAGGACACAGAGAGTGTGAACACATTAACAAAATCAGAAATGAAAAGGGAGATATAGCTGTAGAATCAGAGGAAATTAAAAAAAATCATCAGATCCTACTACAAAAGCCTATATTCAACAAAACCTGAAAATCTGCAGGATGGAGAATTTCCTAGACAGATACCAGGTACCGAAGTTAAATCAGGAACAGATAAACTAGTTAAACAACCCCATAACTCCTAACGAAATAGAAGCAGTCATTAAAGGTCTCCCAACCAAAAAGAGCCTAGGTCCAGACAGGTTCACTGCAGAATTCTATCAGACCTTCATAGAAGACCTCGTACCAATACTATCCAAACTATTCCACGAAATTGAAACAGATGGAGTGCTACCGAACTCCTTCTATGAAGCCACAATTACTCTTATACCTAAACCACACAAAGACCCAAGAAAGAAAGAGAACTTCAGACCAATTTCCCTTATGAATATCGACGTAAAAATACTCAATAAAAATCTGGCCAACTGAATCCAAGAGCACATCAAAACAATCATCCACCATTATCAAGTAAGCTTCATCCCAGGCATGCAGGGATGGTTTAATGTATGGAACACCATCAAAGTAACCCACTATATAAAGAAACTGAAAGAATAAAACCACATGATCATTTTATTAGATGCTGAGAAAGCATTTGACAAAATTCAACACCCCTTCATGATAAAAGTCCTGGAAAGAATAGGAATTCAAGGCCCATACCTAAACATAGTAAAAGCCATATACAGCAAACCAATCGGTAACATTAAACTAAATGGAGAGAAACTTGAAGCAATTCCACTAAAATCAGGGACTAGACAAGGGTGCTCACTCTCTCTCTACTCATTCAATATAGTTCTCGACGTCCTAGCCAGAGCAATAAGACAACAAAAGGAGATCAAGGGGATACAGATTGGAAAGGAAGAGGTCAAAACATCACTATTTGCAGATGATATGGTAGTATACTTAAGTGATCCTAAAAGTTCCACCAGAGAACTACTTAACCTGATAAAAACCTTCAGCAAAGTGCCTGGGTATAAAATTAACTCAAATAAATCAGTAGCCTTCCTCTACACAAAAGAGAAACAAGCCGAGAAAGAAATAAGGGAAATGACATGCTTCATAACAGTCCCAAATAATATAA
Source organism: Rattus norvegicus (assembly GCF_021556685.1). NCBI lineage: Eukaryota > Metazoa > Chordata > Mammalia > Rodentia > Muridae > Rattus > Rattus norvegicus. Next base: position 250,334,429 of record NC_141534.1, read on the forward strand.
AATACCTTGGTGTGACTTTAACTAAGCAAGTGAAAGATCTGTATGAGAAGAATGTCAACCCTCTGAAGAAAGAAGGTGAAGAAGATCTCAGAAGTTGGAAAGTTCTCCCATACTCATGGATTGGCAGGATTAATATTGTAAAAATAGCCATTTTACCAAAAGTGATCTACAGAGTCAATGCAATCCCCATCAAAATTTCAACCCAGTCTTCATAGTGTTAGACAAAACAAATGGCAATTTCATCTGGAATAACAAAAAACCCAGTATAGATAAAACTATTCTCAACAGTAAAAGGACTTCTGTGTAAATCATTATCCCTTATCTCAAGCAGTATTACAGAGTGATAGTGATAAAAACTGCATGGTATTGGTATAGAGACAGACAGATAGACCAGTGGAATAGAATTGCAGATCCAGAAATCAACCCACACACCCATGATCAGTTGATTTTTGACAATGGAGCCAAAATCGTCCAATGGATAAAAACAGCATGTTCAGCAAATGGTGGTCGTTCAACTGGAGGTCAGCATGTAGAAGAATGCATCATTCCATGCTCATCACTCTGTACAAAGCTTAAGTCCAAGTGGATCAAGGACCTCCACATCAAACCAGATCCACTCAAACTAATAGAAGAAAAAGTGGGGAAGAATCTTGAACACAGGGGCACTGGAGAAAACTTTTGGAACAAAACACCAATGGCTTATGCTCTAAGATCAAGAATCGGCAAATGGGATCTTGTAAAACTTCAAAGCTTCTGTAAGTCAAAGGACATTGTTGTTATAACAAAACTGCAAGCAACAAATTGGGAAAAGAGCTTTACTAATTCTACAACTGATAGAGGGCTTATATCCAAAGTATACAAAGAACTCATGAAGTTAGACTTCAGAGAGGGCTTATATCCAAAGTATACAAAGAACTCATGAAGTTAGACTGCAGGGAGACAAATAATCCTGTTAAAAATGGGGTTCAGAGCTAAACAAAGAATTCACAGCTGAGGAACGCCGAAAAGCTTAGAAACACCTAAAGAAATGTTCGACATCTTTAGTCATAAGGGAAATACAGATCAAAACAACCCTGAGATTCCACCTCACACCAGTCAGAATGGCTAAGATCAAAAACTCAGGTGACAGCAGATGTTGGTGAGTATGTGGAGAAAGAGGAACACTCCTCCATTGTTGCTGGGATTGCAGGCTGGTACAACTATTCTGGAAATCAGTCTGGAGCTTCCTCCGATCATTTGATATTGAACTACCTGAGGACCCATCTATACCCCTCTTGGGTATATATCCAAAAGATGCCCCAATGTATAACAAAGACATATGCATCACTATGTTAATAGCAGCCTCATTTATACTAGCCAGAAGCTGGTAAGAGCCCACATGTCCTTCAACAGAGGAATGGCTACAGAAAATGTGTTACATCTACACAATGGAATATACTACTTAGCTATCAAAAACAATGACTTTATGAAATTCATAGGCAAAATGATGGAACTGGAAAGTATCATCCTGAGTGAGGTAACCCAATCACAGAAAAACACACATGGTATGCACTCATTGATAGGTGGATATTAGCCCAAATGCTCAAATTACCCTAAATGCACAGAACACATGAAACTCAAGAAGGATCAGCAAAATGTGGATGCTTCACTCCTACTTTAAAAGGGGAACAAGAATATCCTAGGGAGGGGATATGGAGGCAAAGTTTTGAACAGAGACTGAAGGAATGCCCATTCAGAGCCTGCCCCACATGTGGCCCATACATATACAGCCACCAAACTCGATTCAATGGATGAATGAAAGAAGTGCAAGCTTACAGGGACCAGATGTAGATCTCTCCTGAGAGACACAGCCAGAATATGGCAAAAATATATATGAATGCCAGCAGCAAACCACTGAACTGAGAACTCAACTCTTGTTGAAGGATTCAGAGAAAGGACTGAAACAGTTTGAGGGGCCTTGAGACCCCATATGAACAACAATGCCAACCAACCAGAACTTCCAGGGACTAAGCCACTACCCAAAGACTGCACATGGGCTGACCCTGGACTCCAACTGCCTATGTAGCCATGAATAGCCTAGTAAGGGCACCAGTGGAAAGGGAAGCCCTTGGTCCTGCCTCGTCTGAACCCCCAGTGAATGGGATTTTTGGAAGGAGGGTTGCAATGTGGGGAGGGTGGGGATTGGAACACCCATATAGAAGGGAAGGGAAGGGTTTAGGGGTATGTTTACCTGGAAACAAGGAAAGGGAATAACATTTGTAATGTAAATATGAAATACCCAATTTAATAACAATGGAGAAGAAAATTTAAAAAAAAGACCAATTATTCAGTGCTGGGGGGCCAGCTGCAGCATTAGTCTTCTTTATTGTTGGTTCTTCTTGAGGCAGCAGAGGGGGAAGAGCGTTGGCAGAGGGTAAGACTTTCTCTTAAGAGATATGGGTTTAAAACTCTTCTTAGGAGATATTTAGGGTTGCTGTATAATAATATGTTTTCTTAGCTAAGTCTAAGTTACTATGTTACTGTAGCTGATTTACTTATTTATATCTAAGTCACTATGCTCTGCTATTGTAACTGACCTGCCTTTTGTTTTCCTCTGAGGCCAGAAACTTCAGTCTCTGGCATTTAGCACCTCATTCTAGGACATCAGGAGATAAAGTAGAGGATAAATTGTCAGAGCCTTTTCCCTTTTGTCCCTAGGCTTCTTGCTTGTCATGCTAGGCGTAAGTTTGGAGCAATAAAGGTCTATTGAACCAAGAGAAGTGACTAGCACTTGCAGAAGGAAAAACTTTTACATAGGCAAACATGCATAAATGTATATACTTTCATATATGTAGTATTTATACATTTAGACTCAAAATAGTAGGACTCAGCCTACAATTACATTCTTACACATACACATGCATACAATCTCACAATTACATACTTACACAGACATCCATACTTGCATATGCATATGGAGCAAAATACCAAGCCCCAGTACAGAAAGAACTCATTCATTCTGTATGAAAGATGAGCTTTAATCTTTATTGCATAGGGAAAGAAATAGCTTCTACCCTTTTAATGCTAAATTACTTAAACCCAAGTTTGTAAGAGAAAAGACATATTCCTTTTAATAAGACTAAGCTTGCGTTGCTATTGAGAAATGACCTGTTTTGTTCCATGGTAAGGAAAAACCTGCCTGCTCCTTCTGCTCTCTCCAGTTTCTTCATTTGCCTCTTTCCCTTTGCATTCTGCACATTTCTCTCTTATGTTACCTGTAGTCTCTAAGTTATTCCACTCTGCATTTCTTCTCAGCCCAGATCTTTTTAGCTCAGTTCTCCTAGCTCAATTCAGTTCAGTTCTACTTCACTCAGTCCTGACTCAATCCCCTCCAGCTCAGTCCTTGACTCTTGAGCTCAGTCTTCAGCATTTAAATATCTTACAGAATACATGATCACATGTTATAAAGTTCATCACAAGTTAATATGAAAATTCAAATCATAAATTGAAATAGAAGTTAAAACAGAGAATATTTACATGCATATCCATCAGCAGTAATTATGTTGCCAACCATCCATCACCTGTCACAGCTCCACGGTTCACTGAATGTTTAAAATCATAACTAAGTTATTAGTGAAGCTTTGTATAGATAAACCCAGTAAATATTTTATCCGCTGTCCTAGCACTTATAATAAATCACTGGTTCCCTTTTTTATGATTGTTGGTTAATTGTTTTACAACCTCTTAGAATGTGTTCTGAGTAGGAGAAAGTCTGGGTACTAGGAACAATTAACTGTTGACACTTGGGAGACTGGCAGAGTTCTTACTGCAGTTTTGACTATCAGAAAAAGACTTAATAGCAGTCCCACTATAAAAGAGCTTAACAATCACTGATATAATTTAGGAATTCTTATAGGATTATCATTAAGACTTAAGAAGTGATCTATTTGTCTATATGGCAGCACTACGAGACAGTACATTTTCATTGATCGCAGAGATCTGCTCCAAAGGGGTGTGCTATTACTTAATGATTGTTGTATATGTTTAATAATAACAACAGGAAAAGCATTTTAATAGCAGACATCTTTCCTAAAATGAGTCTCTTACAGCCTTGCTTCATAAGGGCAAACCAGTCACAGATTATATAATAATCCAAGGCTGGCCATCCCAGGATGATCACCTGCTGGTTATTAGCTTGTCTATTATGGCTCCTGACAAGACAGCCACTGTTTACCAATAAGATATGTGTTGTCACTATTGAACCCATAGAGATATTTTGACATGCTTGGTATTATTGTAGATCATCAATATCATAGATAGGTAGGAATATTGGTTGCCTCCTTCCCTTATGAAATTGTGTCTCCTAGAAGTGACAGGAAAATTCGACCCATTATATCTCAGTTATACTGCTGCCTAACAATATCTGAGCATGTACAGCACCAATAGGTATGCTAGCATGAAAAAGGGAAATCTCTTGGGGCTCCATTCCTAAACAAAGTACCACAGACAGCTAAAGAATACCAAGAGTGGGGAAAAAACTTTGTCCCCATTGATGAGCCTCCTAATTGTTTTTAAATTACTAACTTGTTAGCTTTTAAATTATATGCAAACAAGTAACTTTTTTTTATTAACTTGAGTATTTCTTATATACATTTCAAGTGTTATTCCCTTTCCCGGTATCCGGGCAAACATCCCCCTCTCCCCTCCCCTTCCTTATGGGTGTACCCCTCCCAACCCTCCCCCCATTGCCGCCCTCCCCCCACCAGTCTAGTTCACTGGGGGTTCAGTCTTAGCAGGACCCAGGGCTTCCCATTCCACTGGTGCTCTTACTAGGATATTCATTGCTACCTATGAGGTCAGAGTCCAGGGTCAGTCCATGTATAGTATTTAGGTAGTGGCTTAGTCCCTGGAAGCTCTGGTTGCTTGGCATTGTTGTACATATGGGGTCTCGAGCCCCTTCAAGCTCTTCCAGTTCTTTCTCTGATTCCTTCAACGGGGGTCCTATTCTCAGTTCAGTGGTTTGCTGCTGGCATTCGCCTCTGTATTTTCTGTATTCTGGCTGTGTCTCTCAGGAGCGATCTACATCCGGCTCCTGTCGGTCTGCACTTCTTTGCTTCATCCATCTTGTCAAATTGGGTGGCTGTATATGTATGGGCCACATGTGGGGCAGGCTCTGAATGGGTGTTCCTTCAGTCTCTGTTTTAATCTTTGCCTCTCTCTTCCCTGCCAAGGGTATTCTTGTTCCCCTTTTAAAGAAGGAGTGAAGCATTCACATTTTGATCATCCGTCTTGAGTTTCATTTGTTCTAGGCATCTAGGGTGATTCAAGCATTTGGGCTAATAGCCACTTATCAATGAGTGCATACCATGTATATCTTTCTGTGATTGGGTTAGCTCACTCAGGATGATGTTTTCCAGTTCCAACCATTTGCCTACGAATTTCATAAAGTCGTTGTTTTTGATAGCTGAGCAATATTCCATTGTGTAGATGTACCACATTTTCTGTATCCAATCCTCTGTTGAAGGGCATCTGGGTTCTTTCCAGCTTCTGGCTATTATAAAGAAGGCTACAATGAACATAGTGGAGCACGTGTCTTTTTTATATGTTGGAGCAACTTTTGAGTATAAGCCCAAGAGTGGTATAGCTGGATCCTCAGGCAGTTCAATGTCCAATTTTCTGAGGAACCTCCAGACTGATTTCCAGAATGGTTGTACCAGTCTGCAATCCCACCAACAATGGAGGAGTGTTCCTCTTTCTCCACATCCTCGCCAGCATCTGCTGTCACCTGAGTTTTTGATGTTAGCCATTCTCACTGGTGTGAGGTGAAATCTCAGGGTTGTTTTGATTTGCATTTCCCTTATGACTAAAGATGTTGAACATTTCTTTAGGTGTTTCTCAGCCATAGGGCATTCCTCAGCTGTGAATTTTTTGTTTAGCTCTGAACACCATTTTTTAATAGGGTTATTTGTTTCTCTGCGGTCTAACTTCTTGAGTTCTTTGTATATTTTGGATATAAGGCCTCTATCTGTTGTAGGATTGGTAAAGATCTTTTCCCAATCTGTTGTTTGCCGTTTTGTCCTAACCACAGTGTCCTTTGCCTTACAGAAGCTTTGCAGTTTTATGAGATCCCATTTGTCGATTCTTGATCTTAGAGCGTAAGCCATTGGTGTTTTGTTTAGGAAATTTTTTCCAGTGCCCATGTGTTCCAGATGCTTCCCTAGTTTTTCTTCTATTAGTTTGAGTGTGTCTGGTTTGATGTGGAGGTCCTTGATCCACTTGGACTTAAGCTTTGTACAGGGGGATAAGCATGGATCGATCTGCATTCTTCTACATGTTGACCTCCAGTTGAACCAGTACCATTTGCTGAAAATGCTATCTTTTTTCCATTGGATGGTTTTGGCTCCTTTGTCAAAAATCAAGTGACCATAGGTGTGTGGGTTCATTTCTGGGTCTTCAATTCTATTCCAGTGGTCTATCTGTCTGTCTCTGTACCAATACCATGCAGCTTTTATCACTATTGCTCTGTAATATTGCTTGAGTTCAGGGATAGTGATTCCCCCTGAAGTCCTTTTATTGTTGAGGATAGCTTTAGCTATCCTGGGTTTTTTGTTATTCCAGATGAATTTGCAAATTGTTCTGTCTAACTCTTTGAAGAATTGGATTGGTATTTTGATGGGGATTGCATTGAATCTGTAGATTGCTTTTGGTAAAATGGCCATTTTTACTATATTAATCCTGCCAATCCATGAGCATGGGAGATCTTTCCATCTTCTGAGGTCTTCGTCAATTTCCTTCTTCATTGTTTTGAAGTTCTTATTGTACAGATCTTTTACTTGCTTGGTTAAAGTCACACCGAGGTACTTTATATTATTTGGGTCTATTATGAAGGGTGTCGTTTCCCTAATTTCTTTCTCGGCTTGTTTCTCTTTTGTATAGAGGAAGGCAACTGATTTATTTGAGTTAATTTTATACCCAGCCACTTTGCTGAAGTTGTTTATCAGCTTTAGTAGTTCTCTGGTGGAACTTTTGGGATCACTTAAATATACTATCATATCATCTGCAAATAGTGATATTTTGACTTCTTCTTTTCTGATCTGTATCGCCTTGACCTCCTTTTGTTGTCTGATTGCTCTGACTAGAACTTCAAGAACTATATTTTATAAGTAGGGAGAGAGTGGGCAGCCTTGTCTAGTCCCTGATTTTAGTGGGATTGCTTCAAGTTTCTCTCCATTTAGTTTAATGTTAGCAACTGGTTTGCTGTGTATGGCTTTTACTATGTTCAGGTATGGGCCTTGAATTCCTATTCTTTCCAGGACTTTTATCATGAAGGGGTGTTGAATTTTGTCAAATGCTTTCTCAGCGTCTAATGAAATGATCATGTGGTTTTGTTCTTTCAGTTTGTTTATATAATGGATCACGTTGATGGTTTTCCGTATATTAAACCATCCCTGCATGCCTGGGATGAAGCCTACTTGGTCATGGTGGATGATTGTTTTGATGTGCTCTTGGATTCGGTTTGCCAGAATTTTGTTGAGTATTTTTGCGTCAATATTCATAAGGGAAATTGGTCTGAAGTTCTCTTTCTTTGTTGGGTCTTTGTGTGGTTTAGGTATAAGAGTAATTGTGGCTTTGTAGAATGTATTCGGTAGTGATCCATCTGTTTCAATTTTGTGGAATAGTTTGGATAATATTGGTATGAGGTCTTCTATGAATTCTAATGAAGATTTGATAGAATTCTGCACTAAACCCGTCTGGACCTGGGCTCCTTTTGGTTGGGAGACCTTTAATGACTGCTTCTATTTCCTTAGGATTTATGGGGTTGTTTAACTGGTTTATCTGTTCCTGATTTAACTTCGGTACCTGGTATCTGTCTAGGAAATTGTCCATTTCCTGAAGATTTTCAAGTTTTGTTGAATATAGGTTTTTATAGTAAGATCTGATGATTTTTTGAATTTCCTCTGAATCTGTTGTTATGTCTCCCTTTTCATTTCTGATTTTGTTAATTTGGACGCACTCTCTGTGTCCTCTCGTTAGTCTGGCTAAGGGTTTATCTATCTTGTTGATTTTCTCAAAGAACCAACTTTTGGTTCTGTTGATTCTTTCTATGGTCCTTTTTGTTTCTACTTGGTTGATTTCAGCTCTGAGTTTGATTATTTCCTGCCTTCTACTCCTCCTGGGTGTATTTGCTTCTTTTTGTTCTAGAGCTTTTAGGTGTGCTGTCAAGCTGCTGACATATGCTCTTTCATGTTTCTTTCTGCAGGTACTCAGAGCTATGAGTTTTGCTCTTAGCACAGCTTTCATTGTGTCCCATAAGTTTGGGTATGTTGTACCTTCATTTTCATTAAATTCTAAAAAGTTTTTAATTTCTTTCTTTATTTCTTCCTTGACCAGGTTATCATTGAGTAGAGCATTGTTCAATTTCTTATTGCTATTGAAGACCAGTTTTAGGCCGTGGTGGTCCGATAGCACACATGGGATTATGTCTATCTTTCTGTACCTATTGAGGCCCGTTTTTTGACCAATTATATGGTCAATTTTGGAGAAAGTACCATGAGGAGCTGAGAAGAATGTATATCCTTTTGCTTCAGGATAGAATGTTCTATAAATATCCATTAAGTCCATTTGGATCATGACTTCTCTTAGTCTGTCTACATCTCTGTTTAATTTCTGTTTCCATGATATGTCCATTGATGAGAGTGGGGTGTTGAAATCTCCCACTATTATTGTGTGAAGTGCAATGTGTGTTTTGAGCTTTAGTAAGGTTTCTTTTACATATGTAGGTGCCCTTGTATTTGGGGCATAGATATTTAGGATTGAGAGTTCATCTTGGTGGATTTTTTCTTTGATGAATGTGAAGTGTCCTTAACTTTTTTGATGACTTTTGGTTGAAAATTGATTTTATTTGATATTAGAATGGCTACTCCAGCTTGCTTCTTCTGACCATTTGCTTGGAAAATTGTTTTCCAGGCTTTCACTCTGAGGTAATGTCTGTCTTTGTCTCTGAGGTGTGTTTCCTGTAGGCAGCAGAATGCAGGGTCCTCGTTGTGTATCCAGTTTGTTAATCTATGTCTTTTCATTGGGGAGTTGAGGCCATTGATGTTGAGAGATATTAAGGAATAGTGATTATTGCTTCCCGTTATATTCATATTTGGATGTGAGGTTATGTTTGTGTGCTTTCATTCTCTTTGTTTTGTTGCCAAGACGATTAGTTTCTTGCTTCTTCTAGGGTATAGCTTGCCTCCTTATGTTGGGCTTTACCATTTATTATCCTTTGTAGTTCTGGATTTGTAGAAAGATATTGTGTAAATTTGGTTTTGTCATGGGATATCTTGGTTTCTCCATCTATGTTAATTGAGAATTTTGCAGGATACAGTAACCTGGGCTGGCATTTGTGTTCTCTTAGAGTCTGTATGCCACCAGTCTAGGATCTTCTGGCCTTCATAGTTTCTGGCGAAAAGTTTGTGTGATTCTGACAGGTTTGCCTTTATATGTTACTTGACCTTTTTCCCTTACTGCTTTTAATAGTCTTTTTTTATTTTGTGCGTTTGGTGTTTTGACTATTATGTGACGGGAGGTGTTTCTTTTCTGGTCCAATCTATTTGGAGTTCTGTAGGCTTCTTGTATGCCTATGGGTATCTCTTTTTTTAGGTTTGGGAAGTTTTCTTCTATGATTTTGTTGAAGATATTTACTGGTCCTTTGAGCTGGGACTCTTCACTCTCTTCTATACCTATTATCCTTAGGTTTGATCTTCTCATTGAGTCCTGGATTTCCTGTATGTTTTGGACCAGTAGCTTTTTCCGCTTTACATTATCTTTGACAGTTGAGTCAATGATTTCTATGGAATCTTCTGCTCCTGATATTCTCTTTTCCATCTCTTGTATTCTGTTGGTGAAGCTTGTATCTACAGCTCCTTGTCTCTTCTTTTGGTTTTCTATATCCAGGGTTGTTTCCATGTGTTCTTTCTTGATTGCTTCTATTTCCATTTTTAGTTCCTTCACCTGTTTGATTGTGTTTTCCTGGAATTCTTTCAGGGATTTTTGCGATTCTTTCAGGGATTTTTGCAATTCCTCTCTGTAGGCTTCTACTTGTTTATTAATGTTTTCCTTTTTTCCCTAAGGGAGTTCTTCACGTCTTTCTTGAAGTCCTCCAGCATCATGATCAAATATGATTTTGAAACTAGATCTTGCTTTTCTGGTGTGTTTGGATATTCCATGTTTGTTTTGGTGGGAGAATTGGGCTCCGATGATGCCATGTAGTCTTGGTTTCTGTTGCTTGGGTTCCTGTGCTTGCCTCTCGCCATCAGATTATCTCTAGTGTTACTTTGTTCTGCTATTTCTGACAGTGGATAGACTGTCCTATAAGCCTGTGTGTCAGTAGTGCTGTAGACCTGTTTTCCTCTCTTTCAGTCAGTTATGGGGACAGAGTGTTCTGCTTTCGGGCGTGTAGTTTTTCCTCTCTATAGGTTTTCAGTTGTTCCTGTGGGCCTGTGTCTTGAGTTCACCAGGCAGCTTTCTTGCAGCAGACAAGTTGGTCTTACCTGTGGTCCCGAGGCTCAAGTTCACTCGCGGGGTGCTGCCCATGGGCTCTCTGCAGCGGCAGCAACCAGGAAGACCTGTGCCGCCCCTTCCAGGAGCTTCAGTGCACCAGGGTTCCAGATGGCCTTTGGTGTTTTCCTCTGGCGTCCGAGATGTATGTACAGAGAGCAGTCTCTTCTGGTTTCCCAGGCTTGTCTGCCTCTCTGAAAGTTTAGCTCTCCCTCCCCCCGGGATTTGGGTGCAGAGAACTGTTTATCTGGTCTGTTTCCTTTAGGTTCCCGCGGTGTCTCAGGCAGGGGTCCTGCCGCTCCTGGGCCCTCCCCCACAGGAGCCCAGAGGCCTTATACAGTTTCCTCTTGCGCCAGGGATGTGGGCAGGGGTGGGCAGTGTTGGTGGTCTCTTCCGCTCTGCAGCCTCAGGAGTGCCCACCTGACCAGGCGGTGAGGTCTCTTTCCCATGGGGTCTGGGAGCAGAGAGCTGCTGCGGGCCGGGATCCGCGGGTCACAAAGAAGTAACATTAATGGAGTCAGCATGTTATGTTTTTATATTTATGTATATATGTTATGTATACATTTAATTATATATATGTATATATATTTTAACATTTACATGTAACAATAACATAGTAAAAGAGATCATGGATTTGAGAGGGAGCAAGCAGGGCATGGAGAAGTTTACAGAAAGTAAAGGGAAGGAGTCAATGATGTAATTATATTTGGATTTCAAAAAAAAATCTGGGTAACACAGACTAACTTGTATGCATCCCTTGAAACTTACATGTATTTTCTTCTGGGTTAGTAGATTATATTTTATCTGATCATTATTCTCAATGCCCATGCATTTTCTCTGAGGCAAGACATATCTTCAGACCCACATTAGTGGGCCTTTAGAATGTTGACCTATTTTTTCTAAACTCATCAACTAGATCATAGTGTGGTTGGATTGTGTGTCTAGATATAAAACTATTTTCCTAGACAGTAGGACACCTTGCACTTGTGAGGAAGGCTGCCAGTATCATGATAGCCCACACCTTGGTACCAGTATTCTGTACAAGTTATTTTTCTTGTTCTTGTGTACAAATGCCAGTTAAGCACTATAAGGACTTATTTTGGCTTAAGATTTGAGGGAGGATAGTCTAAAGTGGACGAAGAGACATGACACAGAAGCCCCAGTTTGTTCAAAGAATTGATGGTTTCCTAGCACTTGCTACTTGGTAGGAGGCTTGGGGAACTGGAAATATGTGGCACTGGGGTGGCTGGAAACATACACTTCACATTGTGGCTGAACATGAAACAGATGGCCTGGTGGAAGCTAGAGAGACTATAAACATTCAAGATACATCTTCAGTGACTGAGTTTCAATCCTAGGTTTCTACCTACTAAAGTTTCCACATTATAAAACAGCATTGACAATTATGGACTATATATTTAATCGAATATATGAGTCAATGGATGACATATTGTATTCAGTACACATTACACATTCTTTTCTAAGCAACTGTCTGTGGTGACAACTACCTGTCCAGTTATAGCTGTGAACTGTTCATCTGTGGTGACTCAGTTTGCAATGATATCAGGTATTCTAGTCCCCAGAGAAATTTAAGTTTTATAATTTAGGATTATTCTCAAGATGGCTGCTGGCTATAGTACTCTGAGTATTTGCTAAGAGATATGTGAAGGTTTTCTGTAAAGTTCCTTGGTTAGGAAGGTTTTTGGTTATCTGCTTATTTAAACCATTTTTATTTGGGTGGAGCCTTCTGTCTATGTTGCCCCACTTTCTCTTCTCCCCTTTTTCCCTTTGATGATAGTCTTTTAAATTATCCTGGTATTTGCTTCCAGAACAGTGGTAAGCTGATTCTTGCATACTTCATATTCTCTGGAGCACACCAGCTCTCCTTTTGTGCTCAATTAAATTCCAGGGTTTACCAGGGCTACTCACTTCCAGGAGCAGTTAAATAAGTGTTGCTTTGTTGTCATTGTGTTGATGGGACGTCCAGTGTTCAGAATAGCTATTTCACCCACTCAAGCTTTTTATACAGTTACTTTAATACTGTGTTTCCTTGTATTAGACACAGAGAAAAATATGTCTATCATTTTTACATTTGTCCATCCAAATGTCCATCCATCTATCCATCCATCCATCCATCCATCCATCCATCCATCCATCCATCCATCCATATCAAAGAGAGACATAGATTGTCTATTATTATAGTGGTGAGCACAGTCCTTATCCAAGTCAAGTACAAGGAGTTAATTACATTCTGTATTTTTTTATTTGCAGGAAAACGAATTTGTGTGGGAGAGGGTCTGGCTCGAACAGAATTATTTTTATTCCTGACCACAATTTTACAGAATTTTAACCTGAAATCTCCAGTTGATCTGAAAGAACTTGATACCAACCCAGTTGCCAATGGATTTGTTTCTGTGCCACCCAAGTTCCAGATATGCTTCATTCCCATATAATGGATTTCTCCCTAAAGCCCTTTCCTTGAGGGTATAGGTAATCTCTTCTGTCATACATATCTCTCTACCCTACCACCTGAGTTCTGGGAATCTATCTATCTATCTATCTATCTATCTATCTATCTATCTATCTATCTATCTATTATCTATCTATCTATCTATTATCTATCTATCTATCTATCTATCTATCTATCTATCTATCTACCTATCATTTATCTATAGCAAAAACTGATATATTGTCCTTTTTTGGTCATAAGGAAAGTGGTAATAAATTAAAAGAATGTCTCAAGATAGTTTTGTTTCTTCATTATAGTATAAAGAAAGAAAGAGTGAGTGGTAGAAAGGCTCTTTAGCAAAGTCTCACTAATAGTAACTGCAGTGTTAGATCAAAATAAGAAGGATGCTATAAAAGAACACAGAGAAAGGGCCCAACATAGGGAGGATGGCACATTAACTGTCATGATTGCTCTCTCCTGTTTCTTTCTGCAGACCCTCAGAGCTATGAGTTTTCCTCTTAGCATAGGTTTCATTGTGTCCCATAAGTTTGGGTATGTTGTACCTTCATTTTCATTAAATTCTAAGAAGTCTTTAATTTCTTTCTTTATTTCTTCCTTGACCAGGTTATCATTGAGTAGAGCATCGTTCAACTTACATGTATATGTGGGCATTTTTCACTTATTGTTATTGAAGACCAGCTTTAGCCTGTGGTGGTCTGATAGGATACATGGGATTACTTCTATCTTTCTGTATCTGTTGAGGCCTGTTTTGTGACTGATTATATGGTCAATTTTGGAGAAAGTACCATGCGGTGGTAAGAAGAAGGTATATCTTTTTGTTTTAGGATAGAATATTCTATAAATATCTGTTAAGTCCATTTGGTTCATAACTTGTGGTAGTCTGTCTATGTCTCTGTTTAATTTCTGTTTCCATGATCTGTTCATTGATTTGAGTGGGGTTGTTGAAATCTCCTACTATTATTGTGTGAGGTGCAATGTGTGCTTTGAGATTTAGTAAGGTTTCTTTTATGTATGTAAGTGCCCTTGTATTTGGAGCATAGATATTTAGGATTGAAAGTTCATCTTAGTGGATTTTTCCTTTGATGAATGTGAAGTGTCCTTCCTCATCTTTTTTAATGACTTTTGTTTGAAAATTGATTTATTTAATATTAGAATGACTACTCCAGCTTGCTTCTTCAGACCATTTGCTTGGAAAGTTGTTTTACAGCCTTTTAAACTGAGGTCATGTCTGTCTTTGTCTCAGAGGTGTGTTTTTTGCATGCAGGAAAATTCTGGATCCTCATTGTGTATCCAGTTTGTTAATCTGTCTTTTTATTGTAGAATTGAGTCCATTGTTATTGAGAGATAATAAGGAACAGTAATTGTGATTTCTTGTTATCTTCATATTTGGAGGTGAAATTATGTTTGTGTGCTTCTCTTCTCTTTGCTTTTCAGAAAAAAAGATTAGTTTCTTGCTTTTTCTAGGGTGTAATTTGCCTCATTATGTTGGGGTTAACCATTTATTTTCCTTTGTAGGGCTGGATTTGTAGAAAGATATTTTGTAAATTTGGTTTTATCATGGAATATCTTGGTTTCTCCATCTATGTTAATTGAGGTTTTTGCTGGATATAGTAATCTGGGCTGGCTTTTGTGTCCTCTTATGGTCTTTATGACATTGGTCTAGGACCTTCTGGCTTTTATAGACTCTGGTGAGAAGTCTGGTGTAATTCTGATAACTCTGCCTTTATACATTACTTGACCCTTTCCCCTTACTCCTTTTAATATTCTTTGTTTTGTGCATTTGGTGTTTTGACTATTATGTGACGGGAGGAGTTTCTTTTCTGGTCCAATCTATTTGGAGTTCTGTAGGCTTCTTGTATGTGGGCATCTCTTTCTTTAGGTTAGGGAATTTTTTTCTATGATTTTGTTGAAGATATTTACTGGTCCTTTGAGTCAGGAGTCTTCACTCTCTTCTATACCTATTATCCTTTGACTTGATCTTCTCATTGTGTCCTGGATTTCCTTAATGTTTTGGGCTAGTAACTTTTTCTGTTTTACATTATCTTTGGTAGTTGTGTATGGAATCTTCTTCTCCTGAGATTCTTTCTTCTATCTCTTGTATTCTGTTGGTGATGCTCGCATCTCTGACTCCTTATCTCTTTCCTAGTTTTTCTATCTCCAGGGTTGTCTCCCTTTGTGCTTCCTTTATTGTTTCTATTTCCATTTTTAACTCCTGGATGGTTTTGTTCATTTCCTTCTCTTGTTTGTTTGTTTTTTCCTGTAGTTTTTTAAGGGATTTTTGTGTTTCCTCTTCAAGGACTTCTAGTCGTTTACTTTTGTTGTCCTGTGTTTCCTTAGGGTTATTTATGACCTTAAAGTCCTCCATCATCATGATAAAATGTGATTTGAAATCTAGTTCTTGCTTTTCTGGTGTGTTTGGATATTCAGTGTTTGCTTTGGTGGGAGAATTGGGCTCTGATGGTATCATCCAGTCTTGGTTTCTGTTGCTTGGGCTCCTGCACTTGCCTCTCGCCATCAGGTTGTCTCTGGTGTTACCTTGTATTGCTGTTTCTGACAATGGTTGTCCCTCCTGTAGGCATGTGCATTAGCCCTGACTGCTCCTGGATCCCTGTGTGCAGGGGGCCCAGATGGCACTAGGTGTTTTCCTCTAGAGTCAGAATTGTGGGCAGAGAGTAGTCTCCTCTGGTTTCTCTTTTATTGGATATTTTTAAATTTACATTTAAAATGTTATCCCCTTTCTCATTTCATAAAGCCTCTATTCCGTTCCCCTCCCCTTCTTCTATGAGGATGTTCCCCCATCCACCTCTCACCCCTTCCTACCTCCCTACTCTGACATTCCCTTACATTGGGGGATCCAACTTTGGCAGGGCCAAGGACTTCTCCTCTCATTGGCACCCAACATGGCCACCCTCTCCTACATATGCAGCTGGAGCCATGGGTCTGTCCATGTATACTCTTTCGGTAGTAGTTTAGTCCCTGGGAACTCTGGTTGGTAGATATTGTTTTTCTTATGTGGTTGCAAACCTCTTCAGCTCCTTCAATTCTATTTCTAACTTCTCCAATGGGGACCCCATTCTCAGTTCAGTGGTTGGCTGTCAGCATTTGCCTCTGTATTTATCATACTCTGGCAGAGCATTGCAGGATACAGGTATATCAAGCTCCTGTCAGCATTCACTTCTTGGCATCAGCAATATTGTCTGGGTTTGATCAGCCTGTATTCTTAACCACTGAGCATCACTCCAATTCAGTAATTGGCCTTTTGAAGTTCATTTCTCAAAGAATCTGTTTGCCATTCTCTTTGTTAGAGCTGCAATCACACTGGTTGTTCCTGTCAAGTAGAAGAGGTTAATTATATAATTTTTTTTTACAGGATAATGGATTTGTGTAAGAGAGGATCTGGCTCAAATGACATTATTTTTATTCTGCCCTACTATTTTGAAGAACTTTAACTTAAATTCTCAAGTTAACCCAAAAGAACTAATATCACTGATTAATGTAAGATATTAATGCTTAGATGCATATATATCTGCACATATACATGGGTACATTTACAACTTACTTCCAACACATGCCATATATACATATGCATTTATATGGAATTAAATAAAATTCATTGTTAAATTGAACTCATATAGCTTGTACCTTGTATTTTGCTATTTTCTATGTAAATGTAACTTTTATTCATCAGATGTAATTGCTGTCTTGGATGCTTAATGTTGAAGATGCTTACGTTTCTAGTTTTCTCTGAATTCTGGCTGGCTGGTCCAATTCAGCTATTTTGACACAAAGTACTTTCCAAACTGATTGACTCAATCTGGCTTCCCTCAATTTCTTTCTGAATGGCCCTGATTGGCCTGAAACTAATTCTGGAAATATGTTCTAATCCTTTGGCTTCTTATTCTCTGGCTTCAACTTCCTCTGCTGACCTGCACTGAACTGCATGAACTTATAAATGAACTCAACTCCACTGCACTGCACTCACTGCACTGCCTCCAAGCTCACTCAAATGCTCTACACAGAACTGACTGACTCTCCTTGCGCTACTCTTAAATAGCTTCTCTTTTCTGTCCTATTGCCATGAGAGTTGGGCACATCCTACCTGGCTCTTTCTCTATAAACTTTCTCTGTTGTATCATTTTGTCTGCACCTCAATTAGATGTCACTTTCAAATATGGCTGTTTCCTTCTGCCAATTAATTTTATCTTAAAGGTGCATACCAAACATGTATTACAGAAAATTTTAATCCCCATCTGGAATTTCTACCCAGCCTTGATCTTTCAGATCCTAGATAAAAGACACACAATTTTGATTATTTACAATGAACCTTAAACATCACAAGAGCTTGGTAGATATCTGCTGTCTATGCTATTAAAATTTATTTTCCTATGGATAACATTGAGAAATTACTTACTATATTTCATCTGGGATGCTCTTAAGTCCAATTGGCCCAGATATATATTACTGTCAAAGGGGAAGGAAAGGAAATATAGTAGGAAATACTGGACCAAAGTTATACTAAAAACCTGCAGAGTAAACCCCAAATTCTGCATTTCCATGTCTGATGTCAAAATATTCTTCATATTTCCAATTCCTTTTGGATTTGCTGACTGTAACATACTTCATCCAATTGTTCTGGTTCCACACCTGATCTGTAGCTTTCCTTGTCAGGTATCCTACAGTTCTCGTATCTCTTACTGGGGGTAGGGCTTGAGGTTTTCTTCTGCCTGTGAATCTGTATGTACATTCATATATATAAAATAGTAACATCAGCAAAATAAAAGGATTCATAAAACATTAACTAAAAAAAGTCCAATTGGTCAACCCTTAGGGCCACATTTTCATGACTCACCTTACCTATCATGGTTTCTCCATCATGCCCTTCTTTCTCTTGTGGTTCTTCCCCCAATCCAAAGCCCTGGAATCCTCAAGACTAACTATGTTTCTTCTGTCCAACTATTGGTAGTTGGCGTCTTTATTTACCAATCAGAAAAAACTTGGGAGTAAGGTCACATAGTATCACTTTTGTTTATCTACGTGTGTACTCTTTTGTCTCTGGGGTAACCAGGTCTTGAGGAATCAGCATTAGGCCCACCCACTACACCTGTGTGTCTAAATTCCAACCAAAGGTATTAAAGATGTGTGGTATGTCTGCATTCCAGCTAGATCACACAACCTGGGTCTTTGGACATGATCCCTTGCCAGAGTGACCATGTTGCCGGATTAAAATCCTCTATACTTCTATAAAGCAGTATTCCAGGAAAAGCCTCAGGATAACAGAATGATGATAAATGATCTCAAAATCCCTCTCCACTTATTTTTGTTTTTTGTTGTTGTTTTTTTTTTGAGACAAGATTTATATTTGTAATTCTGGCTGTTCTGGAACTTTTTCTGTAGACAAGACTGGCTTGGAATTCAGAAATCAACCTGCTTCTGCCTTTTGAATACAGGGATTAAAGGCATATGCCACCACCACCTGACTGGCATTTTACTTGTTAGAGCAGTTAATATCATTGACTTATTTTGCATTATTAAAAAGTATTTCTTGGGATCTCAGAGTCTTTTTTCAGCGTCTAATGGCATGCATGGTATGTCCTCACTGATGAGTAGATATTATTTTTAAGTAGAGCATACTCTTGATACACTCATAAGCTCAAAGAAGTTAAATGAGAAGGCCTGAGCAAGGATGCTTGAATCATACTTAGACAGGGAAACCAAATAGTCACAGGGAGTAGAGGGAGGGAGGGAACTGGGCGAGAGGAGGAAGGGAAAGGGGGAATGGGAGAGAGGATTAGGTATGGGGAGAGACAAGAGAGAGACCCAGAACACTAGGAGAATGTATTGAAATCTGAAACTGCTGGGGTTGGGGAAAGGGGAGTGGAGAGGGGAGGGGAATCTCTAAGAAGTCCCAGAGACTTGGGAGAGGGGAGGCTCCCAGGAGTCAATGTGGGTGACTTTAGGTGAGATACTAAATAGTGGGGACATGGAAACAGAAGAGGCCACCTCATGTAGCTAAGTGATGGAGAGATGGAAGAGAAAAAGAAGTGGAAGGATGTGTTCACAATGTAAAGAGTTGGAACTGAAGACTTGAGAGTAGTGAGGAGCACCATGATATGAATAGACAGTGATACTGCCTAAGGACATTTTGAAGTGTTGGTCTATGCTGCCACCGAAGGCCATGTCTAGGTTCATGACCCTGAGACAGTGAGAGTCTATTATCACCAAAGACCAGGAGAATGTCCCTGACCTGGGCTGACATTTGGGGTCATGTTGATATCTGCAGCCTGTGAAAAACTGCCTCATTCTTTGCTGGGGCCTTGTGGAAGAGCTGGCCCCATTGCTCTCCAGCTGCAGCACCCTGAGAGTAGGCTTTGCAGCTCATCCTGAAAGTACAGTAGAGCTAGGCCTAGTTGCTTGTGAGTACATCAGCCTTGAGTGTGTGAGAGTGAGAAAGCTGGACTTGCCACTTGCCTACCATGATGTGGGGTAGACACTAGAAAGATGCCCTCTCCACTATCATGGTTTGAAGAAATAGACATGGGGTCATGAAGGTAGGAGAACTGGCCCACCCTACCTTGCTGCATCACTGGGAGGGAGGCCCTGCATTTTGCCTGGGTAGCACAGTAGATGATATGATGACATGATGACAATGGCATGGGTGAGCCAGCTTCTACAGTATGAAAGTGTAAGAGTTGGCCTCGTTCCTTGTTGATTACAGTTCTGTGTGAGATAGCAGGTGTAATGCTGGAGAGTTTGTCCTGGTGGTATGAGTTCAGGAGAGCTGGTGGGACCATCAATTTAGCTACCACACAGCCCCAAATACAGGGCTTTGAGTTGACCCATCCCTAACATCTACCTCATCTATGAACTGCTGGAGTGTGTAAAAGGGCAGGTCCTGCAGATCCAAAGGTAAAGGATCTCTATGACATATGCCAACATCAGGGTATGTGAGAGGAGTTCCTGTCAGGGTCTTTTATTGATGATGTAGTGGAAGCCAGAGATCTTCAACCAGACCAATGACTCATTGCAATGAACATTTTCAAGTAAAAATATGTGAATAAAAGGGTGTATGGTGGGACACATAGTGGTAGACTACACACGTTCTACAACAGGATTTTCTGTTTTATTTTTATTTATTTTATTTTCTATT
This sequence comes from Rattus norvegicus, assembly GCF_021556685.1. NCBI lineage: Eukaryota > Metazoa > Chordata > Mammalia > Rodentia > Muridae > Rattus > Rattus norvegicus. The sequence goes on from NC_141534.1 coordinate 250,354,570, forward strand.
ATTACTTTTATTTTTTTATAGTCCAGTCATTGCCCTCCTCCCTGGTCACCCTCTTACAGTTCCTTATCCCATTCATCTTATCATCTCCAAGAGGATGTTCCAACCTCATATGGCCAAGCCTCCACACTTCCTGAGGCCTCAACTCTCTCCAGGGTTAGGCACTTTTCCCATTGAGGCCAGACCAGGAAGTCTGCTGTATATATGTCAGGGGACCTCAGACCAGCTCATGTATGCTGCTTGGTTGGTGGTTTCGTGAAAGAAAGATCTCAGGGGTTCAGGTTAGTTGAGATTGATGATTTTTCTATGGGGTCACCCTCCTCCTCAGCTTCTTCCAGCCTTTCCCTAATTCAAACACAGGGGTTCTCAACTTCAGTCCATTGTTTAGGTATAATTATTGCATCTATATCAGTTGTTTGTTGGATCTCTCAGATTAATGACATGCTAGGCTCCTACCTATAACCACACCACAGCATAAGTAATAGGGTCAAGCCTTGGAACAACCACCTGAGCTGAATCCAAAGGTGGGCCAATCGCTGAACCTCCTTTCCCTCAGATTCTTCTTCATTTTTGTCCCTGAAGTTATTTTAAACAGGAACAATTCTGGGTCAGGGGTTTGACTGTGAGATGGCAACCCCAAATGTACACTTGATGCCCTGTCTTCCTATTTGAGGTATGCTGTACAAGGTCCCTATCTCTACTGTAATGCATTTTATTTAAGGGTTCTTCATTTGAATCCAGAAATTCTCTCACCTCCCAGATTTCTGGTTTTTAGAGGGTAACCCCAGATCCCAACCCCTGAGGTCACATAATTACATTTGTTATACTGGCCTTCAGAGTTTCTATCCTATCTCTCCACCCTGTATGCGACCCTGTTCCCCCTTGCCCTTTCCCGTATTCTTCCCAAACCCAAGTTCTTCCCTCCCTCTGGCTTCTGGGATTTTCATCTTATTCTTCCTGTTTTTTTTTTCTTTTTTTCCTCATCCTTATGAAATTGGGAATTTCTTATTTACATTTCAAATGTTATTCCCTTTCCTGGTTTCCAGGCCAACATACCCCAACCCTACCCCTCTTGTACCAGTCTGGAATCCCACCAACAATGGAGGAGTGTTCATCTTTCTCCACATCCTCACCAGCATCTGCTGTCGCTGAAGTTTTTTTTTTTTCTCCATCTTTATGAAATTGGATATTTCTTATTTACCTTGCAATTGCTGTTCCCTTTCCTGGTTTCCAGGCCAACATACCCCTAACTGCTCCCGTTCCCCTTCTATATCGGTGTTCCCCTTCCCATCCTCCCCCCATTACCGCCCTCCCCCCAACAATCCCGTTCAGTGGGGGTCCAGCCTTGGCAGAACCAAGGACTTCCCCATCCACTGGTGCCCTTACTAAGCTATTCATTGCTATCTATGCAGTTGGAGCCCAGGGTCAGTCCATGTATAGTTTTTGTGTAGTGGCTTAGTCACTGGAGGCTATGGTTGGTTGGCATTGTTGTTCATATGGGGTCTCAAGCCCCTTAAGTTCTTTCAGTCCTTTTCCTGATTCCTTCAACGAGGGTCCTCCTCTCAGTTCAGTGGTTTGCTGCTGGCATTTGTCTATGTATTTGCGATATTCTGGCTGTGTCTCTCAGGAGAGATCTACATCTGGTTCCTGTCAGCATGCACTTCTTTGCTTCATCCATCTTATCTAGTTTGGTGGCTGTATATGTATGGGCCACATGTGGGGCAGGCTCTGAATAGGCGTTCCTTCAGCCTCTGTTCTAAACTTTGCCTCCCTATTCCCTCCCAAGGGTATTCTTGTTCCCCTTTTAAAGAAGGAATGAAGCATTCTCAATTTGTTCATCTTTCTTGAGTTTCATGTGCTCTGTGCAGCTAGGGTAATTCAAGCATTGGGCTAATATCCACTTATCAATGAATACATACCATGTGTGTTTTTCTGTGATTGGGTTTCCTCAGTCTAGATCCCAATTTTCCAGTTCCATCCATTTGCCTATGAATTTCATAAAGTCATTGTTTTTTGATAACTGAATAGTATTCCATTGTGTAGATGTACCACATTTTCTCTATCATTCCTCTGTTGAAGGGCATCTGGGTTCTTTCCAGATTCTGGCTATTATAAAGAAGGATGCTATAAACATAGTGGAGCATGTGTCTTTATTATATGTATGGGCATCGTTTGGGTATGGCTGGGTCCTCAGGTAGTTCAATGTCCAATTTTCTGAGGAACGTCCAGACTGATTTCCAGAATTGTTAAACCATTCTGTAATCCCACCAAAAATGGAGGAGTGTTCCTCTTTCTCCACATCCTTTCCAGCATTTGCTGTCACCTGAGTTTTTGATCTTAGCCATTCTGACTGGTGTGAGGTAGAATCTCAGGGTTGTTTTGATTTGCATTTCCCTTATGACTAAAAATGTTGAACATTTCTTTAGGTGCTTCTCAGCCATTTAGCATTCCTCAGCTGTGAATTCTTTGTTTACCTCTGAACCCTATTTTTTTTTCAATTTTTTTTATTAACTTGAGTATTTCTTATATACATTTCGAGTGTTATTCCCTTTCCCGGTTTCCGGGCAAACATCCCCCTCCCCCCTCCCCTTCCTTATGGGTGTTCCCCTCCCAACCCTCCCCCCATTGCCGCCCTCCCCCCATAGACTAGTTCACTGGTGGTTCAGTCTTAGCAGGACCCAGGGCTTCCCCTTCCACTGGTGCTCTTACTAGGATATTCATTGCTACCTATGGGGTCAGAGTCCAGGGTCAGTCCATGTATAGTCTTTAGGTAGTGGCTTAGTCCCTGGAAGCTCTGGTTGCTTGGCATTGTTGTACTTTTGGGGTCTCGAGCCCCTTCAAGCTCTTCCAGTTCTTTCTCTGATTCCTTCAACAGGGGACCTATTCTCAGTTCAGTGGTTTGCTGCTGGCATTCGCCTCTGTATTTGCTGTATTCTGGCTGTGTCTCTCAGGAGCGATCTACATCCGGCTCCTGTCGGTCTGCACTTCTTTGCTTCATCCATCTTGTCTAATTGGGTGGCTGTATATGTATGGGCCACATGTGGGGCAGGCTCTGGATGGGTTGAACCCTATTTTTTAATAGGGTTATTTGCCGCCCTGCAGTCTACCTTTGTGAGTTCTTTGTGTATTTTGGATATAAGCCCTCTATCAGTTGTGGGATTGGTAAAGATCTTTTCCCAATCTGTTGGTTGCTGTTTTTCCTAACCACAGTGTCCTTTGCCTTACAGAAGCCTTGTAGTTTTATGAAATCCCATTTTTCGAATCTCGATCTTAGAGCATAAGCCATTGGTTTTTGTTCATGAAATTTTCTCCAGTGCCCAAGTGTTTGAGATTCTTCCCCACTTTTTCTTATGTCTTTTTAAATTAACCCTCTTAACTTCATGAGATAGGATTTCAGGTCAACATCATAATTTTCACTTGCTTTGGGGTATCCAAATGAGTTCTTATGGTGCCAGTGTACATTGCTTTCATTGATTTTGCTCTTGCACTTGCTTCTCAATATCTGGTTATCTCTATTGTTAACTGATTTAGTTTTCTCTGTCTTGCACCTACCTCCTGTGTCAGTGGTTTGCTTCAGTATCCCTGGGAGATCTGTGGCCCTGGTTGTAGGTCTCCTGGGAATCCTTCAGACTGTGTGGTCTCTTGCCTTAGGTGTAGCAGTCCCCGTAGTAGGCCTTCTTTCTGTGGGATCTTTTGCCCGGGTTCAACAGATCTCCTTGGTGTCCTTCAGATTGTGGAATCATCAGAAGGGCAGATATGCTGATGATACATCCTGGCAGAAGATGTAGGCTTGAAGGGAGGTGGAGTTTGAATGGAGATGTCCAATGGGTTCCTCAGGGGTCCTGTGTGCTGTGGTTATTTGTGAGTGTTCTTTACCTGTTGCTATGGGTGTGCAGAAGTTCTTCTGGGATGCCTTCAGACTGTGGAGTCTTCTGAGGGACTGATATGCTGATGATCTGCCCATGCAGAAGGCACTGACCAGAATGGATGTACAGTTTGTGTAAATGAGATGGGTACCTAGTCCACTGGACTCCTTGGGGGCCCAGCTACTGAAGTTATTTGGGAGGGTACCTTCCCTGTTGCCTTGGGTGCAGCAGATCTTCTTGGAGGCCTTCAGGTTGTAGAGTCTTCAGAGGGGCACACATGCCGATGACCTCTATTTTTTATTTTTTAATTATTCACTTTACATGTGGCCCACTTCCCCTCCCAGTCAACCCCCCTCACATACTCCTTCCCCAGTCCTCTCTTACTTTCTCCTTTCTGTGGTTGGGGGACTCCTGGGTATTCCCCAATCCTACACTTCAAGTCTCTGCAAGAGTAGGTGCCTCCTCTCCCACTGAATCCTGACAAGGCAGTACAGCTAGAATAACATATCCTACATGCATCAAACAGCTTTTGGGATAGCCTCAGTTTCATCTGTTCAGGTCTCAAATGAAGGCCAAGCTGTACATCTGCTATATATGTGCAAAGAGACCTAGGTCTAGTCGTTTTATGTTCTTTGGTTGGTGGTTAAGTCTCTGAAAGCCCCAATTGCCGAGGTCAGTTGATTCTGTTGGTCTTCTTGTGGAATTCCCATCTCTAAAAAGATATTCTGTTGGTCTTCTTGTCGATTTCCCCTCTCTAAAAAGAAAGGTCGCAATCCTTCTTCCTCTTCTTCCATAAAAGTCACCAAACTCCATCCACTGTTTGGCTGTGGATGTCTGCATCTGTCTGAGTCAGTTGGTAGTTTGAGCCTGTCTGAGGACAGCCATGCTAGACTCTTGTCTGTAGGCATAACAGAGTATTAGTAATAGTGTCAGGGTTTGGTGTTTGTCCTTGGGATGTGTCTCAAGTTGGGCTGGTTTTGTTTGGCCATTCCTCAGGCTCTACTCCATTTCCAAGCCCTGCATTTCCTGTAAACAGGAAAAGTTTTGGATCAAAATTTTTGGATGGGTTGGTTTTCCTATTGCTTAACCTGGGTTCCTGCCTTCCCTGGCTCCATATACCCAAAGCTGTGAGTCACAGGTAAGGATACAACTACTGATTCTTGGATGTCTCTCCTAAACCAGGTCTCTTTATTTACCTGAAGTTGCCCTTCCCCCTGTTAGTTGCTGCTTTCCATTCATTCTCATGGCCATCCAGCCATCTCCCCTGTTCCTCCACACAACCAACACTGAATCTCCCACCACATTTCATGATCCCTTCTCCCACTCAGTTCCATATCCCCATCTGCCTTCCACAATTCTCTGTCCCCTTCCAAGTGATCATCAAACATCCTTGATTGTGCTCTCCTTCTGTTACAGTCTCCTTGAGTCTGTGGTAGCATGGATACCGTGTAATTTGTGGCTAATATACACTTACAAGAGCATGTCCTTTGGAGACTGGGTTAACTTAGGATAAAATTCTTAAGATCCATCCATTTGCCTGTAAAATTCATGAAATATTTGTTTTTTTATAGATGAAAGTATTCTGTTGTATAGACATACCACATTTTCATTAACCATTCTTCAGTTGAGGGACATCTAGATTGTTTTCAGTTTCTGACAACTACAAATAAAGCTGCCATTGCATAGTTGATTAACTGTCTTTGTGGTATTGTGGAGCATCTTTTGGATATGTGCCCAGGGAGTGATATATCTGGTTCTTGAGGTAGAGCCATTCCTAGTTTTCTGTGAAAGCATCAAATTGATTTTCCAAGTGTTTGTAAAAGTTTGCACTCCTACCAGCGATGGAGCAGTGTTCCCTGTGCTCTACAACCTCATCAGTATGTGCTACCATTTGAGTTTTTGATCCTAGCCATTCTGACATATGTAAGATCAAATCTTAGAATTGTTTGATTTGCATTTTCCTGATCACTAAGGACTTTGAACATTTCTTTAAGTGTTCTTCAGACAATTGAGATTTCTCTCTTTTCCTCTGTACCCCATTTTAAAATTGCATTGTGGGTGTCTAACTTCTTGAGTTCAAGGACCCAAAACCATCCAGTGGGAAAAATGATAGCATTTTCAACAAATGTTGATGGTTCAACTGGTGGTCAGCATGTAGAAGAATGCAAATTGACCTATTTTTATCTCCTTGTACAAAGCTCAAGTCCAAGTGGATCAAGGACCTCCACATAAAACCAGATATGATAAATCTAATAGAAGAAAAAGTGGGAAAGAACCTCAAACACATTGGCACAGGGAAAATTTCTTGCATAGAACATCAATGGTTATGCTCTAAGATCAAGAATTGACAAGTGAGAACTCATAAAATTGCAAAGATTCTGTAAGGCAAAGCACATGATCAATAGAACAAAATGGCAATGCAAAGATGAGTTGTCTTTAACAACCCTACATCTGATACTGGGTTAATATCCAAAATATACAAATAACTCAAGAAGTTAGACTCCAGAGAACCAAATAATCCTACTAAAATGGGGCACAGAGCTAAACAGAGAATTCTCAGTTCAGGAATCTCAAACAGCCAAGAAGAGAAGCACCTAAAAATTTTCAACATCCTTCGTCATCAGGGAAATGCAAATCAAATCAACCCTGAGAATCCATCTCACACTAGTCAGAATGGCTAGGATCAAAAACTCAGATGCTGGTGAGGATGTGCAGAAAGAGAACACATCTCCATTTCTGGTGGGATTGCAAGCTGGTACAACCACTGTGGAAAACAGTCTGGCAGTACCTCAGAATGTTGGAATTAGTTCTACTTGAGTACCCAGCTGTACTTCTCCTGGGCATATACACAAAAATGCCCTAACATATAACAAGGACATATGCTCATCTATGTTCTTAGCAGCCTTGTTTATATTAGCTAGAAGCTGGAAAGAATCAAGATGTCTCTCAACAGAAGAATGGATTTAGAAAACGTGGTACATTTACACAACGAGTACTACTCAGTTATTAAAAACAATGACTTCATGAAATTCATAGGCAAATGGATGGAACTTGAAAATATCATCCTGAGTGAGTTAACCCACTCATAAAAGAACACACATGTTATGTACTAATTGATAAGTGGATATTAGCCAAAAAGAAACTTGGCATACATATGATGTGGCCCACAGACCATATGAAACTAAAAAAAAAAAAAAGGAGATCCACAAAGTGTGGATGCTGCAGTACTACTCAGTAGGGGGAAGAGAATAATCTCTGGAAAGTAGAGGGAGACAGGAATCTGGGAAGAAGAGAGAAGGTGGAGTGAAAAGGGGGGGGCAGTTCAAATATGGAAGGAGATGGTGGAGAAATACAGAGGGTTAGGAATTTGAAAGTAGATGTGTAGCAAGTGGGGGAAGGGGAACTGTTGGTAGCCCCTAGAAATTCCCAGATGCTAGGGATCCATCCAATCTGATAATACCAAACAAAGAGACTATTGCTAATGCAAAGAAGTGCTTACTGAAAGGAGCCCAGTAGAGCTTTCCCCTGAGAGGATCTGCCAGATTCAAACCAATACAGATGTGGATGTACACAGCCAATCATTGGACAAAGCATGGGGACCTGGAAGGAAAAGGGAAAGGACTGTAGCAACCTCATAGGAAGAACAACAATATCAACCAATCAGAGCCCCCAATGTTCCCAAGTACTAAACCACCAACCAAAGAGTATACTGGGGTTCCCCATGCCTCCAGGTGGATATTTATCAGAGGATTGCCTTATATGGCGTCACTGGAAAGGCAACCCCTTGGTCCTATAGAGGCTTGATGACCCAGGATAGGAAAATGCTACGCCACTGAGGCCATAGTGGGTGGGCAGGTGGGAAATAGGGGTAGGGGGAGTAAGGAGAGGATAGGGGGCTTGTGGAAGGAAAACTGGGAAGGGGCATAACATTTGAAATGTAAATGAATAAAAAAACAGTAAAAAATTTAAAAAATAAGTTTCAGATATTAGCCTTCTCTCATATGTAGGTATGTTCAGATCCTTTCATAATCTGTAGGCTACCATTTTGCCTTATTGACAATATCCTTTGACTTACAGAAGCCTTTGAGTTTCACGAGGGCCCATTTATCAATTGTTGATCCTCAAAACTGACCTGAGACACTGGTGTTCTGTTCAAGATATTGTCTCCTGTTCCAATGTGTTCATGGGTATTTCCCACTTTCTCTTCTATGATATTTAGTGTATCTGGTTTTAATTTGAAGTCCTTGATCTATTTGGACTTGAATTTTGTACAAGGTGATAAATATGGATCTATTTTCTTTCTTCTACATATTGTCTTCCAGTTAGATCAGTATCATTTGTTGAAGATCATTTCTTTTTTCCATTGTAGGCTTTTGGCATCTTTTTATTTTTTTTATCTTTATTAACTTGAGCATTTCTTATTTACATTTCAATTGTTATTCCCCTTCCCGGTTTCCAGGTCAACATCCCCTAACCGCTCCCATGCCCCTTGTACATGGGTGTTCCCCTCCCCATCCTCTCCCCATTATCGCCCTTCCCCCAACAATCACATTCACTGGGGGTTCAGTATTGGCAGGACCAAGGGCTTCCCCTTCCACTGGTGCTATTACTAGGCTATTCATTGCTACCTATGAGGTTGGAGCCCATGGTCAGTTCATGTATAGTCTTTGGGTAGTGGTATAGTCCCTGGAAGCTCTGGTTGGTAGGCATTGTTGTTCATATGGGGTCTTGAGCCCCTTCAAGCTCTTCCAGGCCTTTCTCTGATTCCTTCAACGTGGGTCCCATTCTCAGTTCAGTGGTTTGCTGCTGGCATTCACCTATGTATTTGCTGTATTCTGGATGTGTCTCTCAGGAGAGATCTACATCCGGCTCCTGTCGGCCTGCACTTCTTTGCTTCATCCATCTTATCTAGTTTGGTGGCTGTATATATATGGGCCACATGTGGGGCAGGCTCTGAATGGGTATTCATTCTGCCACTGTTCTAAACTTTGCCTTCCGATTTCCTGCCAAGGGTATTCTTGTTCCCCTTTTAAAGAAGGAGTGAAGCATTCGCATTTTGGTCATCCATCTTGAGTTTCATGTGTTCTGTGCATCTAGTGTAATTCAAACATTTGGGCTAGTACACATTTGTCAATGATTGCATACCATGTGTGTTTTTGTGATTGGGTTACCTCACTCAGGATGATATTTTTGAGTTACATCCATTTGCCTATGAATTTCATAAAGTCATTGTTTTTGATAGCTGAGTAATATTCCATTGTGTAGATGTACCACATTTTCTGTATCCATTTGTCTGTTGAAGGGCATATGGTTTATTTCCAGCTTCTGGCTATTATAAATAAGGCTGCTATGAACATAGTGGAGCACGTGTCTTTGTTATATGTTGGGGCATCGTTTGGGTATATGCACAAGAGAGGTATAGCTGGGTCCTCAGGTAGTTCAATGTCCACTTTTCTGAGGAATCTCCAGACTGATTTCCAGAATGGTTGTACCAGTCTGCAATCCCACCAACAATGGAGAAGTGTTCCTCTTCCTACACATCCTCGCCAGCATTTGCTGTCACCTGAGTTTTTGATTTAGCCATTCTCACTTGTGTGAGGTGAAATCTCAGGGTTGCTTTGATTTGCATTTCTCTTTGACTAAAGATGTTGACATTTCTTTAGGTGTTTCTCAGCCATTAGGCATTCCTCAGCTGTGAATTCTTTGTTTAGCTCTGAACCCCATTTTTAATAGGGTTAATTGTCTCCCTGCAGTCTAACTTCTTGAGTTCTTTGTATACTTTGGACATAAACCCTCTATCTGTTGTAGGAATGGTAAAGATCTTTTTCCAATTTGTTGGTTGTTGTTTTGTCCTAACAACAGTGTCCTTTGCCTTACAGAATCTTTGCAGTTTTATGAGATACCATTTGTCGTTTTTTGATCTTAGAGCATAAGCTATTGGTGTTTTGTTCAGGAAATATTCTACAGTGCCTGTGTGTTCGAGATGCTTCCCCATATTTTCTTCTATTAGTTTGAGTGTATCTGGTTTGATGTAGATGTCCTTGATCCATTTGGACTTAAGCTTTGTACAGGGTGATAAGCATGGATTGATCTGCATTCTTCTACATGCTGACCTCCAGTTGACCATTTGCTGAAAATGCTATCTTTTTTTCATTGGATGGTTTTAGCTCCTTTGTCAAAAATCAAGTGACCATAGGTGTATGGGTTCATTTCTGGGTCTTCAATTCTATTCCACTGGTCTATCTGTCTTTCTCTGTACCAATAGCATGCAGTTTTTACCACTATTGTTCTGTCATACTGCTTGAGTTCAGGGATAGTGATTCCCCCAGAAGTCCTTTTATTGTTGAGGATAGTTTTAGCTATCATGGGTTTTTTGTTATTCCATATGAATTTGCAAATTGTTCTGTCTAGCTCTTTGAAGAATTGGATTAGTATTTTGATGGGGATTGCATTGAATCTGCAGATTGCTTTTGGTAAAATGGCCATTTTTACTATATTAGTCCTTCCAATCCATAAGCATGGGAGATCTTTCCATCTTCGGAGGTCTTCTTCAATTTCTTTCTTCAGAGGCTTGAAGTTCTTATACAGATCTTTCACTTGCTTGTTTAAATTCACACTGAGGTATTTTATATTATTTGGGACTATTATGAAGCATGTCTTTTCCCTAATTTCTTTCTCGGCTTGTTTCTCTTTTGTGTAGAGGAAGGCTTCTGATTTATTTGACTTAATTTTGTACCCAGCCACTTTGCTGAAGGTGTTTATCCAATTAAGTAGTTCTCTGGTGGAACTTTGGGCATCATGTAAATATACTATCATATCATATGCAAATAGTGATATTTTGACTTCTTCTTTTCCAATCTGTATCCCCTTGATCTCCTTTTGTTGTCTGATTGCTTTGACTAGAACTTCAAGAAGTATATTGAATAAGAAAGGAGAGAGTGAGCAGCCTTGTCTAGTCCCTGATTTTAGTGGGATTGCTTCAAGTTTCTCTCCATTTAGTTTAATATTAGCAACTGGTTTGCTGTGTATGGCTTTTACTATGTTTAGGTATAGGCCTTGAATTCCAATTCTTTCCAGGAGTTTTATCATGAAGGGCTGTTGAATTTTTCAAATGCTTTCTCAGCATCTAATGAAATGATCATGTGGTTTTCATATTTCAGTTTGTTTATATAATGGATTATGTTGATTGTTTTCTGTATATTAAACCATCCCTGCATGCCTGGGATGAAGCCTACTTGATCCTGGTGGATGATTGTTTTGATGTGTTCTTGGATTCGGTTTGCCAGAATTTTATTGAGTATTTTTGCATCGATATTCATAGGGGAAATTGGTCTGAAGTTCTCTTTCTTTGTTGGGTTTTTGTGTGGTTTAGGTATAAGAGTAATTGTGGCTTCATAGAAGGAATTCGGTAGTGCTCCATCTGTTTCAATTTTGTGGAATAGTTTGGATAGTATTGGTACGAGGTCTTCTATGAAGGTCTGATAGATCTCTGCACTAATCCCGTCTGGACCTGGACTCTTTTTGGTTGGGAGACCTTTAATGACTGCTTCTATTTCGTTAGGAGTTATGGGATTGTTTAAATGGTTTGTCTGTTCCTGACTTAACTTCGGTACCTGGTATCTGTCTAGGAAATTGTCCATTTCCTGCAGATTTTCAAGTTTTGTGGAATATAGGCTTTTGTAGTAGGATCTGATGATTTTTTGAATTTCCTCTAGTTATGTATCCCTTTTCATTTCTGATTTTGTTAATTTGTACACACTCTCTGTGTCCTCTCATTAGTCTGGCTAAGGGTTTATCTTTCTTGTTGATTTTCTCAAAGAACCAACTTTTGGTTCTGTTGATTCATCCTATGGTCCTTTTAGTTTCTACTTGGTTGATTTCAGCTCTGAGTTTGATTATTTCCTTCCTTCTGCTCCTCCTGGCTGTATTTGCCTCTTTTTGTTCTAGAGCTTTTAGGTGTGCTGTCAAGCTGCTGACATATGCTTTCTCTTGTTTCTTTCTGCCCGCACTGAGACCTATGAGTTTTCCTCTTAACACAGCTTTCATTGTGTCCCATAAGTTTGGAGATGTTGTACCTTCATTTTTATTAAATTCTAAAAAGTCTTTAATTTCTTTCTTTTTTCTTACTTGACTAGATTATCATTGAGTAGAGCATTGTTCAACTTCCATGTATATGTGGGTATCCTTCCCTTTTTGTTATTGAAGACCTGATTTAGCCCGTGATGGTCTGATAGGATGCATGGGATTATTTCTATCTTTCTATATCTGTTGAGGCCTGTTTTATCACCAATTATATGGTCAATTTTGGAGAAAGTAATATGAGGTGGTGAGTAAAACGTGTATCCTTTTGCTTTAGTGTAGGATGTTCTATAAATATCTGTTAAGTCCATTTGGTTCATGACTTCTTTTAGTCTGTGTATATCTCTATTTAATTTCTGTTTCCATGATCTGTCCTTTGATGAGAGTGGGGTTTTGAAATCTCCTACTATTATTGTGTGATGTGCAATGTATGCTTTGAGCTTTAGTAAGGTTCCTTTCATGTAGGTATGTGCCCTTATATTTGGAGCATAGATATTGAGGATTGAGAGTTCATCTAGGTGGATTTTTCCTTTGATGAATATGAAGTGTCCTTCCTTATCATTTTGATGACTTTAAATTGAAGGTTGATTTTATTAGATATTAGAATGGCTACTCCATCTTGCTTCTTCAGACCATTTGCTTGGAAATTCGTTTTCCAGCATTTCACTCTGAGGTAGTGTATGTTTTTGTCTCTGAGGTGTGTTTCCTGTAGTCAGCAGAATGCAGGATCCTCATTGCATATCCAGTTTCTTAATCTATGTCTTTTCATTGGAGAGTTGAGACCATTGATGTTGTGAGATATTAATGAATAGTGATTATTGCATCTTGTTATTTATATTTGCATGTGAGATTATGTTTGTGTGCTTTTCTGCTCTTTGATTTTTTGCCAAGATGATTAGTTTCTTGGTTTTTCTAGGGTCTAACTTGCCTCCTTATGTTGGCCTTTACCATAGATTTTCCTTTGTACTGCTGGATTTATAGAAAAATATTGTGTAAATTTGGATTTTTCATGGAATATCTTGCTTTCTCCATCTACGTTAATTGAGATTTTTACAGAATACAGTAATCTGTGATGGCAATTGTGTTCTCTTAGGGTCAGTATGACATCTGTCCAGGGTCTTCTGACTTTCATAGTGTCTGGTGAGAAGTCTGGTGTGATGCTGACAGGTCTGCCTTTATAAGTTACTTGTCCTTTTTCCCTTACTGCTTTTAATATTCTTTCTTTGTTTTGTGCATTTGCTGTTTTGACTATTATGTGACAGGAGGAGTTTCTTTTCTGGTCCAATCTATTTGGAATTCTGTAGTCTTCTTGTATGTTCATGGGCATCTCTTTCTTTAGGTTAGGGAAGTTTTCTTCTATGATTTTTTGAAGATATTTACTGGTCCTTTGAGCTAGGTGTCTTCACTCTCTTCTATACCTATTATCCTTAGGTTTGATCTTCTCATTGAGTCCTGGATTTCCTGTATGTTTTGAACCAGTAGCTCTTTCCGTTTTACATTATATTTGACAGTTGTGTCGATGATTTCTATGGAATCTTCTGTTCCTGAGATTCTCTCTTCTATCTCTTGTATTCTGTTTGTGATGCTTATATCTATGGCTCCTTGTCTCCTCCTTTGGTTTTCTATATCCAGGGTTGTTTCCCTGTGTTCTTTCTTCTTTGCTTCTATTTCCATTTTTAATTCCTTCAACTGTCTGATTGTGTTTTCCTGAAATTCTTTCATGGATTTTTTTGATTCCTCTCTATAGGCTTCTACTTGTTTATTTATGTTTTCCTGTGTTTCTCTAAGGAAGTTCTTCATGTCTTTCTTGAAGTCCTCCAGCATCTTGATCAAAGGTGTTTTTAAATCTAGATCTTGCTTTTCTTTTGTGTTTGGATATTCAGTGTTTGCTTTGGTGGGTGAATTGGGCTCTGATGATGCCATGTAGTCTTGGTTTCAGTTGCTTGGGTTCCTGTGCTTGCCTCTTGCCATCAGGTTGTCTCTGGTGTTACCTCGTTCTGCTATTTCTGACAGTGGCTAGACTGTCCTCTAAGCCTGTGTGTCAGGAGTGCTGTAGACCTGTTTTTCCTATTTCCTTTCAGCCTGAAGTGCCCACCTTGACCAGCAAGGAAGACACAACACCGTTGTGTTCTTCTCAACAGCCTTTATTGCAGGAAAACCTCATTCTTGATACGGGGGACCCCGGGGATCAAAAGCACTCGCCTTAAGTACAGAACAGACAGTGGCTATAAACTTGTCCTCTGGGGATTGGTGGAGTATGAGATACCTTATTAGCATGCATATCACCCTGGCCTTGTAAATGCCAGAGGAAATGCCAAGGACACAGCTAATTGGTTGTAATACCACAAACGACCACTAGATGTCAGCACCATATTTAACCACTCCCAACAACTCCCCATTTATTGTATTATAAAAATGAAACCATTAGATGGAGGTAGTGGTCTGAGAGAGATCAGACATGTCTCACAGAGTGCCCAGCTCGGCCATGGCAAGCCACTCTTGCAGTTAGGACTGCACCCCAATGGCTAGAGATGATTTATGGTGTAACACACCGTTCTGGGCTATTCGTGTGTGTTTAATTTGGGGGAGAAACTGGGCAGAGGGGCATTTGACCAGCCCGAATGTTCAAACGGGGCGTAGCCACCTCTGTCTATGACTGGTCTAGATCAGGGTGTCAAGTCAATATTGTCATTGCTCCTGTCTTAGGTCGTTCCTCTAGACAGTTCGGCCTTACCCGTCGTTGGATAACCCTATCGCCACCGGGCTCCTTCCTTAGGTTGGTCCAAGCCCAAGAAAAGTTGCCCGTCTCTGGATACAATGGCTTTACATAACAGTGACAAAATACGATCTAGGGCTACCTCTTAATTTTTCAAAGAGGCCAGCCATATATTGGGAGAAGCACCACTTTCAATGGCAACCATAGCCTGATAAACAATCGCTTTGTCTCTGGCATGCTCTCGTTGTAAATGGCAAAAGAGCCATAGACATACTCCACATCCCAAGAGGACAATGGCCCCCCAGGCAAACATGCCAGCCCGTTCTTTAAAAAAGGAGAAAGCATTGGTAATCCACGAGGTGAAATCTCCAAATGTGATCGGTTCCATTCTAGTTTTGTTAAGGACAGCAATCTGCATCAGCAATTGTCTCGATAACTGCTCTGCTTTCATGGACCAGTTTTCTTTCAGATAATTCGAGATTTCTTTGCTCTGTTGAGAATACTGAGAAAGGTTAGCTTGCAAAGGAGTAATACATAAGCCTCTAAGGGAGGAAACCCAGGTCAGCTGTGTCATATGATATAATGCCTCAATTTGTTCTTGAATTAAATCAATTCGTTGGTTAGCTAATAGAAAGCCAGATGCCACGTGGGCATTAAATTCTTCATGTATCTCTAATGCCACTGCGGTTCTTTCCACAATCTGATTGATAGTCTTAGCCGTCTGTACTTGATTAGTCATAGCAATCGCGGCTGTTGTAGCTGTAGCGGCTGATAGTACAATGGCTGAAATTGTAGCTGCTGTAATACGAAAATCCCTTTTAGTTCTTAGTAAATTAAGTATGGGAAAATTATCTGGATTTGCTTCCACAGGGATAGGCACAAAAGAAGGAATCTTGACCATCACTGCAGTATCATTGGTGCCATCCCAGCATTCAGCTAAATAATAGACTACATCAGAGTTATTACAATTTAAAGCATTATCGCTTACATTAGTGCTTATGAGAAAGAAGAAAGGTGGTCTAACACATACTGAAGCACCAACGGCAGTATCATTTGCTAAAAGGCCATTAATCTTTACATTTACTAAACTGGTTTTGTTATTAGTTCTAGTGGCTGAAATATTATACAATGTAAATTCTTCACCTAATAATTGAGCAAAAGGAATTAGAGATGTGCATGCTTCCTGCTCATTTGATAATGCCCATTGATACCAAGGCCAAAAATTACGCTTGCCAGTCTTATTTTTTTCCATATCATACTGTACATTGCCAAGAGGAGGGGAAAATTCAAATCCTGGTAGGAATTGTTTTGCTCTATGGAATGGACTCTGACATGGGGTAAAATTAGGTGGAAAGGCTTGATATGGGGGGGCAAGTAGGTAGGACTCTACGACAGGTAGAGTTATCCAGTGTGTGAATGCCTTGCCCTGGGGGTGATGGAAAACTACAATTATGCACCATAATTAAAGTTGTAATGTTCAACTTTGCAGAATTATTGATTGATGTGTCTCCACTGCCTGAAGAGGCTCCTTGGGTAATTTGACTCAAGGCAGCCAGGATGGTTCCAGTGCCCATAGCACTATTACTCACAGGATCTAACCAATTTGCCAATGTTGTCCTTCGCAGCTATATGCAAGGCTGGGAGGAATTTTTAAGAGTGAAACATAATGTATGTAACAAAGAAAGATTAGTGGCAGTATACCGTTGGGGCAATTCTCCATTTGGCACTATACAAGGAACATCACGCAAACAGGATGTGGAGAAAAAGGTTGGCAAAACAGTAGAATTGCTATGAACTGGCATAAGTACTGGCAGGATCTAGCATTAGCCCACAGCATGAGTGAACCAACCTGGATTACCATTCCCAGTAGTAATAGTAAGGTTCGTAGTCTCATCTTCAGGAATAGCAGGAGGCAGTTTGCGAGTCAAACGTTCAGGCACCCAGATCGGATTGTCTTGATTCTGTGGAAAAACACAAACAGCTCCCCTAGATCTCAAAATTACGGGATCTGGGCCACACCATTCACCAGTTAAGACATCCTTCCACTTTACGTCTGCATTAGTTATAGTTTTAGTAGCAGTATGGCGATCCGTAGCAGAGCAGCCATGCGTGTCCAAAATTAAGAAATTCCGAGTAAAAAGAGCTAAAGACAACTGTTCTCTTGGTGTTCTGCCATAGGCAATTCCCCCTTTTTGTTTTTGTAAGAGCTCTTTTAAGGTACGATGTGCTTTTTCCACAATTCCTTCACCTTGGGGATTGTATGGCAATCCTGTAGTATGTTTGACCTGCATAGTTTGACAAAATGCCCAAATGGACTTTGCAGTGTAGGCAGGCCCGTTGTCTGTCTTGAGACTATCAGGCTTTCCCCAGGCTGCCCACGCCTCTAAGCAATGACTAATGGCATTACGAGCCTTTTCACCAGTCATCAGAGTGGCATGTATAATACCGGAGCAGGTATCAACAGAAACATGAGCATTTTTTAAATTTCCAAATTGAGATATGTGTGTGACATCCATCTGCCAAAGTCTTAGCAGAATCAGACCACGAGGGTCAATTCCCACCTGAGGAGGGGGGTGAAATTGAACACAATTCTGGCAACTTAGCACCACATTACGAGCTGCAGCTCTAGAGATTTTAAATTTTTGTTGAAGAGTGAAAGCAGGAACATGGAACTTTTGATGAAATTCTCTAGGGAGATCAACTGGAGCTGCATGAAAAATAAATTCTCTATGAGTACTACCATCCACCAGGGCATTATTACTGGCCATGGGACCAGGCAAATTAGTATGAGCTCGAATATGTTGTATGAAAAATTTATTTTTTCTGGCCCAAATCAATTTTTGTAATTCTAAAAGAATTTGACATACAGTACTAGTCGACCTAATTGGCCCTGAAATTTCAAGTGAGCGCACAGCGTTAACTACATAAGCAGAATCAGAAATTAAATTAAAAGAATCATGAAATCTTATAAAAATTTCCAATACAATTTTACATTCTGTAATTTGGGGGGTGCCTGGACTGTATTGAATTAATACTGGTTCTTGAGAATCAACCATATAGGCATCTACACCTGTCTTGGAGCCATGTGTATAAATATCTAACACTCCAGACAAAGGCTCTGAGGCAGTGACTTTAGGAAAAATCACTGGATGTTCAGTAAAAAATTGTAACAAAGAATCCTTAGGATAATGATTGTCAAACTCTCCATCAAAACTACAGCGTAATATGGCTCAATCATCTATTAGGGCACACAGTGTTTCCACCTGTGTTGCAGTATATGGTATAATAATTTTCTTGGGTAAAATACCAAAATGCTGAATACAAGATTTAACACCTAACATAGCAAGCTGTGCAACAGCAGAAGGATAATATTCAAGGGTCTTATTAGGAGAAATATGGGGATAAATCCACAGAAGTGGTCCTTGTTGCCATAGCACTCCTGTAGACTGACGAAAAGTTCTCAGTATACACAAAAGAAGATCCTCCTTTTCCCTGTACTTTCTTAGCATTGCCTTTTCCAGTCCTTCCTCTACTTTCCTTAAGGATAATCGTGCTTCCTTGGTTAAAGCACTGGGTGAAGTAAGCTGAGAATCCCCTTTCAGGATCTCATAGAGTGGCTGTAAATCTACATTAGGCATTTTACTATACGGTCGAATCCAATTTATGCTTCCTAGTAACTTTTGAAAGTCATTTAATGTTTTTAAATGATCTTTTCGTAATTCAATTTTCTGAGGGGAAATACTAGGAGGAGTAATCTTTGTTCCTAAATACTCTCCCTTTTTGCCCATTTGAACCTTTTCTGGTGCTATAAACAATTGATTGTTTTCAAGCACCTTAACCACTTTAGCATAGGCCGTTTCTAGGGTGCTACAATCTTTAGCAGAAAGCAATATATCATCCATAAAATGTATTATTCTTAATTTTGGGAATTGGTCACGTATAGGCTGTAGGGCTTGTCGTACATACAGCTGACACATAGTAGGGCTATTAGCCATACCTTGAGGCAAGACCACCCACTGATAACGCTTATCAGGTTCTTCATTATTCATAGAGGGTAAAATAAATGCAAATCACACGCTATCTTGTGGGGCAAGAGGAATGGAATAAAAAGCAGTCTTTAATGTCAATAATAATAATAGGCCAATCATCAGGAATACTAGAGAGCAGTGGTAAACCTCTCTGTATGGGACCCATTATTTGCATCTGAGAATTGATAGCTCTTAAATCATGTCATAATTGCCACTTTTCTGATTTTTTCTTGATAACAAATATAGGTGTGTTCCAGGGTGATGTGGATGGCTGTATATGTCCCAATTGCAGCTGTTCAGACACTAATTCAGCAGCAGCAGTTAATTTTTCAGAGGATAAAGGCCATTGAGGAATCCACACATGTTCCTCTGTTTTCCATGTAATGGGTGTGCCTCCCTCAATGGCCCCTAGGAAAAACCCAGACCTGTCCTGTCCCTTTTAGAATTCAGCAGCACTGGGTCAGCTTGTCCTTGTAAATTTTTTCCTAGACCTTTTCTGGGCATGTAGCCCATTTTTATCATCATATCCTTGGCCTGTGGGGAGTACTCATTAGTCAGTCTCATGTCTAGATTTATTAATACATCTCTGCCCCACAGTGTCACAGGAATGTCTATAATATATGGAGTAATCTTTCCTGACCTTCCTTCTGCATCCTTCCATGTCAATTCCTTGGAGCTAAGTAAGGGAGCCATTTTGTACCCTAGACCACATAGGGCCTGAGACGATGTTTGCGTAGGCCACCTGGGTGGCCAGTCATGAACAAAGATGATACTACGATCTGCTCCAGTGTCTCACAAACCAAGGAAAGAACATCCCTCCACAGTCAAAGTTAACATTGGACGATTACCCAGTTCTAACAAGATAAAGGCAAATCGGGAGCCTGTAGATCCTAAACCTCTGTCTCCTCTGACTCTATTTTCAGCAGGAAAATGCCTATGCAAGCTAGGCAGAAGCAGCAGCTGAGCAATTCTGTCTCCAGGAGAAATAGCAGTAATTCCCTGGGGAGAGGTTACCAAGACTTTTACTGTGCCTAAATAATCAGGGTCAATTACTCCAGGTACAATTTGTAAACCTTTCAGGGCAGAGGAGAAGCATCCCAACAACAGCCCAACTGTATCTTTAGGGAGAGGTCCTCTAAAATCTGTGTCTATAGGCTGTACTCCCATTTGGGGGGTCAGTATGAGTCTGGTGGTGGAGTGGAGGTCCAGTCCTGCAGAGCCTTTAGTGGCTCTCCTCGGTCCTTTGGGTGGTGAAGAGGAGGCCAAGGCCTCTGTCTTGTCCCTGCCTGTCGTTCTGTAGAGCCCCATATATTTGAGGGGCCTGGGGACCTGGGCCCTGTTGTCCGTTTTTTGGCCGTGCAACACCATATCCTGTCGCTAGGGGGCGATCATCTATGTCTTTTATAGATCGACATTCATTTGCCCAGTGGTTCCCTTTCTTACAGCGGGGGCACAATCTAGGTTGTGGAGGTCTGCTATTACTCTGTTCTCCACTTCTGTCTGGGCACTGACTTCTTTAGTGCCCTTTACGGCCACATCTGAAGCAAATCTCTGTAGTACCCTTCCTTTTTAATTGTACCATTGCTGCAGCTAGGCCAACATTAGTCAATGGCCCTCCTATCTCCCTGCAGACCTTCATCCAAACTTCTTAACCTTTATGTTTATACGGTGCTATAGCAGTCCTACAATCTTTTGTACATTGTTCATACACTAGCTGCCTAATAAGAGGCATAGCTCTGGTTGCTGCCGCTGTGGAGAGCTCATAGGCAGCACCCCACGAGCAAACTTGAGCCTTGGCACCGCAGGTAAGACCAACTTTTCTGCTGCAAGCGACCTGCCTGGTGATCTCAGGACACACAGAGGCAAAATTCCTCTAGGACCGGGCACTTCCAGTATGTAGCAGGTGGAGTCACAAACTGGTGGATCCCTGCCCGCAGCAGCTCTCTGATCCCAAACCCCGTGGGAGAGAGACCTCACCGCCTGGTCAGGTGGGCACTCCTGAGGCTGCGGAGCAGAAGAGACCACCAACACTGCCCACCCATGCTCACATCCCTGGCCCAAGAGGAAACTGTATACGGCCTCTGGGTTCCCGTAGAGGAGGGCCCAGGAGCAGCAGATCCACTGTGTCTGAGACACCGCCAGAACCTGAAGGGACCGACCAGACAAACAGTTCTCTGCACCCAAATCCCGAGGGAGGGAGAGCTAAACCTTCAGAGACGCAGACACGCCTGGGAAACCAGAAGAGACTGCACTCTGCACACATCTCTGATGCCAGAGGAAAACACAAAATGCCATCTGGAACCCTGGTGCATGGAAGCTCCCGGAAAGGGCGGCACAGATCTTCCTGGTTGCTGCCACCTCGGAGAGCTCATAGGCAGCACCCCACGAGCAAACTTGAGCCTCAGGACCACAGGTAAGACCAACTTTTCTGCTGCAAGTGACCTGCCTGGTGAACTCAAGACACAGGCCCACAAGAACAGCTGAAGACCTGTAGATAGGAAAAACTACACGCCCGAAAGAGAACACTCTGTCCCCATAACTGGCTGAAAGAAAACAGGAAAACAGGTCTACAGCACTCCTGACACACAGGCTTATAGGACAGTCTAGCCACTGTCAGAAATAGCAGAACAATGTAACACTAGAGATAATCTGACGGCGAGAGGCAAGCGCAGGAACCCAAGCAACAGAAACCAAGACTACATGGCATCATCGGGACCCAATTCTCCCACCAAAGCAAACACGGAATATCCAAACACACCAGAAAAGCAAGATCTAGTTTCAAAATCATATTTGATCATGATGCTGGAGGACTTCAAGAAAGATGTGAAGAACTCCCTTAGAGAACACGTAGAAGCCTACAGAGAGGAATCGCAAAAATCCCTGAAAGAATTCCAGGAAAACATAAATAAACAAGTAGAAGCCCATAGAGAGGAGTGACAAAAATCCCTGAAAGAATTCCAGGAAAACATAAATAAACAAGTAGAAGCACATAGAGAGGAGTCAAAAAATCCCTGAAAGAATTCCAGGAAAACACAATCAAACAGTTGAAGGAATTAAAAATGGAAATAGAAGCGATCAAGAAAGAACACATGGAAACAACCCTGGATATAGAAAACCAAAAGAAGAGACAAGGAGCTGTAGATATGAGATTCACCAACAGAATACAAGAGATGGAAGAAAGAATCTCAGGAGCAGAAGATACCATAGAAATCGTTGACTCAACTGTCAAAGATAATGTAAAGTGGAAAAAGCTATTGCTCCAAAACATACAGGAAATCCAGGACTCAATGAGAAGATCAAACCTAAGGATAATAGGTATAGAAGAGAGTGAAGACTTACAGCTCAAAGGACCAGTAAATATCTTCAACAAAATCAAAGACGAAAACTTCCCTTACCTAAAAAAAGAGATACCCATACGCATACAAGAAGCCTACAGAACTCCAAATAGATTGGACCAGAAAAGAAACACCTCCCATCACATAATAGTCAAAACACCAAACGCACAAAATAAAGAAAGAATATTAAAAGCAGTAAGGGAAAAAGGTCAAGTAACATATAAAGTCAGACCTATCAGAATCACACCAGACTTTTCGCCAGAAACTATGAAAGCCAGAAGATCCTGAGCAGATGTCATACAGACGATAAGAGAACACAAATGCCAGTCCAGGTTACTGTATCCTGCAAAACTCTCAATTAACATAGATGGAGAAACCAAGATATTCCATGACAAAACCAAATTTACACAATATCTTTCTACAAATCCAGCACTACAAAGGATAATAAATGGTAAAGCCCAACATAAGGAGGCAAGCTATACCCTAGAAGAAGCAAGAAACTAATTATTTTGGCAACAAAACAAAAAGAAGAAAAGCACACAAACATAACCTCATATCCCAATATATATATATCAGGAAGCAATAATCACTATTCCTTAATATCTTTCAACATCAATGGCCTAAACTCCCCAATTAAAAGACATAGATTAACAAACTGGATATGCAACGAGGACCCTACATTCTGCTGCCTGCAGGAAACACACCTCAGAGACAAAGACAGACACTACGTCAGAGGGAAAGCCTGGAAAACAACTTTCCAAGTAAATGGTCGGAAGAAGAAAGCTGTAGTAGCCATTCTAATATCAAATAAAATCAATTCTCAACTAAAATTCATCAAAAAAGATGAGGAAGGACACTTCATATTCATCAAAGGAAAAATCCACCAAGATGAACTCTCAATCCTAAATATCTATGCCCCAAATACAAGGGCACCTACATACGTAAAAGAAACCTTACTAAAGCTCAAAACATACATTGCACCACACACCGTAATAGTAGGAGATTTCAACACTCCACTCTCATCAATGGACAGATCATGGAAACAGAAATTAAACAAAGATGTAGACAGACTAAGAGAAGTCATGAGCCAAATGGACATAACAGATATTTATAGAACATTCTATCCTAAAGCAAAAGGATATACCTTCTTCTCAGCTCCTCATGGTACTTTCTCCAAAATTGACCATATAATTGGTCAAAAAACGGGCCTCAACAGGTACAGAAAGATAGAAATAATCCCATGCATGCTATCAGACCACCACGGCCTAAAACTGGTCTTCAATAATAATAAGGGAAGAATGCCCATATATATGTGGAAATTGAACAATTCTCTACTCAACGATAACCTGATCAAGGAAGAAATAAAGAAAGAAATTAAAGACTTTTTAGAATTTAATGAAAATGAAGGTACAACATACCCAAACTTATAGGACACAATGAAAGCTGTGCTAAGAGGAAAACTCATAGCACTGAGTGCCTGCAGAAAGAAACAGGAAAGAGCATATGTCAGCAGCTTGACAGAACACCTAAAACCTCTAGAACAAAAAGAAGGAAGTACAGCCAGGAGGAGTAGAAGGCAGGAAATAATCAAACTCAGAGCTGAAATCAACCAAGTAGAAACAAAAAGGACCATAGAAAGAATCAACAGAACCAAAAGTTGGTTCTTTGAGAAAATCAACAAGATAGATAAACCCTTAGGCAGACTAAGGAGAGGACACAGAGAGTGTGTACAAATTAACAAAATCAGAAATGAAAAGGGAGACAGAACTGCAGATTCAGAGGAAATTCAAAAAATTATCAGGTCTTACTATAAAAACCTATATTCAACAAAACTTGAAAATCTGCAGGAAATGGACAATCTCCTAAACAGAAAACAGGTACCGAAGTTAAACCTGGAACAGATAAACCAGTTAAACAACCCATAACTCCTAAGGAAATAGAAGCGATCATTAAAGGTCTCCCAACCAAAAAGAGCCCAGGTCCAGACGGGTTTAGTGCAGAATTCTATCAGACCTTCATAGAAGACCTCATACCAATATTATCCAAACTATTCCACAAAATTGAAACAGATGGAGCACTACCAAATTCCTTCTATGAAGCCACAATTACTCTTATACCTAAACCACACAAATACCCAACAAAGAAAGACAACTTCAGACCAACTTCCCTTATGAATATCGATGCAAAAATACTCAATAAAATTCTGGCAAACCGAATCCAAGAGCACATCAAAATAATCATCCACCATGATCAAGTAGGCTTCATCCCAGGCATGCAGGGATGGTTTAATATACGGAAAACCATCAACGTGATCCATTATATAAACAAACTGAAAGAACAAAACCACATGATCATTTCATTAGATGCTGAGAAAGCATTTGACAAAATTCAACACCCCTTCATGATAAAACTCCTGGAAAGAATTGGAATTCAAGGCCCATACCTAAACATAGTAAGAGCCATATACAGCAAACCAGTTGCTAACATTAAACTAAATGGAGAGAAATTTGAAGCAATCCCACTAAAATCAGGGACTAGACAAGGCTGCCCACTCTCTCCCTACTTATTCAATATAGTTCTTGAAGTTGTAGCCAGAGCAATGAGACAACAAAAAGAGGTCAAGAGGATACAGATCTGAAAAGTAGAAGTCAAAATATCACTATTTGCAGATGATATGATAGTATATTTAAGTGATCCCAAAAGTTCCACCAGAGAACTACTAAAGCTGATAAACAACTTCAGGAAAGTGGCTGGGTATAAAATTAACTCAAATAAATCAGTAGCCTTCCTCTACACAAAAGAGAAACAAGCCGAGAAAGAAATTAGGGAAACGACACCCTTCATAATAGACCCAAAGAATATAAAGTACCTCGGTGTGACTTTAACCAAGCAAGTAAAAGATCTGTACAATAAGAACTTCAAGATCTGAAGAAAGAAATTGAAGAAGACCTCAGAAGATGGAAAGATCACCCATGCTCATCGATTGGCAGGATTAATATAGTAAAAATGGGCGTTTTACCAAAAGCGATCTACAGATTCAATGCAATCCCCATCAAAATACCAATCCAATTCTTCAAAGAGTTAGACAGAACAATTTGCAAATTCATCTATAATAACAAAAAACCCAGGATAGCTAAAACTATCCTCAATAATAAAAGGACTTCAGGGGGAATCACTATCCCTGAACTCAAGCAGTATTACAGAGCAATAGTGATAAAAACTGGGTGGTAGTGGTACAGAGACAGACAGATTGATCAAAGGAACAGAATTGAAGACTCAGAAATGAACCCACACACCTATGGGCACTTGATTTTTGACAAAGGAGCCAAAACCATCAAATGGAAAAATGACAGCATTTTCAGCAAATGGTGCTGGTTCAACTGGAGGTCAACATGTAGAAGAATGCAGATCGATCCATGCTTATCACCCTGTACATAGCATAAGTCCACGTGGATCAAGGACCTCCACATCAAACCAGACACACTCAAACTAATAGAAGAATAACTAGGGAAGCATCTGGAACACATGGGCACTGGAAAAAATTTCCTGAACAAAACACCAATGGCTTATGCTCTAAGACCAAGAATCGACAAATGGGATCTCATAAAACTGCAAAGCTTCTGTAAGGCAAAGGACACTGTGGTTAGGACAAAACAGCAACCAACAGATTGGGAAAAGATCTTTACCAATCCTACAACAGATAGAGGCCTTATATCCAAAATATACAAAGAACTCAAGAAGTTAGACCGCAGGGAGACAAATAACCCTATTAATAAATGGGGTTCAGAGCTAAACAAAGAATTCATAGCTGAGGAATGCCGAATGGCTAGGAAGTACCGAAAGAAATGTTCAACATCTTTAGTCATAAGGGAAATGCAAATCAAAACAACCCTGAGATTTCACCTCACACCAGTGAGAATGGCTAAGATCAAAAACTCAGGTGACAGCAGATGCTGGCGAGGATGCGGAGAAAGAGGAACACTCCTCCATTGTTTGTGGGATTGCAGACTGGTACAACCATTCTGGAAATCATTCTGGAGTTTACTCAGAAAATTGGACATTGAACTGCCTGAGGATCCAACTATACCTCTCTTGGGCATATACCCAAAAGATGCCCCAACATATAAAAAAGACACGTGCTCCACTATGTTCATCGCAGCCTTATTTATAATAGCCAGAAGCTGGAAAGAACCCAGATGCCCTACAACAGAGGAATGGATACAGAAAATGTGGTACATCTACACAATGGAATATTACTCAGCTATCAAAAACAATGACTTTATGAAATTCGTAGGCAAATGGCTGGGACTGGAAAATATCATCCTGAGTGAGGTAACCCAATCACAGAAAAACACACATGGTATACACTCATTGATAAGTGGCTATTAGCCCAAATGCTTGGATTACCCTAGATGCCTAGAACAAATGAAACTCAAGACGGATGATCAAAATGTGAATGCTTTACTCCTTCTTTAAAAGGGGAACAAGAATACCCTTGGCAGGGAATAGAGAGGCAAAGATTAAAACAGACACAGAAGGAACACCCATTCAGAGCCTGCCCCACATGTGGCCCATACATATACAGCCATCCAATTAGACAAGATGGATGAAGTAAAGAAGTGCAGGCCGACAGGAGCCGGATGTAGATCGCTCCTGAGAGACTCAGCCAGAATACAGCAAACACAGAGGCGAATGCTAGAAGCAAACCAGTGAACTGAGAATAGCACCCCCGTTGAAGGAATCAGAGAAAGAACTGGAAGAGTTTGAAGGGGCTAGAGAACCCATATGTACTACAATGCCAAGCAACCAGAGCTTCCAGGGAGTAAGCCACTACCTAAAGACTATACATGGACTGACCCTGGACTCTGATCTCATAGGTAGCAATGAATATCCTAGTAAGTGCACCAGTGGAAGGGGAAGCCCTGGGTCCTGCTAAGACTGAACCCCCAATGAACTAGATTGCTGGGGGGAGGGCGACAATGGGAGGAGGTTGGGGAGGGGAACAGCCATAAGGAAGAGAAGGGGTGAGGGTGATGTTTGCCCGGAAACCAGGAAAGGGAATAACACTTGAAATGTATATAAGAAATACTTAAGTTAATAAAAAAAATTAAGAGGCATGGGTGTATGGGGGTCACTGAAGATCTTGGTAGTGGACTCCACAATGAGGGCTACAAAGTCTGAAAATGGGTCTGTGGGTCCTTGCAGAACCTTGGTAAGTTTCCCGGAGACTGCCCCTCTATTAGGCAATGCTTTCCAGGCTTTAATGGCTATTTCATTAATCTGGCTATAGACCTGATCTGGATAACCAGTCTGGTCCAGAGCAAATCTGCCTATTCCCAATAGCATGTCAGCGTCCCAATGTCTCTGAGGGTCTGCTCCTGAAGGCAAATTGATGGCAGCTTGAGTGTTAGCATTTTCATAAAGGAAAGATTTCCAATCCAAATATTGACCCGGAGAAAGACAAGCTCTGGATAAACTCACCCAGTCTCCAGGGGTGAGACAGTATCTGCCAAGAGCCTCAATTTGAGTGATAACAAAAGCTGCCTTGACTCCATAGGTTTTGACTGACTCTGCTAATTGCTTTATTGTCTTAAAGTCAACAGGTTCATGATGTTGCTGCCCATTTACATCCAGAAAAACTGGAAAACTCAATCCTAACTCTTTGCATACTTCTGGGCAAAAAGAGTACCTCCTGCAGGCTTCACCATCCTTTGACATTGAAAGTTATACAGAGGTGCAGGGGGTGCCATTGGTATAATTGCTTTCTTATCTAATTCTTTGACTTGTTTCTGCATAGCATAGGCGTGTGGCCAGTCAGGATGATAAATCTCTTTCTCATACAGAGTGGCTTCTTCCTCAAGGTCAACTAAGTCATTATCACTAAGCTCTGAGTCACTAGACATTCCCAAGGTCAATGCCTTTAAGGAGGGATATATTTTCTTTGTCTCTAGGTCCTGATTATTACCTCTGTCTCTGTCTATCCTCTCCTTGGTCTTTTCTGTCTTTTCCTTTACTTCTTTTCCTCCTTTTCTTTTCTTTCCTTCCTTCAAAACTTTCTCTCCTTCTGACATACTCTCTTGTTGCTCTGTAAGGATTTTCTGACCTGTCCTAACAGCTTCTTCACATCGTTTATCTTCTAAACAGGCACGAACCATACACCAAAGCAGCTTTTTCCCTGGTTTAAGCTTGCCGTCTGTAGTTTCCCAATCCAGATCTTTTCCTCACTTGTCCCATGCTCTTAACTTGAGCGATCCTGACACTATAAAACACGGAGCACAATGGTTACATTCATCAAAAAAACTCAACAGGATTTTCTTTTCGATTTTAAGCTTACACTGACCAAGAAGCTCCTGAAGAGCTGACAGGAGTGGGGTGGAGTGTGAGTTTCCCATGCTTTTATGACTTTATTTATGATTGATTTACGAGCAGGGCGAGCTGGCATGTTTATTTACACACGATCTTGTGGCTCATCATTAGTGGGCTCTTCCCAGCAAATGCATTCGTGTCCTGGATGATGGCAATTCAAACAGTAGCAACACCACAACACAAAAAGAGTATAAGGCAAAAGTGCTAGTCCAACCCACAAAGGATCAAATGAGAAAGACAACATTGCTGTGTTCCACAAACCCTTTTGCCTCTAAACCAAGGCTTTCATCGTCTCTGCTTACACCAGAGAACCTTACTTTGTAGCCTTTATACCAAAGCTTTCATCGTCTCTGCTTACTCCAGAAAACCTTATTGTCCCATTAGAGAAATTTTATGATCCCTATTCCCCGGGAGCTTTATGGTCCCTTATTCAGAAGCTAATTGCCCCTTCTGGGAACTTACCGACTTTGCCTGTCCTGAAAACTAAAGACTTCTGAACTCACGAGAAAAGAGAATTTTCTCGGGTCCCCATACTTGGTCACCAGTTGAAGCACCCACCTCGACCAGCAAGGAAGATGCGACACCGTTGGATTCTTCTCAACAGCCTTTATTGCAGGAACACCTCATTCTTGATACGGGGGACTCCAGGGAACAAAGGCACTCGCCTTAAGTACAAAACAGACAGTGGCTGTAAAATTGTCCTCCGGGGATTGGTGGAGTATGAGATACCTTATTAGCATGCATATCACCCTGGCTTTGTAAATGCCAGAGGAAATGCCAAGGACACAGCTAATTGGTTGTAATACCACAAACGACCACTAGATGTCAGCGCCATCTTTAGCCGCTCCCAACATCAGCCAATTATGGGAACAGAATGTTCTGCTTTCAGGCATGTAGTCTTTCCTGTCTACTGGTCTTCAGCTGTTCCTGTGGGCCTGTGTCCTGAGTCCACCAGGCAGGTTGCTTGGAGCAGAAAAGTTGGCCTTACCTGTGGTCCCACGGCTCAAGTTTGCTTGTGGGGGGATGCTTTTGAGCTCTCAGTGAGGGCGGCAACCAGGAGGGCCTGCACCGCCTTTTCTGGTAGCCCCTGTGCACTGGGGTCCCAGATGGCGTTAGGTATTTTCCTCTGGTGTCCGAAATGTGGGCAGAGTGTATTCTCTTCTGGCTTCCCAGGCCTCTCTGCCCCTCTGAATGTTTAGCTCTCCCTCCCATCGGATATGGGTGCAGAGAACTGTTGACTGCGTCCCTTCAGGTCTGGGTGGTGTCTCTGTTTTTGGCTTCTTTATTAAAAAAAAATCAAGTGTCCATAGGTGTGTGTGTTCATTTCTGGACCTTTGATTTGAATCTATTGATCAGCTTGTCTCTTTCTTTACCAATACCATTTTTTCACTATTGCTGGGTAGTATAGCTTGAGGTCAGGGATGGTGATTCCCCCAGAAGTTCTTTTATTGTTTGGGAATGTTTTGCTATCCTGGGTATATTATTTTTTCACATGTATTTTGAGAATTGCTCTTTCAAGATCTTTAAAAAGTCATGTTTGTATTTTGATGGGGATTATATTCAATCTGTAGATTTCTTTTGGTAAGATGGCCATTTTCACTATGTTAATCCTACTTATCCTTGAGCGTGGGAGATATTTCCATCCTCTGATAATTGTCTTCAATATCCTTTTTCAGACACTTAAACTTCTTGTCATATAGACCTTTCAATTTCTTGGTTAGATTTACAAGATATTTTTATTATTCATGGTTATTGAAAAGTGTAGGAAATATCCTAAATTTCTTTCTTGGCCAGTTTATCACTTGTATAAAGAGTTCTTTGAGTTAAATTTGTATCCAGTCACTTTGTTGAAACTGTATGTCAGCTGTAGAAGTTCTCTGATAGAATTTTTGGGGTCACTTATGTATACTATAATATCATCCATAAATGATGACATCTTGAATTCTTCTTTTCCAAGTTGTATCCCCTTGATCTTCTTTAGCTGTCTTATTGCTCTGGATAGGAATACAAGTATTATATTGAATAAATAGTGAGGAGCCTTTCCTATTCCCTGCTTTAATTTTTTCTCCATTT
Organism: Rattus norvegicus; assembly: GCF_021556685.1. NCBI lineage: Eukaryota > Metazoa > Chordata > Mammalia > Rodentia > Muridae > Rattus > Rattus norvegicus. The sequence continues at coordinate 250,385,030 of NC_141534.1, forward strand.
AGCTTGATATTGGCTATTGACTTGCTGTATATACCTTAGATTATGTGTAGGTATGTGCCTTGTATCCCTGATCTCTCTAGTACTTAAAAAATTTTATTAGATATATTTCTTCACTTAAATTTCAAACGTTAGTCCCCTTCCTGGTTTCTTGTGCTGCATAAGCCCCCATTCCCTCCCCTCCCCCATAAGGGTATTCCCCCTATAACTCCCCCATTTTGCCCCCCATATTCCCCTGCACTATGGGTTCAATCTTGGCAGGATCTGGTGCCCCAACAAAGCTATTCTCTGCTATGTATGCAGTTGGAACCCTGGTTCAGTCCATGTATAGTCTTTGTGTAGTGGTTTAGTCCCTGGAAGCTCTGGTTTGTTGGCATTGTTGTTTTTATGGGGCTGTAAGCTCCTTCACCTCTTTTAATACCTCCTCTAATTCCCCCCAAGAGTGTCCTAGTCTCAGTTCGGTGGTTTGCTGCTAGCACTGACTTCTCTATTGGACATGCTCTGGATGTGTCTCTAAGGAGAGATCTATATTCAGTCCCTTTAAGCATGCACTTCTTAGCTTCGTCAATCTTATCTAGTTTTGGTGGCTGTATATATATATATATATATGGGCCACATGTGGGTCAGGCTCTGAATGGCCATTCGTTGGGTCGCTGCTCTAAACTTTGCTTCCATATCCCCTCCTATGGATATTTTTCCCCTTTTAAGAAGGAGGGGGAGCAGCCACATCATGGAGGGGAGTTGGATTTTCAAAGCACCTAAGGAGATGATTGTAAGAATTTTTTATACAGTTTGTTTATATTGTGAACTATATTGATGAATTTTGTTATATCAAGCAATCCCCAAATCCCAGGGATGAAGCCTACTGGATATATTGTTATTATTATTATCATTATTATTATTATTATTATTATTATTATTATTATTATTATTATTGTTGTTGTTGTTGTTGTTGTACTATTATTATTTATTTTCCTTTTAAAAATATTGTATATTTCTTTATTTACATTTCAAATGTTATTCCATTTCCTGATTTCCTGTCCATAATCCATCTATCCCCTTCCACTCCCTTTCTTCTATAAGGGTGTTTCCCTCCCCATCCACCCTCACTTAACGCCACCCCAAAAGCCCCTTACACTGGGGGTCCAACCTTGGCAGGACTAAGGGTTTCTCTTGCCATTGGCGCCCAACAAGGCCATTCTCTGTTACATATACAGGTGGAGACATGGGTCAGTCCATGTGTAGTCTTTGTGTAGTGGTTTAGTCCCTGGAAGTACTGGTTGGTTGGCATTGCTCTTATGGGGTTGCAAGCCACTTCAGCTCTTTCAATCTAATTCCTTCCATGGGGGTCACATTCCCAGTTCAGTGGATTGTTGCTAGCATTCGCCTCTATATTTGACATGCTCTGGCTTTGTCTCTCAGGGAGGATCTATATCCGGTTCCTGTCAGATATATTTCTTCACTTAAATTTTAAACGTTAGTCCCCTTCCTGGTTTCTTGTGCATAAGCTCCCATTCCTTTCTTAGTTTCATGAATCTTTTCTAGTTTGGTGATATATATATATATCTATGAAAGGCTGTTCCTTCAGTTTCTGCCTAAACTTTGCCTCCATATTTTTGGTCATTGCCTCCATATTTTTTGGTCATTATTTTTCTTGAGCTTCATATGGTCCATGGATTGCATCTTGGGTAATTTGAGCTTTTGGGCTAATATCCACTTATCAATGAGTGCATACCAGGTGTGTATTGCTGTGGTTGGGTTACCTCACTCAGGATGATATTTTCTAGTTCAATCCATTAACCCATGAATTTAATAAAATCATTGTATTTGATAGCTGAGTAACATTGCATTGTGTAGATGTACAAAACTTTCTGCATCCATTCCTCTTTTGAAGGACATCTGGGCTCTCTCCAGCTTCTGGCTATTATAAATAAGGCAGCTGTGAACAGAGTGGAGCATGTGTCTTTGTTGAGTGTTGGAGCATCTTTGGGTATATGCCCAGGACTGGTATAGCTGGGTCCTCTGGTAGTGCAATATCCAATTTTCTGAGGAACTTCCAGACTAATTTCCAGAGTGGTTGTACCAGTTTGCAATCCCACCAAAAATAGAGGAGTGTTCTCTATTTCCACATCCTTGCATCTGCTGTCACGTGAGGTTTTTATCTTAGCCATTCTGACTGGTGTGAGGTGGAACCTGAGTGTTGTTTGATTTGCATTTCCTTGATGACTAAGGATGTCAAACATTTCTTTAGGTGCTTCTCAGCCATTCAATACTCCTCAGCTGAGAATTCTTTGTTCAGCTTTCTACTCCATATTTTAATAGGGTTATTTGGCTCTGTGGAGTCTAAGTTCTTTAGTTCTTTTTATATATTGGATATTAGCCCTTTATCAGATGTAGGATTGGTAAGTATCTTTTTTACAACCTGTTGGTTGCTGTTTTATCCTAATGACAGTGTCCTTTGCCTTACAGAAGATTTGCAGTCCATGAGGTCCCATTTGTCAATTCTTCTATTTTTTTTTTCGGAGCTGGGGATCCATTTGTCAATTCTTGATCTTAGAGCATAAGCCATTGGTGTTTTGTTCAGGAAAATTTCCCCAGTGCTCATGTGTTTGAGACTCTCCCCCACTTTTTCTTCTATTAGTTTGAGTGTATCTGGTTTGATATGGAGGTCCTTGATTCACTTGGACTTAAGGTTTGTACAGGGTAATAAGAATGGATCAATCTGCATTCTTCTATATGCTGATCTCCAGTTGAACCAGCACCATACGTTGAAAATGCTATTTTCTTTCCATTGGATGGTTTTAGTTACTTTTCAAAGATCAAGTGACTATAAGTGTGTAGGTTCATTTATAAGTCTTCAATTCTATTCCATAGATCTTCCTGCTGATCTCTTTATCAGTACCATACAGTTTTTTACCACTATTGCTTTATAATAATTCTTGATGCTGGGGGTGGTGATTCCCCCAGTTCTTTTATTGTTGAGTATAATTTTCACTATCTTGGGTGTTTTGTTATTACAAATGAATTTGCACATTGCTATTTCTGTCTCTGAAGAAATGAGTTGGGATTTTGATGGGGATTGCATTGAATATATAGTTGCTTTTGGCAAAATGGCCAATTTTGCTATATTAATCCTGTCAATGCATGAGCATGGGAGGTCTTTCCATCTTCTGAGATCTTTAATTTCTTTCTTCAGAGACTTGAAATATCTTTTCATACAGATTTTTCACTTGCTTGGTTAAAGCCACACTGAGGTATTTTATATTATATGGGACTATTGTGAAGGATGTCATTTTTACTTATTTCTATATCAGCCTATTTTTCCTTGGAGTAGAGGAAATATACTGATTTGTTTGAGTTAATTTTATACCCAGTCATTTTACTGAAGTTGTTTAAGAGGCTTAGTATTTCTCTGGTGAAACTTTGGGGTCACTTAAGTATACTACCATATCATCTTCAAATAGTGATATTTTGACTTCTTCCCTTCCAATTTGTATCCCTTTGACCTCCTTTAATTGTTTGATTGCTCTGGTTAGGATTTTGAGTACTATATTGAATAAATAGGGAGAGAGTTGGCAGCCCTGTCTAGTCCCTGATTTTAGTGGGATTGCTTCAAGTTTCTCTCCACTTAGTTTGATGTTAACTACTGGTTTACTGTATATTGCTTTTCCTATGTTTAGGTATAGGCCTTGAATTCCTAATCTTTCCAGGACATTTAACATGAAGGGATGTTGAATTGTGTCAAATGCTTTTTCAGCATCTAAGGAAATGATCATGTGGTTATTATCCTTGAGTTTGTTTATACAGTGGATTATGTTGTGCTGCATTTCCACATATAGAACCATCCCTGCATCCCTGTGGTGAAGCCTACTTGATCATGATGGATGATGGTTTTGATGTGTACTTGGATTCGGTTTGCAAGAGTTTTTTTTATTAGATATATTTATTTATTTACATTTCAAATGTTATTCCCTTTCCCAGTTTTCTGTGCATAAGCCCCCTTTGCTCCCCATGCATCTCCTTTATCCCCCCATTCCCCTGCACTGTGTGCCAACATTTGCAGGACCAAGGGTTTCCTCTTCCCCTGGTTCCTCAACAAGTCTATTTTCTGCTGCATATGAAGCTGGAGCCCTGGGTCAGTCCATGTATAGTCTTTGGGTAGTGGTTTAGTCCCTGCAAGCTCTGGTTGGTTGGCATTCTTGTTCTTATTGGGTTTTAAGACTTTTCAGCTCTTTGAATCCCTCCCCTGATTTCCCCAAAGGGGGTCCTGTTCTCAGTTCATTGATTTGCTGCTAGCATTGACCTTTGTATTTGACATGCTCTGGAAGTGTCTCTCAGTAGAGATCTATATCTTGTCCCTTTCCGCATGTACTTTTTAGCTTCATCAATCTTATCTAGTTTTGTTGGCTCTCTATATATGGGCAACATGTGGGGCAGGCACTGAATGGCCGTTTCTTCATTCACTGCTCTAAACTTTGTCTCCATATCCCCTCATATGGATATTTTTGTTCCCCCATTAACATTTTGGTCATCCTTCTTCTTGAGCTTCCTGAGGTCTATGGATTGCATCCTGGGCAATTCGAGATTTTGGGCTAATATCCACTTATCAGTTAGTGTATACCAAGTGTGTTTTTCTGTGATTGGGTAACCTCACTCAGGATGGTATTTTCTAATTCATTCCATTTGCGTATGAATTTCATGAAGTGATTTTTTCATAGGTATGTAATACTCCAGTGTGTAGATGTATCACATTTTTTGCATCCATTCTTCTGTTGAAGGGCATCTGCACTTTTTTCTAATTCTTGCTATTATAAATAAGGCTGCTATGAACATAGTGGAGCAGGTGTTTTTATTGTATTTTGGAGCATCTTTTGGGTATATGCCCAGGAGAGGTATAGCTGGGTCTTCAGGTATTTCAATGTCCAATTTTCTGAGCAACCTCCAGACTGATTTCCAGAGTAGCTGTACCAGTTTGCAGCCCCACCAACAATGGAAGAGTGTTCCTCTTTCTCTATATCCTCACCAACATCTCCTGTCACCTGAGGTTTTGATCTTAGCCATTCTGACTGGTGTGAGGTGGAATCTTAGGTTTGTTTTGATCAGTATTTACCTGTTGACTAAGGATGTTGAACATTTTTTAGGTGCTTCTCAGCCATTCGGTATTCCTCAGCTGAGAATTTTTTGTTTAGCCTGTACCCCACTTTTAAATAGGGCTATTTAGCTCTCTGGAGTCTATCTTCTTGTGTTCTTTGTATATTTTGGATATTGGAGTTTTATTAGATGTAGGATTGGTAAAGATCTTTTCTTAGTCTGTTGCTTGCCATTTTGTCCTAATGACAGTGTCCTTTGCCTTACAGAAGCTTTGCAATTTTATGAGGCCCCATTTGTCGATTCTTGATCTTAGAGCATAAGCCATTGGTGTTCTGTTCAGGAAACTTTCCCCAGTCCCATGTTTATGAGGCTTTTCCCCAATTTTTTTCCTCTTAGTTTAGGTGTATCTTGTTTGATGTGGAAGTCCTTTATCCACTTGGACTTAAGCTTTTTACAGAGTGATAAGAATGTATTGATTTGCATTCTTTTTCATTCTCACCTCTACTTGAACCAGCACCATTTTGTTGAAAAAGCTATCTTTTTTCCCATTGCATCATTTTAGCTCCTTTGTCAAAGATCAAGTTACCAGAGGTGTGGGGGATAATTTCTGGGTCTTCAATTCTATTCCAGTGATTTATCTACCTGTCTCTGTACCAATACCATACAGTTCTTACGACCACTGTTCTATAATAGTGCTTGAGGTCAGGGATGGTAATTCCCCCAGAAGGTCTTTTATTGTTGAGTATAGTTTTCTGATGTCCTGGGTTTTTTGTTATTCCAAATGAATTTGCCAATTCTTCTTTCTTTCTTTCTCTATGAAGAATTGAATAGGAATTATGATGGAGATTGCATTGAATCTGTAGATTGCTTTCGGTAAAATTGTCTATAGTTTGGAAAGTATTGGTATGAGGTCTTCTATGAAGGTTTGATAGAATTCTGCACTAAACCCATTTGGTCTTGGGCTCTTATTGGTTGGAAGACTTTTAATAACTGCTTCTATTTCTTTAGGAGTGATAGGATTGTTTAGATGGTTTTACTTTGGTACCTGGTATTTTTCTGGAAAATTGTCCCTTTCTTCCAGATATTCAAAGTTTGTTGATTATAGGCTTTTGTAGTAGCATCTGATGATTTTAATTTTTTTTCAGATTCTGTTGTTATGTCTCTTTTTTATTTCTGATTTTGTTAATTTGGATACACTCCTTGTGCCTTCTGGGTAGTCTGGCCAAGGGATTATTTATCATGATGATTTTCTCAAAGAACCAGCTTCTAGTTTGGTTGATATTTTTGTATAGTCCTTTTTGTTTCTGCTTAGTTGATTTCAGCCCTGAGTTTGATTATTTCCTGCCTTCTACTCCTCTTGGATATATTTACTTCTTTTTGTTCTAGAGCTTTTAGGTGTGCTCTCAAGCTGCTGATATATGCTCTTTCCTGTTTCTTTGTGCAGGCACTCAGAGCTATGAGTCTTTCTCTTAGCTCTGCTTTGATTTTTTTCCCCAACTTTTGGTATGTTGTACCTTCTTTTTCATTAAATTCTTGGAAGTCTTTAATTTCTTTCTTTATTTCTTCCTTAACCAAGTTATCATGGACTAGAGCATTGTTCAACTTCAATGTATATGTGGGCGTTTAGTTGTCATTGTTGTTATTGAAGACCAGCTTTAGTCTTTGGTGATCTGATAGCATGCATGAGATTATTTCTATCTTCCTGTATCTGTTGAGGCCTGTTTTGTGACCAATTGTATGGTCAATTTTGGAGAAGGTACCATGAGGTGTCTAGAAGAATGCATATCCTTTTGTTTTATGATGGAATCTTCTGTAAGTATCGTTTAAGTCCATTTGGTTCATAATTCTGTTAGTTTCTCTATGTTTCTTTTCTGTTTCCATGATCTACCCATTGATGAGAGTGGGATGTTGAAATCTCCTACTATTATTGTGTGAGGTGCAATGTGTGCTTTGATCTTTAGTAAGGTTTCTTTTATGTATGTAGGTGCTCTTTTATTTGGAGCATAGATATTTAGGATTGAGCGTTTATCTTGGTGGATTTTTCCTTTGATGAATATGAAGTGTCCTTCCTTATCTTTTTTGATGACTTTTGGTTGAATGTCGATTTTATTGGATATTTGAATGGCTACTCCAGCTTGCTTTGTCAGACCATTTGATTGGAAAATGATTTTCCAACCATTTTCCTTGAGGTAGTGTCTGTCTTTGTCTCTGAGGTGTGTTTCCTGTATGCAGCAAAATGCGGGGTCTTCTTTATCTATCCAGTATGTAAGTCTATGTCTTTTTATTGGGGAGTTGAGTCCATTGATGTTGCGAGATATTAAGGAATAGTGATTGTTGTTTCCTGTTATTTTCCTACTTAGAGGTCGATTTATGTTTGTGGTCTCTCTGCTCATTTCATTGCAAGGAGATTACTTTCTTGCTTTTTCTGGGGTGTAGTTTCTCCCCCAATTTTGGGCTCTTCCATCTGTTGTTCTTTGAGTGCTGGACTCAAAGAATGATATTATGTAAATTTGTTTTTTTCATGGAGTATCTTGGTTTCTCCATCTATGTTAATTGAGAGTTTGATGGATATAGTAGCCTGGACTGGCATTTTGCTGTCTAAGGGTCTGTATGACATCTGTCCAGGATCTTATGACTTTCACAGTCTCTGGTGAGAAGCCTGGTGTAATTCTGATAGGTCTGCCTTTATATGTTACATGACCTTTCTCCCTGCTTTTAATATCCTTTTTTTTGTTTTGTGCATTTGGTGTTTTGCCTATCATGTGATGGGAGGAATTTCTTTTCTGGTCCAATCTATTTGGAGTTTTGTAGGCTCCTTTTTTGTTAATGGGCATCTCTTTGTTTACATTTGGGAAGGTTTATTTTCTATAATTTTGTTGAAAATATTTGCTGGCTTTTTAAGTTGGGATTCTTCATTCTTCATACCTATTATCCTTCGATTTGATCTTCTCATTGTATCCTGGATTTCCTGGATGTTTTGGGCCATTGTTTTTGGATTTCACATTATCTTTGATGGTTGTTTTGATGTTTTGTGTGGTATCTTCTGCCTCGAGATCCTCTCTTCTATCTCTTGGTGATGCTTGCATCTATGACTCCTGATCTCTTCCCATGGTTTTCTATCGCTAGGGTTGTCTCTCTTTGTGCTTTCTTTATTGTTTCTATTTCCATCTTTAAATCTTGGATGATTTTGTTCAATTCCTCCACCTCTTTGGGTATATTTTCTTGTAATTCTTTAAGAGCTTCTTGTATTTCCTCTTTAACTGCTTCTACTTGTTTACTTGTGTTGTTCTTTATTTCTTTAAGGGAATTTTTATGTCTTTCTTAAAGTCCTCCTCCATCATCATCATCATCATCATCATCATCATCATCATCATCAAATGTTATTTTAAATCTAAATCTTGCTTTTCTGGTGTATTTGGATATCCAGTATTTGCTTTGGTGGGAGAACTGGTCTCTGATGATGCCAAGTAGTCTTGATTTCTGTCACTTAGGATCCTGCACTTCCCTCTCAAGATCAGGTTGCCTGTGGTGTTAGCTTTTCTTGCTGTTTCTGACAGTGGCTTGATCCTCCTGTAGGCCTTTGTGTCAGCACTCCTGTAGAGATGTTTTCCTGTTTTCTTTCAGTTTTTATTTGTTGAGGAATGCCATGATGGCAAAAGCAGAGAACATGTGTTGAATTAATATGTTTGAGTTTTTACTTGTTTGGGCTGTAGCCAATATGTGTATGGAACTGTTGTAACTTTGACTACCAAAAAGTATGTTTGAGAAACATGGGTGACATCAATTTTCCATAAGGTGTTTTATTAGAGGCCTCTTGGGTTGGTGTCCACCATTTGTAAAGTGAGAATGGTTATAAAGGATGCACAGGAAGAGCATGTTTTCATTATCCTTTGGAGTTGAGCCGGGGTGATGTGGGGGAAGCTGGCATGAAGCCGTTTTATATTTGTATGTATGCAAATAGAATTGGTCTGTTTGTTCAATGGAGACCCCACTATTTAGTAGAACTGACTTCATGATGGAAGTACCATTTAGGACAAAAAACTCAGAGCACAGACAATACTACCAGTCAAAATGAAAACAAAACAAACAAAAACTAAAAAACAAAAAACCAAAAAAGGCTTTAGTCATCAAAGTCCAGTTCTGGGAATGTCTCTAAATGTATTATTCTTCCTTTTTGGCTTCCATAATTCTGTTTCTAGCTTTCCATCATTCTTGTTAAGTGAAGTATGTCAATATAGAATATGGTTTTTGTGCTGAAAAGTTTATCATGAGGAAGACTCAGGGCTACTTTGAGATTCCAAACAATTAAAGCAGTTAGCAGATGGCTAACAGGCTTACTGTTGGCTTAAACCTATGTCTAAGCAGTCTTCCTTGGTGGGTACCTTTATGACACCTTCCTTGATGTCTTTCCAAGAAAGACAATTACTCTTCACTGTACTTCCTGATGTTGGAGGATGGATAGTTTGGGCAGCCCTTTGAAAAGTAATGCTGTTTATCTTATTCTATCCTGAAACCATAGCTCAGACCAGTTCTGAGACCAGTTCAGTAAAGGGGAAGGACCAAGGTGAGCTCATGCTGCTTATATACTGATACCTCTGACAGTGATGTGTAGCTCAAGATTTTATTTGCTAACTACAATGATTTTGGTGCAAAATACAATCGGTTAGGACCTATGTCTCTAGCTGTTCCAAATTCTTTGTCCTCAGCTAGTACCCTGAACATTGAGGCCATTAGGATCTCATCAGTTTAAGAGCTTACCAATTTCCAATATAAATTCCAATATAAATTTGTATATAAAGTCTTATGTTTTTTAGTCTAGTAAATGGAACTTTGTTTCTTTGGGATTTTAGGTCAACATGGGTCAGGCAACAAATTCTGGTTATCTTACGCAGGATAAAAGGACAAGATGACTTTTGGTAACCAAAGGTCTAAAGATTATTAAAATAGAACTTTTCTGACCTCCATGTCAGAATACAATGATCTAATTATTAACTAGATTTGAAAGATGATAAGGATCAAACATTTTGATCTCAATGTCAAGTATTAACAAATAATGTAATTATTAACTAAGTTCACGTTTGTTTTAAATAGGATTTAATAAGGTTGATATTGAATCACAGTACACAGTCAGTAAAGGTTGGTAGATGCAATAGAACTGAATGTCTATATGGAGAAAAAAAAGGACAAGATAAGGACTCACACCCTGGCTCTACTACCTATAGTCTCTGTCTGCCTAGCCAACGGACAGAATATGCAAGGCTTACCTTTTAATCCCTGGTGGTAATAATTTTGGCCTAGAAAAAGAAAGTAGAAAAAAATCAGAAGAAATACTGAAGTCAGAATATGTATAATATGATTTATGAAATACTGTATAACATAGTCTTAAAAGACAGTTTTCTGTTTCAAGAGAGCTTATCAATATCTTTTTAGTAATTTAGAACAAATATGATGCCATCTCTACAAATTCAGACTTTGCGTGAGCTTTGCCATTATACTTAGAAAAATAGCTCCAACATACAACAAAGACACATGCTCCACTATGTTCATAGCAGCCTTATTTATAATAGCCAGAAGCTAGAAAGAACCCAGATGCCCTTCAACAGAGGAATGGATACAGAAACTATGGTACATCTACACAATGGAATACTACTCAGCTATCAAAAACAATGACTTTATGAAATTCATAGGCAAATGGATGGAGTTGGAAAATATCATCCGTAATGAGGTAACCCAATCACAGAAAGACACACATGGTATGCACTCAATGATAAGTGAATATTAGCCCAAATGCTCCAATTACCCAAGATGCACAGAACACATGAAACTCAAGAAGGATGACCAAAATGTGGATGCTTCTCTCCTTCTTTAAAAGGGGGACAAGAATACCTTTAAGAGGGGATAGGGAGGCAAAGTTTAGAACTGAGACTGAGGAAACACTTATTCAGAGCCTGCCCCACATGTGGCCTATACATATACAGCCACCAAATTATTTAAAATGGATGAAGCAAAGAAGTACAGGTTGACCGGAACTGGATATAGATCTCTTCTCAGAGACACAGCCAGAATATGACAAATACATAGTCGAATGCCTGCAGCAAACCACTGAACTGAGAACTGGAGCCCCGTTGAAGGAATCAGAGAAAGGACTGAAAAAGCTTATGGGGCTTGAGACCCCATATAAACAACAATGCCAACAAACCAGAGCTTCCAGGGACTAAGCCAGTACCTAAAAACTTTACATGGACTGACCCTGGGCTCCAAATTCATAGGTAGCAATGAATAGCCTAGTAGAGGCACAAGTGGAAGGGGAATCCCTTGTTCTTGCCAGGGCTGAACCCCCACTTAAAGGGATTGTTTGTGGGGAGGGCATTAATGGGGGAAGGGGAACACCCATATAGAAGGGGAGGGGGAGGGGCCAGGGGGATGTTGGCCTGGAAAATGGGAAAGGGAATAACATTTGAAATGTAAATAAGAGACCTGATAAACAGTTCTCTGCACCCAAATCCCATGCGAGGGAGAGCTAAACCTTCAGAGAGGCAGACAAGCCTGGGAAACCAGAAGAGACTGCTCCCTGCACACACATCTCGGACGCCAGAGGAAAAAGCCAAAGACCATCTGGAACCCTGGTGCACTGAAGCTCCCGGAAGGGGCGGCACAGGTCTTCCTGGTTGCTGCCGCTGCAGAGAGCCCCTGGGCAGCACCCCACAAGCGAACCTGAGCCTCGGGACCACAGGTAAGACCAAATTTTCTGCTGCAAGAAAGCTACCTGGTGAGCTTGGGACACACGGAAGCAGAATTTCTCTAGGACCCGGCACGTTCTGTGTTTACCGGAAGTCCCACACCCGCGGATCCCGGCCCGCAGCAGCTCTCTGCTCCCAGACCCGGTGAGAGAGAGACCCAACCGCCTGGTCAGGTGGGCACTCCTGAGGCTGCAGAGCGGAAGAGACCACCAACACTGCTCACCCCTGCCCACATCCCTGGCCCAAGAGGAAACTGTATAAGGCCTCTGGGCTCCCGTGGGGGAGGGCCCAGGAGCAGCAGGACCCCTGCCTGAGACACCGCAGGAACCTGAAAGAAACAGACTGGATAAACAGTTCTCTGCACCCAAATCCTGTGGGAGGGAGAGCTAAACCTTCAGAGAGGCAGACAAGCCTGGGAAACCAGAAGAGACTGCTCCCTGCACACACATCTCGGACGCCAGAGGAAAAAGCCAAAGACCATCTGGAACCCTGGTGCACTGAAGCTCCCGGAAGGGGCGGCACAGGTCTTCCTGGTTGCTGCCGCTGCAGAGAGCCCGTGGGCAGCACCCCACGAGCGAACTTGAGCCTCAGGACCACAGGTAAGACCAAATTTTCTGCTGCAAGAAAGCTGCCTGGTGAACTCAAGACACAGGCCCACAGGAAGAGCTGAAGACCTGTAGAGAGGAAAAACTACACGCCCGAAAGCAGAACACTCTGTCCCCATAACTGACTGAAAGAGAGGAAAACAGGTCTACAGCACTCCTGACACACAGGCTTATAGGACAGTCTAGCCACTGTCAGAAATAGCAGAACAAAGTAACACTAGAGATAATCTGATGGCGAGAGGCAAGCGCAGGAACCCAAGCAACAGAAACCAAGACTACATGGCACCATCGGAGCCCAATTCTCCCATCAAAACAAACATGGAATATCCAAACACACCAGAAAAGCAAGATCTAGTTCCAAAATCATTTTTGATCATGATGCCAGAGGACTTCAAGAAAGACATGAAGAACTCCCTTAGAGAACAAGTAGAAGCCTACAGAGAGGAATCGCAAAAATGCCTGAAAGAATCGCAAAAATCCCTGAAAGAATTCCAGGAAAACATAAATAAACAAGTAGAAGCCCATAGAGAGGAGACACAAAAATCCCTGAAAGAATTCCAGGAAAACACAATCAAACAGTTGAAGGAATTAAAAATGGAAATAGAAGCAATCAAGAAAGAACACATGGAAACAACCCTGGATATAGAAAACCAAAAGAAGAGACAAGGAGCTGTAGATACAAGCTTCACCAACAGAATACAAGAGATGGAAGAGAGAATCTCAGGAGCAGAAGATTCCATAGAAATCATTGACTCAACTGTCAAAGATAATGTAAAGCGGAAAAAGCTACTGGTCCAAAACATACAGGAAATCCCGGACTCAATGAGAAGATCAAACCTAAGGATAATAGGCATAGAAGAGAGTGAAGACTCCCAGCTCAAAGGACCAGTAAATATCTTCAACAAAATCATAGAAGAAAACTACCCTAACCTAAAAAAAGAGATACCCATAGACATACAAGAAGCCTACAGAACTCCAAATAGATTGGACCAGAAAAGAAACACCTCCCGTCACATAATTGTCAAAACACCAAACGCACAAAATAAAGAAAGAATATTAAAAGCAGTAAGGGAAAAAGGTCAAGTAACATATAAAGGGAGACCTATCAGAATCACACCAGACTTCTCGCCAGAAACTATGAAGGCCAGAAGATCCTGGACTGATGTCATACAGACCCTAAGAGAACACAAATGCCAGCCCAGGTTACTGTATCCAGCAAAACTCTCAATTAACATTGATGGAGAAACCAAGATATTCGATGACAAAACCAAATTTACACAATATCTTTCTACAAATCCAGCACTACAATATAAAGGATAATAAATGGTAAAGCCCAACATAAGGAGGCAAGCTATGCCCTAGAAGAAGCAAGAAACTAATCGCCTTGGCAACAAAACAAAGAGAATGAAAGCACACAAACATAACCTCACATCCAAATATGAATATAAAGGGAAACAATAATCACTATTCCTTAATATCTCTCAATATCAATGGCCTCAACTCCCCAATAAAAAGACATAGATTAACAAACTGGATACGCAACGAGGACCCTGCATTCTGCTGCCTACAGGAAACACACCTCAGAGACAAAGACAGACACTACCTCAGAGTGAAAGGCTGGAAAACAACTTTCCAAGCAAATGGCCAGGGGAAGCAAGCTGGAGTAGCCATTCTAATATCAAATAAAATCAATTTCCAACTAAAAGTCATCAAAGAAGATAAGGAAGGACACTTCATATTCATCAAAGGAAAAATCCACCAAGATGAACTCTCAATCCTAAATATCTATGCCCCAAATACAAGGGCACCTACATACGTAAAAGAAACCTTACTAAAGCTCAAAACACACATTGCACCTCACACAATAATAGTGGGAGATTTCAACACCCCACTCTCATCAATGGACAGATCATGGAAATAGAAATTAAACAGTGATGTCGACAGACTAAGAGAAGTCATGAGCCAAATGGACTTAACGGATATTTATAGAACATTCTATCCTAAAGCAAAAGGATATACCTTCTTCTCAGCTCCTCATGGTACTTTCTCCAAAATTGACCATATAATTGGTCAAAAAACGGGCCTCAACAGGTACAGAAAGATAGAAATAATCCCATGCGTGTTATCGGACCACCACGGCCTAAAACTGGTCTTCAATAACAGTAAGGGAAGAATGCCCACATATACATGGAAATTGAACAATGCTCTACTCAATGATAACCTGGTCAAGGAAGAAATAAAGAAAGAAATTAAAAACTTTTTAGAATTTAATGAAAATGAAGATACAACATACCCAAACTTATGGGACACAATGAAAGCTGTGCTAAGAGGAAAACTCATAGCGCTGAGTGCCTGCAGAAAGGAACGGGAAAGAGCATATGTCAGCAGCTTGACAGCACACCTAAAAGCTCTAGAACAAAAAGAAGCAAATACACCCAGGAGGAGTAGAAGGCAGGAAATAATCAAACTCAGAGCTGAAATCAACCAAGTAGAAACAAAAAGGACCATAGAAAGAATCAACAGAACCAAAAGTTGGTTCTTTGAGAAAATCAACAAGATAGATAAACCCTTAGCCAGACTAACGAGAGGACACAGAGAGTGCGTCCAAATTAACAAAATCAGAAATGAAAAGGGAGACATAACTACAGATTCAGAGGAAATTCAAAAAATCATCAGATCTTACTATAAAAACCTATATTCAACAAAATTTGAAAATCTTCAGGAAAGGGACAATTTCCTAGACAGATACCAGGTATTGAACTTAAATCAGGAACAGATAAACCAGTTAAACAACCCATAACTCCTAAGGAAATAGAAGCAGTCATTAAAGGTCTCCCAACCAAAAAGAGCCCAGGTCCAGACGGGTTTAGTGCAGAATTCTATCAAACCTTCATAGAAGACCTCATACCAATATTATCCAAACTATTCCACAAAATTGAAACAGATGGAGCCCTACCGAATTCCTTCTATGAAGCCACAATTACTCTTATACCTAAAACACAAAGACACAACAAAGAAAGAGAACTTCAGACCAATTTCCCTTATGAATATCGACGCAAAAATATTCAATAAAATTCTGGCAAACCGAATTCAAGAGCACATCAAAACAATCATCCACCATGATCAAGTAGGCTTCATCCCAGGCATGCATGGATGGTTTAATATACGGAAAACCATCAACGTGATCCATTATATAAACAAACTGAAAGAACAGAACCACATGATCATTTCATTAGATGCTGAGAAAGCATTTGACAAAATTCAACACCCCTTCATGATAAAAGTCCTGGAAAGAATAGGAATTCAAGGCCCATACCTAAACATAGTAAGAGCCATATACAGCAAACCAGTTGCTAACATTAAACTAAATGGAGAGAAACTTGAAGCAATCCCACTAAAATCAGGGACTAGACAATGCTGCCCACTCTCTCCGTACTTATTCAATATAGTTCTTGAAGTTCTAGCCAGAGCAATCAGACAACAAAAGGAGATCAAGGGGATACAGATCGGAAAAGAAGAGGTCAAAATATCACTATTTGCAGATGACATGATAGTATATTTAAGTGATCCCAAAAGTTCCACCAGAGAACTACTAAAGCTGATAAACAACTTCAGCAAAGTGGCTGGGTATAAAATTAACTCAAATAAATCAGTTGCCTTCCTCTATACAAAAGAGAAACAAGCCGAGAAAGAAATTAGGGAAACGACACCCTTAATAATAGACCCAAATAATATAAAGTACCTCGGTGTGACTTTAACCAAGCAAGTAAAAGATCTGTACAATAAGAACTTCAAGACACTGAGGAAAGAAATTGAAGAAGACCTCAGAAGATGGAAAGATCTCCCATGCTCATAGATTGGCAGGATTAATATAGTAAAAATGGCCATTTTACCAAAAGCAATCTACAGATTCAATGCAATCCCCATCAAAATACCAATCCAGTTCTTCAAAGAGTCAGACAGAACAATTTGCAAATTCATCTGGAATAACAAAAAACCCAGGATAGCTAAAGCTATCTTCAACAATAAAAGGACTTCAGGGGGAATCACTATCCCTGAACTCAAGGAGTTTTACAGAGCAATAGTGATAAAAACTGCATGGTATTGGTACAGAGACAGACAGATAGACCAATGGAATAGAATTGAAGACCCAGAAATGAACCCACACACCTATGGTCACTTGATTTTTGACAAAGGAGCCAAAACCATCCAATGGAAAAAAGATAGCATTTTCAGCAAATGGTGCTGGTTCAACTGGAGGGCAACATGTAGAAGAATGCAGATCGATCCATGCTTATCACCCTGTACAAAGCTTAAGTCCAAGTGGATCAAGGACCTCCACATCAAACCAGACACACTCAAACTAATAGAAGAAAAACTAGGGAAGCATCTGGGTCACATAGGCACTGGAAAAAATTTCCTGAACAAAACACCAATGGCTTATGCTCTAAGATCAAGAATCGACAAATGGGATCTCATAAATCTGCAAAGCTTCTGTAAGGAAAAGGACACTGTGGTTAGGACAAAACGGCAACCAACAGATTGGGAAAAGATCTTTACCAATCCTACAACAGATAGAGGGCTTATATCTAAAATATCCAAAGAACTCAAGAAGTTAGACCGCAGGGAAACAAATAACCCTATTAAAAAATGGGGTTCAGAGCTAAACAAAGAATTCACAGCTGAGGAATGCCGAATGGCTGAGAAACACCTAAAGAAATGTTCAACATGTTTAGTCATAAGGGAAATGCAAATCAAAACAACCCTGAGATTTCACCTCACACCAGTGAGAATGGCTAAGATCAAAAACTCAGGTGACAGCAGATGCTGGCGAGGATGTGGAGAAAGAGGAACACTCCTTTATTGTTGGTGTTATTGCAGACTGGTAAAACCATTCTGGAAATCATTCTGGAGTTTACTCAGAAAATTGGACATTGAACTGCCTGAGGATCCAGCTATACCTCTCTTGGGCATATACCCAAAAGATGCCTCAACATATAAAAGAGACACGTGCTCCACTATGTTCATCGCAGCCTTATTTATAATAGCCAGAAAATGGAAAGAACCCAGATGCCCTTCAACAGAGGAATGTATACAGAAAATGTGGTACATCTACACAATGGAATATTACTCAGCTATCAAAAACAACGAGTTTATGAAATTCGTAGGCAAATGGTTGGAACTGGAAAATATCATCCTGAGTGAGCTAACCCAATCACAGAAAGACATACATGGTATGCACTCATTGATAAGTGGCTATTAGCCCAAATGCTTGAATTACCCTAGATCCCTAGAACAAACGATACTCAAGACGGATGATCAAAATGTGAATGCTTCACTCCTTCTTTAAATGAGGAAAAAGAATACCCTTGGCAGGAAAGGGAGAGGCATAGATTAAAACAGAGACTGAAGGAACACCCATTCAGAGCCTGCCCCACATGTGGCCCATACATATACAGCCACCCAATTAGACAAGATGGATGAAGCAAAGCAGTGCAGACCGACAGGAGCCGGATGTAGATCGCTCCTGAGAGACACAGCCAGAATACAGCAAATACAGAGGCGAATGCCAGCAGCAAACCACTGAACTGAGAATAGGTCCCCTGTTGAAGGAATCAGAGAAAGAACTGGAAGAGCTTGAAGGGGCTCGAGACCCCAAAAGTACAACAATGCCAAGCAACCAGAGCTTCCAGGGACTAAGCCACTACCTAAAAACTATACATGGACTGACCCTGGACTCTGACCCCATATGTAGCAATGAATATCCTAGTAAGAGCACCAGTGGAAGGGGAAGCCCTGGGTCCTGCTAAGACTGAACCCCCAGTGAACTAGTCTATGCGGGGAGGGCGGCAATGGGGGGAGGGTTGGGAGGGGAACACCCTTAAGGAAGGGGACGGGGGAGGGGGATGTTTGCCCGGAAACCGGGAAAGGGAATAACATTCGAAATGTATATAAGAAATACTCAAGTTAATAAAAAAAAAGAAATGTAAATAAGAACTACCCAATTTAATAAAGTTGGAAGAAAATAATAATTAGAATAACACATATCATTCCACTTAATATTTGAATATTTTTGATTCTCTTCTGAATAGTCTGGTCATTTTAAACTATGATTTGTAACATCCTTGAGTACCTACAATTTATTAAAGTCAGAGGAAACTACTCTGTCTTCAACCTCATTATTTATTATGTAGTAATTTTTATTCTTATCAATTACAGAATTATGATGACAGTTTTATGTCAAGTTGACACAAGCTAGTGTCATTTTGAAAAAGTGAACCTCAATTGATAAAATGTCTCCCTAAGAACTGGCTATAGATATAGTTTTAATTAGTTATTGATTGAATAGAACCCATCTCCTGATGGGTGGGGCCAACACAGGAGGGTGTTCCTGTGTTTTAGGAGAAAGCAGGATGAGCAAGCCTTGGGAAACAAGGCAGTAAGAGGCACCCTTCCATGACTTCTGTATCAAACTATACTTCCTGAACCCTACCCTGCCTGAGTTCTTGTTTTGACCTCTTCCAACGATGAACCATGATGTGGAATTGTAAACCAATTAAAGTCTTTACTCTCTAATTTGCTTTTGGTTATGATATTTCATCACAGCACTATTAACTCTAATTTAGACAAGAATAAAAAAATACAAAACACCTTTTCTTGGGGAGACAATATATTCAAGGACTCACAGTTCCTCAAGTACTTTCTGCTTAGTTATCAGATGTTTCTGTGGTCAGTTATACTGAGCTAGTTTTACTTCTAGAGTGATGTGAAGGGTGCAATCGCAATACTTTTCTTACATAGTCATATAGCTGATAGAGTGGTGATTTTGTGGAACTCCTAACTGATGTGATGGCTCTTTTGCCTGATCTTGAATCTCTTTTCCTTTCAACTCTGTTGTCTTATCCAGTCTCAATATGAGGGCCCTTGTGTTGATTTACTGTATCCTTATTTGCCCCATTTGACTGTCATCTCTTGAAGGCCTGCACGTTTCTGAACAGAAAAAAGTGGGGGAGTAAATCTGGGGGAAGAGGAGAGGTAGGTGGAAAATGCAGAAGTAGAGGCATGAGAGGCGTGGATGTACGATATTAGATGAGAATCTATTTTAAATAAAAAGGTATAATAAAACTACAGAGAATAACTATGGCCATAAGAAAATCTCATTGAATTCATTTTTTATATAAATTTTGTGATACTGACAGTTCTTCTGTTTGTCTTTTCACCAGTAGAACAAATAACAAGTCTTTATTTTCCATGACTTGTATTATAGGACGGGATAATACATAACCTTTTATTAAAGATGTCTGAGTAACACTAGACATACTTTATTTACTTAGTTGTATTCTTCAGTCTTTTAAATACTTTTTTTAAAAAATTATTTATTCTTTTTGATTTACATGCCAGATTATGTTTCCCTCTGGGTCCACCCTCTGACTGTTCCACATCCCATATCTCTTCCACCTCAACAACCTCACCATTTCCAAGAAGATTTCCACACCAACCACTTCACAAGACCTCTTAAATCCTTGAGGCTTCCAGTCTTATGATGCTTAGGTGAATCTTCTCTGACTGAACACAGAGCCAGCAATCCTTTGCTGTATATGTGTTGGGAGCCCCATATCAGCTGGTGTATGCTGTCTGGTTGGCAGTTCAGTGTGTGAGAGATCTTGGAGGTCCAGTTTAATTGAGACTGCTGGTCTTCCTACAGGGTTACCCTCCTCCTCAACCTCTACTAGCATTCTCTAATTCAACCACAGGGACCAGCAGCTTTTGTCCATTTGTTGGGTATAAATATTTGAATCTTACTCTTTCAGCTCCTTTTTGGATCTTTCAGAGTGCAGTCATGATAGGTCGGTTTTTGTGAACATTCCATGGCCTCAGTAATAGGGTCAGGCCTTGAGGCCTCCCCTTGAGCTAGATCCCACTTTGGGACACTGAATTTAATAGAAGAGAAAGTGAGAAAGGTTCTTGAACTTATTGGCATAGGGGGAATTTTCCTAAATTGAACTCCAATGACTTATACTCTAAGATCAAGAATTGACCTCACAAAACAGAAGGAAAGCTTCTGTAAGGCAAAGGACATAGTCAACAGGGAAAATCAGAAACCTACAGATTGGGGAAAGAAACTTCACTAACTTGACATCTGATAGAGGGCTAATATACACAATCTATAAAGAATTCAAGAACCTAACCACCAAAGAACCCAAAAAACCCAATCAAAAAATGGTGTATTAAATGTGTATAAATCTACACTTATTGAGAATGCTTGTGTAAATGTTTAATATTTGAAGTTAAATACACAGTTAAGTATGCCGTTAAACTTGGGCATGGTGGCTCATGTATACACTTCTAACCTTGGGAAGCTAAAGCAGATGAGTAGATAGTTTGAGGTATATCATGAGATATTAAAGCATGAAGAACAGCTTATTTTTGTTATTGTCACTAGAATAAAGTCCATGTAAAAGACAGATTACAGATCAGAAGCTAGCTGATTAGTCAATTATGCCATATTGATTCTGTAGCCACATGATAAAAGCTCTAAGCTACCTGATCAGAGCTGTGTCACTAAAGAGAAACTCAATGGATCTGGTCATGTTGCTGGTGCTCACTCTCTCCTGTCTCATTCTCCTGTCTATCTGGAGACAGAGTTCTGGGAGAGGAAAGCATCCTCAGGCCCTACTCCTCTCCCAATTATTGGCAATTTCTTTCATCTAGATTTGAATAACATCACCCAATCCTTAACCAGTGTAATTATGCTCCTCTAGTACCTTGCAAAGAAAGATAAATATAACTCTTTTAAAAATTTCTTTTCATTTTGAGATTATAATTACATAGTTATTATTTTGAGATTATAATATATTCTTCCTCTTTTCTCTTTCCAATCCTTCCCATATACTCCTTCTTGTTCTTTTATATAATCCGTGGCCATTCTCTTATTATTGTTGTTACATGCATATAGATATATTTATATATATATATATATTCCTAAATATAAGCTGTAAAGTCTGTATAACATTATTTTTGTGTACATTTTCAGGACTTGCCCAAACGGCATTGTAATCAATAATTGTAAAGCTAAAAACCTGTAAAGGTCATTTTTTATCCCCATCAGAAATTGAAGAAAAAGCAATTTTTATGGTGAATTAGAGAACTTTGGGTATTTACATATTATAATGACATTTGGAAAATTGCAAAAACTATGTATACTTCTCATCTTTATTTTATTTCTGTTTCCATATTTTTTGCTAAGTCTCTGGAAAGGGACACATGATACCATCCACCAAGTCAGGCAGCACTTTAAATCTCTGTATTTATTAGCATTTGGTGCTGAAGTTCTCTAAATAGCTGATGTTTTATTAAAAGAAACTATCCGTAGATGACGCAAAACACAGGAAATAAGAGAACTAAACATATTTGATACTATCCAAATTGACTTTTCTTCTGTGCCTGGGACCATGAATGCCTCAGGGTGAATCTGTTCTCTTAGCAGATGCCCATGCTGTGTGCTGCTTCAGTGGTGCACCATCTCCACATCTCTAGTAATGATAGAATGAACTTAGGGTCCCCACTATGGATTTTCTCTCTTCTTCCTGGGGCTAAGCTGCACAGGAAAAGCCTTATAGGTGTTGCTGAAACTGTCATCTGAGCATTGATACTTATTTTATTATGAGTGAACATGGAATTAGATTGTCCAGGTATCAAGTGATAAAAAAGAGTATTTTTAAATGTTGAGTACTCTTAGATTTTTAGTTTATTATTATTATTATTATTATTATTATTATTATTATTATTATTAAATTATTTACCTCCCAAATGTTGCCTATTACTCCCTTGAAGAGTTCTTCTTCATTCCCTTTCTCTTTTGTTTCCGAGAGGGTGACTTAGTCATCCCCCTTTCCTGGTATATAAAGTCTCTGTAGACTTAGTCTCATCCTTTCCCACTAAAGCCAGAAGCCATGTTTAGTCCTCTGCTATACATGTGTGAGAAGCCTTGTACAAGTTTGTGTATGCTCTTTAGTTTGTGGCTTATTCTCTGGAAACTCCCAGTGGTCCAGGTTAGTTAACACTCTTTGTCTTCCTGTGGGGTTGCTATCCCCTTCAGTTTCTTCAATCCTCCCACTCTTCTTTACCCTTCTTATAGTCCAATGTTGAACTGTAAATATATATCCTTTTCAGTCAGCGGCTTGTAGAGCCTCTCATTGGAAAGAAATGCTAGGTTTCTGTCTGTAAGCACAACATAGCATCAGTAATAGTGTCAGCATTTGGTGACTGCCCATGGGATAGAGTCTTTTATTCATGAGCAATTCATCCCCAAAATGAATTTGGAAAACTCTTGCTTCAAGTACTTACTGAAACATGATCAAGAGACTTGCTGAATATTTTGATGTGACTCTTTATTGTAATCTAAATTTCAACTGTCTGGGTCATCACATTGTGACAACACTGAAAAGTAACAATTACCCATTATTATGCTTTTCAATTTCCAGTTCTCAAAAGTGAATGGCTCTGTGTTCACTCTGTACTTTGGCATGAAGCTCATTGTGATATTGCATGGATATGCAGCAACAAAAGAAGGCTTGATTGATCACGGAGAGGAGTTTACTAAAAGAGGAAGCTTCCCAGTAGCTGAAAAAATTAATAAAGGCCTTGGTAAGTGTACATGTTTATGAGTGAGCTGGGTAGCATTCACAGTGAGGAAGAAGATAGAGAGCAAAGGCCAGACTTGATCCTGGGGCTCAGACTATGCCTCTCTAGGGTTGTGTCTTCTCCAATGCTCTCCTTCTTCCTGGGATCACATTGTAGTTTCTATTCCCATTTGTTCAGGAATTGCTTTTAGCCATGGAAATAGATGGAAAGAAATAAGACGCTTTACACTCATGACCTTGCAGAATTTGGGTATGGGGAAAGAGAGCATTGAGGACCGTGTTCAAGAGGAAACACAGTGCCTTGTGTAGGAACTGAGGAAAACCAATGGTGATCATACTTTCCTGTTTTGACTTTTCCATCCTGATACAGGTTAGAGTCCAATGGATCTACTGGTATTATTCTATTCAAAATGATGTTTTCTCTGTTGCTTTTGAATCAGGTATCATGAACACAGCATTTATTTTAATTTTCTAATAACTTACATCCTTAGAACAAACATACATTATTTATTGCTAGTCGTTTTTACCACAGATCAATTGCTATTTAAAATGGTGGCAGTGACTTCATCTACATTTAAAGATTCCAAACCAGATGTTATTTTTTTCATTTTCTTGAACTACTTTCATCTCCCCAACTTCACTGATGTGGCAATGTGTCTTGAATGCTCATTTTCATAGTCCTGGGTACTTATGAGTCAAAGTATATTTTCATTCCTTAGCTGTATTTAATAGAATTTCGTCATGATTTGAAAACTTATCATAATTTCATTTTATTATGATTTGTATGCTTTAAGAATTTACACATGACAGTATTAATCTTCAAACACAAAGAACTTAATAAAATGACTTGTTTAAGTAACCTTGAATTGTTTTCATTACCAACATCTCATTTTTGCTAATTATATTACATATCTGTCTTCTGTTGTGTAAACCATTTCTCTCTGTATTTGCTGTTTTGGCTTAGGTGATGAACAGATCTTCAATTACTATGTGAATGCTACTCAACCCTGAAATACATTTCATAGAACAGTCAAGTTATCTGCTTAAATTATGAAGAAACTTGTCTTTAAGTACTTTCTCCAAAATAAAATGAAGACTGACAATCATATTTTGGTGAAGTTTAAAATTTCTCCAGGGATTTTACCCATTAACAAAGATAAAGTGCCCTCTTGGTATATTTTAATAACATATTACAATTGTTTCCCATTCCTCAGGCTCACCCTGTGACCCTACCTTCATCTTGGGCTGTGCTCCTTGCAATGTCATCTGCTCCATTATTTTCCAGAATTGTTTTGATTATAAAGATCAAGATTTTCTTAGCTTGATGGAAAAACTCAATGAGAACATCAAGATTGTGAGCAGTCCCTGGATATAGGTGAAGAAAATTCATCTCCTCCTGAAAGCAAAGTTATGACTATTCTTTTTCACAGATCAAATTACAAGGGGACTAATAGTGATGTAATGGTACCCATGCCCTGCCTAGAGTAGTATGAATGGGACCTCTGGAAGAGAGGTCTATGTCCTTCGCTAAACCAACAGATAAATAAAGCACAAATGCCAAGAAAGCTCAAGCTGCTTATCTTCCTATGTGATGTTATTTTTATTTGACACACAGAGAGGTTTTTCTACAAATTAATCCATTGATTTTTAGAAAGATATTCAGTCACTCATAGAAGAACATTTTTGAACTACTCACAAGTTCTTGTACTATCAATAGTTAAAACCTACCCATTTCTGTATTTGGCATAAATAACAGTGTAGACAGAAAATATTCTTCTAAAGATATTTTGGATAATGATACGGGAAGCACTGAAACCACTGAAATGTTTGCTGCTTTATTTTGGATCCTCCATGACAAGGGAACAGGAAGAAATGATAATATGAATGGTGGATCATGAATATCTTCACAATCTTTCCCTGTGATGAATTAGCATCTCCAGCTCTCTGCCTATATAGTAGTTATGGACCACAAAGAAGTAAATAATGGTGTGTACTTTTTGTCAAGGAATCTTTAGAGGCGCACACAATTCCACGTTCTCACTTCATGTCAGAGATTGGATGATTGAAAAGCTTTCTGCAGTAAATTATGTACCCTATTTTAGCATGTACTAGCATCCAAAGTGTAAGGATTACATTACTTAATATCATATGATATTTAAAATTTGTAGGCAAAATTGAATTATTACTGAATATGAAAAAATTCACTGTGAACCAGGATTATATGGGCAGGATTTTCTTCCTCAATTTTTCTACTACATAGAATTTATATATAATTTTATTATGTATAAAATGGAGCAACTCTTTTTCAAGGTGAAAATAAACCATTCATGGGACTATAAATCAAAATCAGGCTTGCTAGATTATAGTATTTATGTACTTCTTTATTATACCTTATGCATTTAATAAATTCTTGGTGTTTTTCCTTGTAGTTCTGCAGTTCTTTCCCTGTTTTCATTGATTATTGTCTGGGAAGTCATATGACATTAGCTAAAAAATGTGTATCATACTAGAAACTACATTCTGAAGAAAATAAAAGAACATCAAGAATCACTGGATGTTACAAATCCTCATGACTTTATTGATTATGACCTAATTAAGTGGAAGCAGGTAAAGCGTTGATATATACTCATTTATTTCATTTTTCAAGTATTTTCTCATTCACTGAATACTTAAATATTTGCCAGAGCTTTGTAAACACTCAGTTCAGTGTCATTTGAACACTAACTTGAATAGTTATTGGGTGTGTGAAAATACAATATGGATTCAGGAACACATAAGGAGAATTGGTTAATTAGAACACATTGCCATTTATCTTAGCACATAAAATAAACAAAACCGAGTAGAAAGACAATATTAAGTGCAGCAGAGATGGAAACTGACCCAAATCATGCCATAAAGTATAAGTTATTGTGACTGATAAACTTTGTATTTTTTTGTTTTTCCCTGCTTTTCCAAATTCATGCCATTGTGTGATTTCATTTATTATTTATTCAATACATTGTGTAAGAAAGTATTCATTTGTAATTATCATTTTGTGCCTTAAGCATTTTTCAAACAGAAATGAGATTTTATTTTATTTTAATTTTTATGTTTTTTGTTCTATTCTTTATTTTTATGGTCCAGTCTTTATTCCTCTCTCAGTTCGCCTTCTGATTGTTCTTCATCTTATTCTTCCTCACCACCCTTGTCTACAAAAGGTTGTCCCCACCAGCACTAGGCCACCAGACCTTCCCACTTCCTGGGGCCTCAATTCTCTGAAGGGTTAGGTGCATCTTCTCTCACTGAGGTCAGAGCAGGTAGTTCTCTGCTGTAGATGTGTTGGGGGCCTCATGTCAGCTGGTGTATGCTTCCTGGTTGGTGGCACATGGTCTGAGAGATCTTGGGGATCCAGGAAGACTGCTGGTCTTCCTATGGGGTCACCCTTCTCCTTACCTTCTACTAGTTTTACCCTAATTCAACCACAAGGGTCAGTAGCTTCTGTCCATTAGTTTCCTATAAGTATCTGCATCTGATTCTTTCAGCTGCTTGCTGAGCCTTGAATTGGATCCCAATTTGGGCCTGTCACTGGACCTCCTTACCTTCAGTCTCTTCTCCATTTTTGTCCCTGCAATTCTTTCAGACAGGAAAAATCTGGGTCAGAGTTTTTGACTGTGGGATGTCAACCCCATTCCTTCACTTGACAATCTGTCTTTCTACCAGTTTCCTCTCCTGACTGTAGGGCATTACTTTTTTTAAAATTTAATTTATCAATTTATTTATTTATATTTCAAATGTTATCCTCCTTCCCAATTTCCCCTCCAAAAGCACCCTACACCACCCTATCCTCCTGCTTGCATGAGGTGGCTCCCCTACACACCCACTCACTCCACATCACTGCCTTAGCATTTCCCTACACTGGGGCATCAAGCCTTCAAAGGACCAAGGGCCTCCCCTCCCATGGATGCCAAATAACTCTGTCCTCTGCTACTTCTGCAGCTGGAACCCTGGGTCCTTCCATGCCTATTCTTCGGTTCGTGGTTTATTCCCTGGGAGCTCTGGGTGTCTGGTTGGTTTATATTGTTATTCTTCCTATGGGGTTGCAACTCCCCTCGGCTATCTCAGTCCTTTCTCAAACTCCCATGTGTGTCAGTCTCTGGTTGGTATGTCTTTCAGTCTCTGCTCCATTCTTTCTCCTTCTATTTCCTTTAGCCAGGAGAAATTCAGGGTTAAATTTTTGAAGGGTGAATGGCCCCATCACCAACCAGGGGCTGTGCCTAACCTCTGGATATGGTCTCTACAGGTTCCCCCTCCCCTTTGTTGGGTATTTCAGCTAATATCATTCCTGTTGGGTCCTGGGAGCCTTTGCTTTCCTGGCATCTGGGTCTTTCTGTTGGCTTCCCCCTGTTCCCCGTCTTTCATCACTACACACCTCTGTTCAATTTCTTGACCATCTGAACATCTCCCCTGTCTCCTTCCACATCTGATCCTGCCCCCTTCTTTTGCCTCTACCCCTCCTCTCTTCCTCCTATGTCCCTCCCACTTATACCTCCTGTTGTTACTTTGCTGCCCTTTCGATGTAGGACTGAAGCATCCACACTTTGGTCTTTCTTCTTCTTCAGATTCTTATGGTCTCTGAGTTATTCTGAGCTTATGGTCGGTATTCTGAGCTTTTGTACTAATGTCCACATATCAATGAATACATACCATGTGTGTTCTTTTGTGATTGTGTTACCTCACTTAGGATGACATTTTATAGTTTTGTGAGTTTCATTGTTTTAAATGGTGGTGTAGTACTCCATTTTGTAAGTGTACCAACATTTTCTGTATCCATTTTTCTGTTGAAGGACATTTGGTTTGTTTCCATTCTTTGGCTATTAGAAATAAGGCTGATATGAACATAGTGGAGCATATGTCCTTGTTATATGTTGGAGCATCTTTCAGGTGTATGTCCAGGAGTGTATAGCTGGGTCCTCATTTGGTACTATGTCCAATTTTCTGAGGGCATTTCTTCTGGAGTCCCTCCCTTTGTGTCCTGAGAATCTCTCACCTCCCAGGTCTCTGGTACCTTGTAGAGGGTTCATCTACAACCTATCTCCCAAGGTTGCCTGTTTTCACTTTTTTCAGCTGATCCTCAGGGCTTTAGTCCTGTTTACCCCCAATACCAGATAATGTTTCCTCTTTTGCCTGTCTTCTTTCCCACCCTAGTCCCTTCTTCCTTCTGCGCCCCACGATTGCTTTCTTCTCCCTGTCAAGTGGATTGAGGCATCCTCACTTGTGTCCTTTGACTTGTTAGCTTCCTTGAATTCTATGGACTGTATCCTGGGTATTCTGTACTTTTTTGGCTAATATGCACATATTAGTGAGTACATGCCATGCATGCCACTTTGGGTCAGAGTTACCTCACTTAGGATGACATTTTCTAGTTCCATCCATCTGCTGGCAAAACTCAGGATGTCCTTGTTGTCAATAGATAAATAGTATTTTCTTACGCAAATGAATCATGTTTTCCCTATCCATTCTTCCATCGTGGGACATGTGGGTTGTTTACAGCTTCTGACTGTTACAAATAAAGCCACTATGAACAAGTGGAACACATACTCCTGTAGCATGGTGGGGCATTTTCTGGGTATATGCCCAGGAGAGGTATAGTGGGTCTTCAGGTATATATATATTTCCAATTTTCTGAGGAATCTGCAAACTGATTTCCAGAGTGGTTGCACCAGTTTGCAATCCCACCAGCAGTTGAGGAAGGTTCCTTTTCTCCACAACCTTGCCAACATGTGCTGTAATGTGAATTTTTGATCTTAGCCATTTTGATGGGCTAAGGTGGAATCATGGGGTCATTTTGATTTGCATTTTCCTGATCACTGAGGACTTTGATCATTTCTTTAAGTGATTCTCAGGTATTCGAGATTCCTCTTTTGTGAATTCTCCGTTTAGTTTTATACCTTATTTTTTCATTATTTCCTGCATTCTACTCCTTTTGAGTGAATTTATTTCTCTTTGTTCTAGAACTTTGGTGTGCTGCCAATAGAGCAACATGAGCCAGGCAAAATATTACTGCTAAGTGGGAGATGGGAATGCAGGGAATACCATGATGTATCAATAACATTGAAGACCTAAATATATCACATGCTTGAGCTATAGAACATGAAGAAATAAATCAGACATGATGATCTGTATACCAGAAGACATCCATGGAGATCTGTGGGGGTGGGGGACAGCTGAAGCAAACAAACCATTACACTCTTTGAGGGGGAATAGGGAGCCATGTCAAGGTAGCCACTTTCTTTCACTGCTATTATGTTGCTGAAAGGCTAGCACAAGTAGGGAGTGGAATTGTATTTGAAGCTTCTGCTATGGTTGGCACAAAGTGGTGAAGCACTGGCAGGGGGCTAGGATAGCAGGTAAAATGCAGTGGACAGGTTGGGGCTACTGGGTAGGAAGTGACTGTGGTGTGTTGCCAGGGCAGCATCTAGTGGCAGAATCTCTTGGAGAGAATTCTTCCTCCTCCTCCTCTTCCTCCTCCTCCTCCTCCTCTTCCTCCTCCTCCTCCTCCTCCTCCTCCTCCTCCTCCTCCTTTGCACTTGATCTGCCATATTCTTGGTTGACGGGGTGGTGTCAGGCATTTCTGTTAGGAACCAAGATAGGCTTAGGTTGATCCGGTGGGAAAACGTAAGTCAACCACACCCAGTTTAAGTTGAGGGTCTGGTCCCTTCCAAATTCCATCCAAAGGACCATGTCCATATATTATGGCAGGGGGAGATAAATTTGGTGTGTGTCAGTGGAGGAAGATAGGAGGGTGTTTGGAGTTTTTGTAAATGTTAAATTTGTTTAGTGTAGACAGAGCTATTATTAATTGTACATTAGGGGGTATGTGGTTGTCTTTTGTTTTTGAAATTGGATTTCAAGGGTTTGATGTACTTTTTCTACTATTCCTTGAGGGAAATCCCTGTATGGTGAACAATTTCCCAACATGTGCAGAAGGTTTTGAATTGAGAGCTAGTGAAGTCAGGGAGATTATCAGGTTTTATCTGTTGAGGAATGTCATGATGGCAAAGGTAGAGAGCATATGGTGAATTAGCTGTTTTGACTTTTCACTTATTTGGGCTGTAGCCCACATGTGTATGGATCTACTGTAACAAAAGCATACTTTTGCCTAGCAAATTGAGAAACATAGATGACACCAATTTACCCTCAGGTGATTTATTAGAGAGCTCTGGGGTTGGGGTCCATCATTTTTAAAGCCGGGATGGTAATAATTGATGCACATGAGGAACATGCTTTTATTATCCTTCAGATTTAAGCCAGGGTGATGTGGGGGAAGCTGGCATGAAACCCTTTCATATTTGTGTGTATACAAATAAAATTTGTCTGTTTGTTCAATGGAGACCCCCACAGCTTACTACAACTGACTTCATGATGAACGTACCCTTAGGACATAAAACTCAGAGCACAGCCAATACTACTTGCCAAAATGAAAACAAAACAAACAAAACAAAAACTGAAAAACTAAAAACGAAAAAAACCCCTTAGTCATGAAAGTCCAGTTCTGGGAAAGTCTCCCAATGTATTATTCTTACTTTTTGGCTTCTGTAGTTCAGCTTCTAACTAATCATATTTTTAACTGAAGTATGTTAGCATAGAGTATGGTATTTGTGCTTAAAAGTTCATCATAAGAAATGCTCAGGGCTACATTGAGATCCAGAAAAACCAATGCTGTTACCAGCTGGCTAATAGATTTACTGTTGGCTTAAACCTATGTCTGAGCAGTCTCCTTTTATGGGTACCTATAAGACACCTTCTTTTGTGTCTTTCCTATGAAGACAATTACTCTTCATTGTGCTTCCTGATGTTGGAAGAAGGATAGTATGGGCATCCCTTTGAAAACCAATGCTGTTTGTCATATCCCATCCTGAAACTATAGTTTAGACCAGTCCAGAGACAAGTTTAGTAAAGGGAAAGGACCAAGGTTAGGTCATGCTGCCTATGTACAGATACTTCAGATTGTGTTTTGTAGCTCAAGGTTTTATCAGCTACCCACAATGATTCTAGTGGGAAATAAAACAGGTTAAGACATATTTCTCTAACTATTCCATAGGCTCTGACTTCAGCTAGTATCCTGGGCATTGAGGCCATAAGGATCACATCAATTTAAGAGCTTACTAATTTCCAATATAAATTCAAATATAAAGTTTTATGCTTTTTAGTCTAGCTTATGTCTAGTAAATGTAACTTTGTTTCTTTGGGATTTTAGTTCAATGTGAGTCAGGCAGCAAATTCTGCTTAACTTACACAAGATGACTTTTGGTCACCAAAAGTCTAAAGAATATTAATATAGAACTTTTCTGACTTCCATGTCAGAAAACAATGATCTAATTATTAACTAGATTTGAAAGATAAGGATCAAACTTTTTTGATCTCAATGTCAAGTATTATGATGTAATTATTAACTAAGTTCATGTTTGTTTTAAATAGGATTTAATAAGGTTGATATTGAATCACAGTACACAGTCAGTAAAGGTTGGTAGATGCAATAGAACTGAATGTCTATGTGGAGAAAAAAAAAAGGGCAAGATAAGGACTCACATCCTGGCTCAACTACCTGTCTCTGTCTGCCTAGGCAAAGGACAGAATCTCCAAGACTTACCTTTTAATCCCTGGTGGAAATAATTTTGGCTTAGACAAAGAAAGTAGAGAAAATCAAATGAAATACTGAAGTGAGCATTTTAAGAAAATACACAGAATATGTATAATATGATTTATGAAATACTGTATAACAGTTTTAAAAGACAATTTTCTGTGATAAGAGAGCTTAGCAATATCTTTTTAGCCAATTTAGAACAAGTATGATGTCACCTCTACAAGGATGCCACTGCGTGAGCTTTGCCATTATAATTAGAATAACATATATCATTCCATTAATATTTGAATTTTTATGATCCCATTCTGAATGGTTTGGTCATTTTAAACTATGATTTCTAACATTCTCAATTACCTATGATATATTAAAGCCAGAGGAAACTGCACTGTTTTCAACTTTCATTATTTATTGTATAGTATTTTTTTCTTATCAATTACAGAGTTATGATGACAGTTTTATGTCAAGTTGAAACAAGCTAGAGTCATTTTGAAAAAGTGAACCTCAATTGATAAAATGTCTCTCTCAGTTCTGGCTATAGATATATTTTTAATTAGTGATTGATTGAAGAGGACCCAGCTCATGATGGGTGGAGCCATCTATGGGAGGGTGTTTCTGTGTTTTAGGGGAAAGCAGGATGAACAAGCCTTGGGAAACAAACCAGTAAAGTCATCTCTCCATGACTTCTGTATCAGTCTCTACTTCC
This sequence comes from Rattus norvegicus, assembly GCF_021556685.1. Taxonomy (NCBI): domain Eukaryota; kingdom Metazoa; phylum Chordata; class Mammalia; order Rodentia; family Muridae; genus Rattus; species Rattus norvegicus. Next base: position 250,417,432 of record NC_141534.1, read on the forward strand.
TGAACACACCCTGCTTGAGTTCTTGTTTTGACTTCCTCCAATTATGAACCATCCTGTAGAATTGTAAACCAATTAAAGACTTTCCTCCTTAATTTGCTTTTGGTTATGATATTTCATCACACCATTATTAACTCTAATTTAGACAATAATAAAAAATAGAAAACACTTTTTCTTGGGGAGACAATATATTCAGTTACTCACAGTTCCGCAAGTATTTTCTGCTCAGATATCAAATGTTTCTGTGGTCAGTTATACTGACCTAGTTTCTCTTCTAGAGTGATGTGAAGGGGGCAATTCCAATACTTTATTAATGTAGTCATATAGGTATACAGCTGTACTTTGGTGATTTTGTGGACTGCCTAACAGAGGGTGTAGCTGTTTTGCCTGAACTTGAAACTTTTTTCCTTCCTACTGTGTTGTCTTTTCTAGTCTCAAATAAGGGCTCTTGTATATTTTTACTGTATCATGATTTGCGCCATTTGACTGTCATCCCTTGAAGGCCTGCACTTTTCTGAATAGAAAACCGAGCATCGAGAGGAGTAGTACTGCGGAGAGAAGGGAGATGGAAGAAACAAGGAGAAGTAGAGGGATGAGAGGCCTGGATGTATGATATTAGATAAGAATCTATTTTAAATAAGAAGTTGTAACAAAACTACAGTGAGTAACTATGGCCATAAGAAAATCTCACTGAATTCATTTTTTTCTATGTACTGTGTGATACTGACAGTACTTCTGTTTGTCTTTTCACCATTAGGACAAATAAAAAGTATTTTCCATGGATTGTATTTTATGATCTTTTATTCAAGATGTCTGAGTAACACTAGGCGCACTTTTTTACTTAGTTGTATTTATCAGTATTTTTTATTGGATATATTTCTTTATTTACATTTCAAATGTTATTTCCTTTTCTGGTTTCATGTCCATAAGACTCCTAGCCCCTTAGCATCTCCCATAAAAGTGTTCCCCCCCATACGGACCACTACAATCCCCCTGACATTACCCTGCACTAGGGGTCCAACTTAGGCAGGACCAAGGGTTGCCCCTTCCACTGGTGCCCCAACAAGACTATTCTCTGCTACATATGTAGTTGGATACCTGGGTCAGTCCATGTATAGTTTTTGGGTAGTGGTTTAGTCCCCAGAAGCTCTGGTTGGTTGGCATTGCTGTTGTTATGGCATTGCAAGTCCCTTCAGCTCTTTCGATCCTTTCTCTAATTCCCCCAAATTGTGTCCCATTCTCAGCTCAGTGGTTTGCTGCTAACGTTTATCTCTGTATTTGACATGCTCCTGTTGTGTCTCTCAGGAGAGATCTATATCTGATACCTGTTAGCATGCACTTCTTAGCTCCATACATCTTATCTAGTTTTGGTGGCTATATATGCCACATGTCGGCAGGGTCTGAATGGCTGATCCTTCAGTTTCTGCTCTAAACTTTGCCTCCATAACCCTTCCTATGGATATTTTTCCTTCATTTTAAGGAGTGAAAGCACCCGTATTTTGGTCATGCTACTTCTTGAGCTTCATGTGGTCTGTGAATTGCATCTTGGGTAATTCGAGTTTGGGACTAATGCAGACTTATCAATGAATGCCCACCATGTGTGTTTTTCTGTGATTGGGTTACCTTACTCAGGATGATATTTTCTAGTTCATTCCATTTGCCTATGAATTCCATGAAGTCATTATTTTTTTTCTTTTTTTCAGAGCTGGGGACCGAACCCAGGGCCTTGCGCTTGCTAGGCAAGTGCTCTACCGCTGAGCTAAATCCCCAACCCCAGTCATTATTTTTGATTGATTAGTAGTACTCCTTTGTGTAAATGTACCACATTTTTTGAATCCATTCCTCTGTTGAAGGGCATCTGGGTTCTTTCCATCTTCTGGATATTGGAAATTAGGCTGCTATGAACATATAGGAGCATGTTTCTTTGTTGTATGTTGGAGTACCATTTGGGTATATTCCCAGGAGAGGTATAACTGGGTCCTCAGGTAGTGGAATGTCCAGTTTTCTGAGGAACATCCAGACTGATTTCCAGAATAGTTCTACCAGTTTTCAATCTCACCAACAATGGAGGAGTGTTTCTCTCTCTCCACATCCTTGCAAACATCTGCTGTCACCTGAGATTTTTATCTTATTCATTCCGACTGGTATGAGGTGGAATCTGAGAGTTGTTTTGATTTGCATTTCTCCGATAACTAAAGATGTTATTTCTTTACATGCTTCACAGCCATTCGATATTCCTCAGCTTAGAATTCGTTGTTTAACTCTGTACCCCACTTTTTATAGGGTTATTTGGCTATCTGGAGTCTAACTTCTTGAGTTCTTTGTATATTTTGGATATTAACCCTCCATTAGATGGAGGATTGATAAAGATCTTTTCCCAATCTGTTGATTGCCGTTTTGTCCTAATGCCGGTGTCTTTTTCCTTACAAAACTTTGCAGTTTTTTGAGGTCTCATTTGTCTATTCTGGTTCTTAGAGCATAAGCTGTTGGTGTTTTGTTCATGAAGTTTTCTCCAATGCCTATGTGTTCGAGCATCTTCCTCACTTTTTCTTCTATTAGTTTCAGTGTATCTGGTTTGATGTGGAGGTTGTTGATCCATTTGAACTTGTGCTTTGTACAGGGTGATAAGAATGGATCAATCCACATTCTTCTACATGCTGACCTCCAGTTGAATCAGCACCATTGTTTGAAAATGCTATCTTTTTTCCATTGGATTATTTTAGCTCCTTTGACAAAGATCATGTGACCATGGGTCTGTGGGTTTATTTCTGGGTCTTCAATTCTATTCCATTGATATAATCTGCCTGTCTCTGTACCAATAACAGTTTTTATGACTATTGCTCTGTAATACTGCTTGAGGTTAGGGATGGTGACTCCCCCAGAAGTTCTTTTATTGTTGAGGATATTTTTCTCTATCCTGTTTCTTTTCTTATTCCAAAGGAATTTGCAAATTGTTCTTCCTATTTCTATGAAGAATCGAGTTGGAAATTTGATGGGGATTGTATTGAATCTGTTGATTGCTTTTGGCAAAATGGCCATTTTTACTAAATCAATCCTGCCAATCCATGAGCATGAGAGATCTGTCCATCTTCTGAGATATTCTTTAATTTCTTTCTTCAGAGACTTGAAGTTCTTGTCATACAGATCTTTCACTTGCTTAGTTAACGTCATATCAAGATATTTTATTTATTTATTTGAGACTATCATAAAGGGTGCCATTTCCCTAATTTCTTTCTCAGCCTGTTTATCCTTTGAGTAGAAGAAGGCTACTCATTTGTTTGAGTTAATTTTATCTCTAGACATTTTGTTGAATTTTTTTAGCTGGTTAATAGTTCTTTGGTAGAACTTTTGGGGTCACTTTAGTATACTATCATATCATCTGCAAATAGTCATATTTGACTTCTTCCCTTCCAATTTGTATCACTTTGACCTCCTTTCTTTGTCTGATTGCTATGGCTAAAACTTTGCATACTACATTGAATAAATAGGGAGAGAGTGGGCAGTCTCATGTAGTCCCTGATTTTAGTGGAATTGCTTCATATTACTCTTCATTGATTTTAGTGTTACCTACTGTTTTGCTGTGTGTTGCTTTTACTATGCTTAGTTTGGGCCTTGAATTTCTGATCTTTCCAGGGCTTTTGTCATGAAGGGGTGTTGAATTTTGTCAAATGCTTTTTCTGCATGTAATGAAATGATGATGTGGTTCTTATCTTTGAGTTTGTTTATATAGTGGATTACATTGATGGATTTCTGTATATTAAACGATCCCTGCACCCCTGGGATGGAGCTACTTGATCATTATGGATGATCATTTTAATGTGTTCTTGGATTTGGATTGCAAAAATTTATTGTGTATTTGTCAGTCGATATTCATAAGGGGAATTGGTCTGAAGTTCTCTTTCTTTGTTGAGTCTTTGGTTTTGGTTTAAGAGTAGTTGTGGCTTCATAGAAGAAAACTGATAGTGCTCTGTCTGTTTCTATTTTGTGGAATAGTATAGACAGTATTGGTATGATGTCTTCTATGAAGTCTGATAGAATTCCGCACTAGTCTTTTAAATACTTTTTAAAAATTTATTTATTATCTTTATTTAACACTCTAGAATATGTTTCCCTCTGGGTCCACCCTCTGACTGTTCCAATCCCGTATCTCCCCCACTTCAACAAACTCCCTATTTCCACGAGGATTTCCCCACTGCCACCCCATCAGACTTCTTAAATCCTTGAGGTTTCCGGTCTCTTGAGGGTTAGGTGCATATTCTCTGACTGAACACGGCCTGAGCAGTCCTCTGCTGTAGATGTGTTGGGAGCCCCATATCAGCTGGTATCTGCTGCCTGGTTGGAGGTTCAGTTTATGAGAGCTCTCGGAGGTCCAGGTTAATTGAGACTGCTGGTCTTCCTAAAGGGTTGCCCTCATCCTCAGCCTCTTCTAGATTTCCCTAATTCAACCACAGGGGCTGGTAGCTTCTGTCCATATGTTGGATATGAATATCTACATCTTTCTCTTTCAGCTGCTTGTTGGGTCTTTCAGAGAGCATTCATGATAGGTCCATTTTTGTGAACACTCCATAGCCTCAGTAATATTGTCAGTCCTTGGGGCCTCTCCTTGAGCTGGATCCCAGTTTGGGACACTGATTTTAATAGAAGAGGAAGTGGGAAAGTTTCTTGAACTCACTGGAAAAGGGGAAATTTCCTAAATTGAACTCCAATTGCTCATACTCTAAGATCAAGAATTGATAAACGGGACCTCGCAAAATTTGAAAGCTTCTGTAAGGCAAAGGACATAGTCAATAGGGAATATCAGCAGCCGACAGATTAAGGAAAATTATTTCACTAACTTGACCTCTGATAGAGGGCTAATATCCAAAATCTATAAAGAACTCAAAAAGCTAACCATCAAAGAACCAAACAACCCAATGAAAAATGGGGTATTAAATATTTATAACGTTACAGTTATTGAGAATGCTTGTGTAAATGTCTGAGGTAACAAATATTTCAATTATACACACAGTTAAATATACAGTTAAACTTGGGCATGGTGGCTCATGCATATACTTCTAACCTTGGGAAGGTCAAGCAGATAAGTACACAGTTTGAGTTATATCATGAGATGTTTAAGAACGAAGAAGAGCTTATTTTTGTTATTGTCCCTAGGATAAAGTTCATGTAAAAGAAAAAGATCAGCAGGTAGCTGATTAGTCAATTATGCAATATTGATTCAGCAGCCACATGATAAAAGCTCTATGCTTCCTGGCAGAGCTGTGTCAATAAAGAGAAACTCAATGGATCTGGTCATGTTGCTGGTGCTCACTCTCACCTGTCTTATTCTCCTGTCAATCTGGAGACAGAGTTCTGGGAGAGGAAAGCTCCCCCCAGGCCCTATTCCTCTCCCAATTATTGGCAATATCTTTCAGCTAAATGTGAAGAACATCACCCAATCCTTAACCAGTGTAAGTATGCTTATGCTCCTCTTTTACCTTGCAAGGAAAGGTGAATATAACTCTTTTAAAAATTTCTTTTCATTTTGAGATTATAATTACATAATTATTATTTTGAGATCATAATATATTCCTCTTTCACTTTTCTCTTTCCAAACCCTCCCATACACTCCTACTTTTCTTTTATACAATCAATGGCCATTCTTTTATTAATTGGTACATGCAAATAGGTATATTTATATACATATATTCATAACTATAGCGTATAAAGTCTGTGTAATCTTATTTTCATTTACATTTTCAGGACTTGCCCAAATGGCCTTCTAATTGATTAATGATTGTAAAGTTAGAATCCTATGAAGGTTCATTTCTATCCCCATGAGAAATTGAAGAAAAAGCAATTTCTATGGTGAATTAGAGAACTTTGTGTCTTTACATATTAAAATAACATTTGGAAAATTGCGAAAACTATGTATACTTCTTTTCTTTATTTTATTGCTGTTTCCATATTTTTTGCTAAGTCTCTGGAAAAGGGCATATGACACCATCCACCAAATCATGCAGCATTTTAAAGATGTGTATTTATTATCTTTTGGTATTGAAGTTCCCTAAATAACTGATGTTTTATTAAAATAAAATATCCATAGATGAGGCAAAACACAGGAAATAAGAGAACAAACATATTTGATACTATTCAAATTGACTTTTATTCTGTGCCTCAGGGTGAAACTGTTCTCTTAACAGATGCCCATGCTTTGTGCAGCTTTGGTACTACACAGTCTCCACACTTGTGGTAATGATAGAATTAACTTGGGGTCCTCACTATGGATTTTCTCTTTTATTCCTGAAGGTAAGCTGCACAGAAAAAGGCTTACAGGTGTTGGTGAAATCGTCATCTGAGCATTGACACTAATTTTAGTATGAGTGAACATGGAATTAGATTGTCCAGGCATCAAGTGATAAAAAAGAGTGCTTTTAAATGTTGAGTACTTTTACATTTTTAAATTAATATTAGTTATTATTATTATTATTATTATTATTATGTTATTTACCCCCCCAATATTGACTATCATCCCCCTTGCATAGTTCTTCCTCATTCTCCTTCTACTTTGTTTCTGAGAAGGTGCCCCTTATTCATCTCCCTTCCCTGGTGTATAAAGTCTATGTAGGATTAGGCACATCCTTTCCCACTGAAGCCAGACAAGGTAGTCCTCTCCTATATATGTGCCGAAGCCTCAGTTCAGGGTTTGTATTCTCTTTAGTTTGTGATTTAGTCCCTGAAAACTCCCAGTGGCCCAGGTTAGTTAACACTCTTTGGTTTCTTATGGAATTGCTATTCCCTTATGTTCCTTCAATCTTCCCACTCTTTCTTACTCTTCCTACAGTTCGATTTTTGACTGTAAACATCTATAATTTTGTCAATCAGTTGCTCTTTGAGCCTCTCATAGGAAAGTCATACTAGGTTCCTGTCTGCAAGCACAACATTGAATCAGTAACAGTTGCCAGGGTTTGGTGACTGCCCATGGAATGGATCTTTTATTCATGAGCAATTCAGCCCCAAAATGAATTTGGAAAACTTTTGCCTGAAGTACTTACTGAAATACAATCAAGAGACCTGCTGAATATTTTGATGCGGTACTTTATTGTATTCTAAATATCAAGTGCCTGGGCCATTGTGACATCACTGAAAAGTGACAAGTACCCATTGGTTGCTTTTCAATTTCCAGTTCTCAAAAGTGTATGGTCCTGTATTTACTCTTTACTTTGGCCTGAAGCCCACTGTGATATTGCATGGATATGAAGCAGTAAAAGAAGCTTTGATTGATCATGGGGAGGAGTTTGCTGAAAGAGGAAGCTTCCCAGTAGTTGAAAAAATTAATAAAGACCTTGGTAAGTATGCATTTTTATGAGTGAGCTGGGTAGCATTCACAGAGAGGAAGAAGATAGACAGCAAAGGCCAGACTTGATCCTGGGGCTCAGACTATGCCTCTCTAGGATTGTGTCTTCTCCAGTGCCCTCTTTCTTTCTGAGATCACATTGTAGTTTCTATTCCCATTTGTTTAGGAATTGCTTTTAGCCATGGAAATAGATGGAAAGAAATACGACGCTTTACCCTCACAACTCTGCGGAATTTGGGCATGGGGAAAAGGAACATTGAGGATCATGTTCAAGAGGAAGCACGGTGCCTTGTGGAGGAACTGAGGAAAACCAATGGTAAGTAAATTTTTGTGTTTTGAGTTTTCCATCCTGTTAGAGTACAAAGCATCAAAGGATCTACTGGCATTACTTTACAACAGCTTTTATTTTAATTTTCTAATGAGTTCCATTCTTAGCGCGAACATAACTTATTTATTGCTGATCATTTTAGTACAGAAGAGTTGCTATTGATAATGGTGGTAGTGACATCATCTACATCTATAGATCCCAAACCAGATGATATTTGTTTTCATTTTGTGGACCTACTTTCATCTCCCCAAATTCACTGATGTGGCAATGTGTCTTGAATGCTCGTTTTCATAGTCCTGGTTAATTATGAGTCAAAATATAATTTCATTCCTTGGCTATGTAATAGAATTTCATCATGATTTGAAAAATTATCATAATTTCATTTTATTATGTTTTGTATGCTTTAAGAAATTACACATGACAGTATTAATCTTCAAACACAAAGAACTTACTAAAATGACTTGTATAAGTAACCTTGAACTGTTTTCATTAACAACATCTCATTTTTGCTAAGTATATTACATATCTGTCTTCTGTTGTGTAAACCATTTCTCTCTGTATTCGCTGTTTTAGCTTAGGTGATGAACAGATCTTCAATTGCTATGTGAATGCTACTCACCCCTGAAATACCTTTCACAGAACAGTCAAGTTATCTGCTTAAATTATGAAGAAACTTGTCTTTAAGTACTTTCTCCAAAATAAAATGAAGACTGAAAATCTTATTTTAGTGAAGTTTAAAATTTCTCCAGGATTTTTATCTATTTACAAAGATAAAGTGCTCTCTTGGTATATTTTAATAACATATTGCAATTGTTTCCCATTCCTCAGGCTCACCCTGTGACCCCACGTTTATCCTGGGCTGTGCTCCTTGCAATGTCATCTGCTCCATTATTTTCCAGAATCGTTTTGATTATAAAGATCAGGATTTTCTTAACTTGATGGAAAAACTCAATGAGAACATGAAGGTTTTGAGCAGTCCCTGGACACAGGTGAATAAAATTCATCTCCTCCTGGAAACTTGTGACTATTCTTTCTCTCAGGTCAAATTACAAGGGGACTAATAGTGATGTAATGATACACATGACCTGCCTAGAGTAGTATGGATAGGACCTCTGCAAGGGAGGTCTACATCCTTTGCTTAACCAACAGATAAACAAAGCACAAATGCCAAGATGGCTCAAGCTACTTAGCTTCCTATGTGATGTTATTTTTAGTCATTGACTTTCAGAGAGCTTTTTCTACAAATTAATCCATTGATTTTTAGAAAGAAATTCAGTCACTCATAAAAGAATATTCTTGCATTACTCACAAGTTCTTGTACTGTGAAAAGTTAAGACCTACTCATTTCAGTATTTGGCATAATTGCTCAGTGTAGACAGAAAATAATCTGCTAAAGGAAACTTTGGATAATGATACAGGAAGCACTGAAATCATTGGAATATTTGCTGCTTTATTTTGGATCCTCCCTGACATGGGAACAAGAAGAAATGGTGGTATGAATGGTTGTATGGTGTGTAGGTCACTAATGTGACAATCTTTCCATGTGAGGAATTAGCATCTCCTGCTCTCTTTCTATATTGTAGTTATGGACCACAGAGAAGTAAATAAAGGTGTATAATTTTTGTCCAAGCAGCTTTAGAGACCCACACAATTCTATACTTTCACTTCATCTCAGAGATTGGCTGATTGAAAAGCTTTCTGCAGTAAATTATTTACCCTATTTTCTTAACATATACTGGCATCCAGAATGTATGGATTACACTACTTTATATCATATGATATTTAAACTTTGCAGGTAAAATTGAATTATTACTGAATGTGGAAAATTCACTATGAACCAGAATTATATGAGCAGGATTTTCTTCCTCAATTCTTCTATAGCATAGAGTTTATATATAATATTATTATACTAAAATGGAACAACTCTTTTTCAAGGTGAACCTAAGCCATATATGTAACTATAAACCAAATGAGAATTGCTGGATTATAGTATGTATGTATTTCTTTACTATACATTATGCATTTAATAAATCCTTGGTGTTTTTCCATGTAGTTTTGCAGTTTTTTCCCTGTTTTAATTGATTATTGTCCGGGAAGTCATACGACATTAGCTAAAAATATATATTATATTAGAAACTACCTTCTGAAGAAAATAAAAGAACATCAAGAATCACTGGATGTTACAAATCCTCGGGACTTTATTGATTATTACCTAATTAAGTGGAAGCAGGTAAAGCATTTATATATATTCATTTATTTCATTTTTCAAGTAAATTCACAGTCACTGAAAACTTATTTGCCAGAGCTTTGAAAAGCCTCGGTTCAGTATCATTTGAAAACCAACCTGAATAGTTATTGAGCCATGAAAGTACAATATGGATTCAGGAACAAATAAGGGGAATTGGTTAATCAGAACACATTGACAGTTATTTCACCACAAAAAGTAACATAACTGAGGAAAAAGACAATATGAAGTGCAGCAGAGATGTAAACCGACTCAAATCATGTGATAAAGTATAAGAAATTGTGAATAAATAAGCTTTGTATTTTTTCCACTGCTTTTCCAAATTCATGCCATTATGGGATTTTCATTTATTATTTATTTAATATATTATGTAAGAAAACTATTCATATACAATTATCATTTTGTGCCTTAAGCATTTTCTGAAATAGGAAAGAGATTTTAATTTTATTTATTTTAATTTTTGGTTTTGTTTTATTCTTTAATTTTTTTTAGGTTTTTTTCATCTTTATTAACTTGAGTATTTCTTATTTACATTTCGATTGTTATCCCCTTCCCGGTTTCTGGGCCAACATCCCACTAACCACTTCCCCTCCCCTTCTCTATGGGTGTTCCCCTCCCCATCCTCCCCATTACCATCCTCCCCCCAACAATCACGATCACTGGGGGTTCAGTCTTGGCAGGACCAAGGGCTTCCCATTCCACTGGTGCTCTTACTAGGCTATTCATTGGTACCTATGCAGTTGGAGTCCAGGGTCAGTCCATGTATAATCTTTGGGTATTGGCTTAGTCCCTAGAAGCTCTGATTGGTTGGCATTGTTGTTCTTGTGGTCTCAAGCACCTTCAAGCTCTAAAAGTCCTTTCTCTGATTCTTTCAACATGGGTCCCGTTCTCAGTTCAGTGGTGTAATGATGGCATTCACCTATGTATTTGCTGTATTGTGGCTGTATCTCTCAGGAGATCTACATCCGGTTCCTGTCAGCCTGCACTTCTTTGCTTCATCCATCTTACCTAGTTTGGTGGCTGTATATATATGGGCCACATGTAGGGCAGGCTCTCAATGAGTGTTCCTTCTGCCTCTGTTCTAAACTTTGCCTCCCTATTCCCTTGCAAGGATATTCTTGTTCCCCTTTTAAAGGAGTGAAGCATTCACATTTTGGTCATCCTTGAGTTTCATGTGTTCTGTGCATCTAGGGTAATTTGAGCATTTGGGCAAATAATCACTTATCAATGAGTCCATGTGTGTTTTTATGTGATTGGGTTACCTCACTCAGGAGGATTTTCTCCAGTTCCATCCATTTGCCTATGAATTTCATAAAGTCACTGTTTTTGATAGCTGAGTAATATTCCATTGTGTAGATGTACCACATTTTCTGTATTCATTCCTCTGTTGAAGGGCATCTGTGTTCTTTCCAGATTCTGGCTATTATAAATAGGCTGCTATGAACATAGTGGAGCATGTGTCTTTGTTATATGTTGGGGCATTTTTTGGGTATATGCCAGAGAGGTATAGCTGGGTCCTCAGGTAGTAATGTCCAATTTACTGGGGAACCTCCAGACTGATTTCCAGAATGGTTGTACCAGTCTGCAATCCTACCAAAAATGGACTGTTCCTCTTTCTCCACATCCTTGCCTGCATTTGCTGTCACCTGAGGTTTTGATCTTAGCCATTCTCACTGGTGTGAGGTGAAATCTCAGGGTTGTTTTGATTTGCATTTCCCTTATGACTAAAGATGTTGAACATTTCTTTAGGTGTTTCTCAGCCATTCCGCATTCCTAAGCTGTGAAATATTTGTTTAACTCTGAACCGCATTTTTTAATAGGGTTATTTGTCTCCCTGCAGTAGAACTTCTTGAGTTCTTTGTATATTGTGGATATAAGGCCTCTATCTGTTGTAGGATTGGTAAAGATCTTTGCACAATCTGTTGGTTCTTGTTTTGTCCTAACAACAGTGCCCTTTGCCTTACAGAAGCTTTGCAGTTTTATGAGATCCCATTTGTTGATTCTTGATCTTAGAGCATAAGTCATTGGTGTTTTGTTCCTGAAATTTTCTCCAGTGCCCATGTGTTCAAGATGCTTCCCCACTTTTTCTTCTATTAGTTTGAGTGTATATGGTTTGATATGTAGCTCCTTGATCCACTTGGACTTAAGCTATGTATAAGGTGATAAGCATGGATCGACCTGCATTCTTCTACATGCTGACCTCCAGTTGAACCAGCACCATTTGCTGAAAATGCTATCTCTTTCCCATGGGATTGTTTTGGGTCCCTTGTCAAAAATCAAGTGACCATAGGTGTGTGGGTTCATTTCTGGGTCTTCAATTCTATTCCACTGGTCTATCTGTCTGTCTCTGTACCAATACCATGCAGTTTTTATCACTATTGCTCTGTAATACTGCTTGAATTCAGGGATAGTGGTTCCCCAGGAAGTCGTTTTATTGTTGAGGATAGTTTTAGCTATCCTGAGTTTTTTGTTATCCAGATGAATTTGAAAATTTTTCTGTATAACTCTCTGAGGAATTGGATTGGTATTTTGATGGGGATTGCATTGAATCTGTAGATCCCTTTTGTAAAATGGCCATTTTTCTATGTTAATCTTGCCAATCCATAAGCATGGGAGATCTTTCCATCTTCTGAGATCTTCTTCAATTTCTTTCTTCAGAGGCTTGAAGTTCTTATCATACAGATACTTCACTTGCTTGGTTAAAGTCACACCGAGGTATTTTATATTATTTGGGACTATTATAAATGGTGTCATTTCCCTAATTTCTTTCTCGGCTTGTTTCTCTTTTGTGTAGAGGAAGGCTACTGATTTATTTGAGTTAATTTTATTCCCTGCTACTTTGCTGTATGTGTTTATCAGGTTTAGTAGTTCTCTGGTGGAATTTTTGGGATCACTTAAATATACTATCCTATCATGTGAAAATAGTGATTTTTGACTTCTTCTTTTCCAATCTGTTTCCATTTCATCTCCTTTTGTTATCTGGTTGCTCTGGGTAGAACTTCAAGAAATATATTGATTAAGTAGGGAGAGAGTGGGCAGACTTGACTAGTCCCTGATTTTAGTGGGATGGCTTCACGTTTCTCTCCATTTAGTTTAATATTAGCTACTGGTTTGTTGTGTATGTCTTTAAATATTTTTAGGTATGGGCCTTGAATTCCTATTCTTTCCAGGACCTTTATCATGAAGGGGTGTTGAATTTTGTCAAATGCTTCCTCAGCATCTAATGAAGATCATGTGGTTTTGTTCTTTCAGTTTGTTTATATAATGGATCACATTGATGGTTTTCCATATATTAAACCATCCCTGCATGTGTGGGATGAAGCCTACTTGATCATGGTGGATGATTGTTTTGATGTGCTCTTGGATTTGGTTTGCCAGAATTTTATTGAGTATTTTTGCATACATATTCTTAAGGGAAATTGGTCTGAAGTTCTCTTTCTTTGTTGGGTCTTTGTGTCATTTAGCTGAAAGGGTAATTTTGGCTTCATAGAAGGAATTCGGTAGCACTCCATCTGTTTCAATTTTGTGGAATAGTTTGGATAGTATTGGTATGAGGTCTTCTATGAATGTCTGATAGAATTCTGCACTGAACCCATCTGGACCTGTGCTCTTTTTGGGTTGGAGACCTTTAATGACTGTTTTTATTTCGTTAGGAGTTGTGGGGTTGTTTAAATGGTTTATTTGTTCCTGATTTAACTTCAGTACCTGGTTTCTGTCTAGGAAATTGTCCATTTCCTTCAGATTTTCATGTTTTGTTGAATATTGCTTTTTGTAGTAGTATCTGATGATTTTTTGAATTCCTCTGATACTGTAGTTATGTCTCCCTTTTCATTTCTCATTTTGTTAATTTGGACACAGTCTCTGTGTCCTCTCATTAGTCTGGCTAAGGGTTTTTGTATCTTGTTGATTTTCTCAGAGAACCAACTTTTAGTTCTGTTGATTCTTTGTATGGTCCTTTTTGTTTCTACTTGGTTGACTTCAGCTCTGAGTTTGATTATTTTCTGCCTTCTACTTCTCCTGGGTGTATTTCCTTCTTTTTGTTTTAGCGCTTTTAGGTGTGCTGCCAAGCTGCTTATATATACTCTCTCTTGTTTCTTTCTGCAGGCACTCAGATCTATGAGTGTTCGTCTTAGCACATCTTCCATTGTGTCTCATAAGTTTGTGTATGTTGTACCTTCATTTTCATTAAATTCAGAAGTTCATTAATTTCTTTCTTTATTTCTTCTTTGACCAGGTTATCATTGACTAGAGCATTGTTCAACTTCCATTCTTCTCTTATTGTTATTAAAGACCAGCTTTAGCCCGTGATGGTGTGATAGGACACATGTGATTATTTTTATCTTTCTGTATCTGTTGAGGCCTGTTTTATGACTGATTATATGGTCAATTTTGGAGAAAGTTCCATGAGGTGGTGAAAAGAGGGTATATCCTTTTGTTGTAGGATAGAATGTTCTATAAATATCTGTTAAGTCCATTTGGTTCATGATTTCTCTTAGTCTGTCTATGTCTCTGTTTAATTTCTGTTTCCATTATCTGTCCATTGATGAGAGTGGGGTGTTGAAATCTCCTACTATTATTGTGTGAGGTGCAATGTGTGCTTTGAGCTTTAGTAAGGTTTCTTTTATGTATGTAGGTGCCCTTGTGTTCGTAGCAGAGACATTTAGAATTGCGAGTTCATCTTGGTGGATTTTTCCTTTGATGAATATGAAGTGTCCTTTCTTATCTTGTTTGATGACTTTTATTTGAAAATTGATTTTATTTGATATTAGAATGTCTATTCCAGCTTGCTTCTTCAGACCATTTGCTTGGAAAGTTTTTTTTCCAGCCTTTCACTCTGAGGTAATGTCTTTCTTTTCCTCTAAGGTGTGTTTACTCTAGGCAGCAGAATGCAGGGTCCTCATTGCGTATCCAGTTTGTTAATCTATGTCTTTTTATTGGGGAGTTGAGTCCATTGATGTTAAGAGATATTAAGGAATAGTGATTGGTGCTTCCTGTTATATTCGTGTTTGGATGTGAGATTATGTTTGTGTGCTTTTCTTCTCTTTGTTCTGTTGCCAAGACAATTAGTTTCTCGGTTTTTCTAGGGTATAGCTTGCCTCCTTATTTTGGGCTTTACCACTTATTATCCTTTGTAGGGCTGGATTTGTAGAAAGATATTGTGTAAATTTGGTTTTGTCATGGAATATCTTGGTTTCTCCATCTTTTTTATTGAGAGTTTTACTGGATACAGAAACCTGTGCTGGCATTTGTGTTTTCTTAGGATCTGTATGACATCTTTCCGGGATCTTCTGGCTTACATAGTGTCTGGTGAGAAGTCTGGTGTGATTCTGATAGGTCTGCCTTTATACGTTATTTGACCCTTTTCCCTTACTGCTTTTAATATTCTTTCTTTGTTTTGTGCATTTTTTGTTTCGACTATTATGTGATAGGAGGATTTTCTTTTCTGGTCCAATCTACTTGGAGTTCTGTAGTCTTCTTGTATGTTGATGGGCATCTCTTTCTTTAGGTTAGGGAAGTTTTCTTCTATGCTTTTGTTGAAGATATTTACTGGTCCTTTGAGCTGAGAGTCTTCACTCTCTTCTATACCTATTATCCTTAGGTTTGATCTTCTCATTGTGTCCTTGATTTCCTGTATGTTTTGGACCAGTAGCTTTTTTCGTTTTATGTTATCTTCGAATGTTGTGTCAATGATTTCTATGGAATATTCTGCTCCTGAGATTCTCACTTCTATCTCTTGTATTCTGTTTGTGGTGCTTGTATCTATAGCTCCTTATGTCTTTCTTTGGTTTTCTATATCCAGGGTTGTCTCCCTTTGTGCTTTCTTTATTTCTTTTATTTCCGATTTTAATTCCTTTGCCTGTTTGATTGTGTTTTCCTGGAATTCTTTCAGGGATTTTTGTGATTCCTCTCTATATGCTTCTACTTGTTTATTTATGTTTTCCTCAGTTTCTCTAAGCGAGTTCTTCATGTCTTTCTTGAAGTCCTCCATCTTCATGGTCAAATGTGATTTTAAATCTAGATCTTGCTTTTCTGGTGTGTTTGGATATTCAGTGTTTGCTTTGGTGGGAGAATTGGCTCAGATGATGCCATGTAGTCTTGTTTTCTATTACTTGTGTTCCTGTGCTTGCCTCTCGCTGTCAGGTTTTCTCTGGTGTTACCTTGTTATGCATTTCTGAGAGTGGCTAGACTGCCCTATATTCCTGTGTGTCAGAAGTGTTGTAGCCCTGTTTTCCTGTTTTCTTTCAGCCACTTATGGGAACAGAGTGTTCTGCTTTTGGTGTGTAGTCTTTCATGTGTACTGGTCTTCAGCTGTTCCTGTGGCCTGTATACTGAGTCCACCAGGCAGGTCTCTTGGAGCAGAAAAGTTGGTCTTACCTGTGGTCCCCTGGCTTGAGTTGCTCGTGGGGGGGCAGCTTTTGAGCTCTCTGTTAGGGCAGCAACCAAGAGGGCCTGTGCAGCCTTTTCCTCAGGCCCCATGCACCGGGGTCACAGATAGCTTTAGGTGTTTTCCTCTGGAGTCAGAAATGTGGCAGAGTGTAGTCTCTTCTGGCTTCCCAGGTGCGTCTGCTCTTCTGAAAGTTTAGTTCCCCCTCCCATGGGATTTGGGTGCAGAGAACTGTTGACCAGTTACCTTCAAGTCCGGCTGGTGTCTGGACTGCAGGGAATCTGCCATTCGAGTGCCTCTATCTTCAGGTTCCCAGAGGCCGTATACAGTTTCCTCTTGGGCCAGGGATGGACAGTATTCATGGTTTCTCCCACCCTGCAATCTCAGGAGTGCCCACCTGTCCAGGTTGTGAGCTCTCTCTCCCAAGGGGTTTGGGAGCAGGGAACTCTGGGCAGGGATCAGTGGGGTTGTGGCTCCAGGTAAAAACCGGAAGTGTCCAGTCCCAGAGGAATTTTGCCTCTGTGTGTCCTGAGTCTACCAGGCATGTCGCTTGGAGCAGAAAAGTTGGTCTTACCTGTGGTCCCTCGGCTGAAGTTGCTCATGGGGGGCTGCTTTTGAGCTCTCTGTGATGGCGGCAACGAGGAGGGCCTGTGCTGCCTTTTCTCGGGGCCCCTGTGCAAAAGGATCCCAGATTGAATTAGGTGTTTTCCTCTGGAGTCAGAAATGTGGGCAGAGTTTAATCTCTTCTGGCTTCCCATCCATGTCTGTCCCTCTGAAGGTTTAACTCTCCCTCCCAAGGGATTTGAGTTCAGGGAGCTTTTGATCAGATCCCTTCGGTTCTGGGCGGTGTCTGGACTGCAGGGGACCTCTTTAATGTTTTTTACAGTCCAGTTTTTATCTCCCTCTCAGTCTGCCTTCTGATTGTTCTTCATCCTATATTTCAGCAGTGCCCCTGTCTCCAATAATTTGTCCCCAACAGCATCATGTCACTAGATATTCACTCTTCCTGGAGCCTCAATTCTCTCAAGGGTTAGGTGTATCTTCTCTCCCTGAGGCTAGACCAGGTATTCCTCTGCTGTATATGCACTGGGGGCTTCAAATATGCTGGTGTATGCTGCCTTGTTGGTGGCAAACAAGGAAGACCTTGGGAGTCTAGGAAGACTGCTGGTCCTCCTATGGGGTTCCCCTCTTCCTCACTTTTTTCCAACTTTTCCGTAATTTGACCACAAGGGGACATAGCTTTTGTACTTCAGTATCCTGTAAGTATCTCCATCTGACTCTTTCAGCTGCTTCCTCAGCCTCTCAGACAGCAGCCATGCTAGGCTCCTGTTTGCAAATGCACCACAGTATCAGTAATAGTATTAGACCTTGGTGCCACCCTTGAGCTGGATCCCAATTTGGGCCTGTAACTGGACCTCCTTTCACTCAGTCTCTTCTCCATTTTTGTCCCTGCAGTTCTTTCAGACAGGAACAATTCTGGGTCAGAGTTTTTGACTGCGGAATGGCAACCCAATTCCTTCACTTGACATTCTGTCTTTCTACCTGAGGTGGACTCTACCTGTTCCCTCTCCAACTGTAGGGCATTTCCTTTTTTAAAAAAATTTACTTGTTCTTTTATTTATTTACATTTCAAATGTTATCCTCCTTCTCAGTTTACCCTATTCCCCTGTATGAGGTAGCTTCCCCACCCACTGATTCACTCCCAACTCACTGCCTTAGCATTCCCCTACACTGGGATATCAACCCTTCATAGGACTAAGGGCCTCCCCTCCCATGGATGCCAGATAACTCCATCCTCTGCTACATATGCAGCTGGAGCCCTGGGTCCTTCTATGTGCCTTCTTTCATTGGTGGTTTAGTCCCTGGGAGCTCTGGACTGTCTAGTTGGATGATATTGTTGTTTTTCCTATTGGCTTGCAACCCCCCTCAGTTACCTCAGTCCTTTCTCAAACTCCCATGTGTGTCAGTCTATGGTGGTCTGTCATTCAGTCTCTTCTCCATTCTTTATCGTTCTATTTCCTTTAGCCAGGAGCAATTCAGGGTTAAATTTTTGAGAAGGGTGAATGGCTCCATCCACCACTCAGGGATGTGCCTAACCTCAGGATATCGTCTCT